>NC_080746.1:37704742-38008521 GCF_020826845.1 Diceros bicornis minor
CAGCCCTGATTGCGGTAAGGCACCTGGTTTTCTCATGATTCTGGCTTGGTCGTGTGGCCTTTTGTGAGGGTAGGGCTTGCCTTGGCCTAATGTTGAGTGGCGGGCAGCGAAAAGGGCCAAGATGTCACCCGACTACCTCAAAGGCCGTTGAGTGCGCTGTTTGTGTGGTTTTGTACTCTCACTCATCAAGTTCTGCTGGTGCTCATTCATGGGTTTTCCTCCACCTATAGAGTATTCCTTAAGTGGTAGTAAGCCTGAGTTTTCCAGAGGCTCTCTGGGGTCCATGGATTGTAGCAGAGGTGGCTACAAGTTGGTAGGATCTGAGCCACTAAGGAAGGCCCTGTATAAGGATCCTCCTGCTTTGGCTAGCCAGCTCTGATTAGGCCCAACAAGCCATTTTTCAGCCTGAAAGCATTTATCAGTCCAGCCTCCTTTATCAAAGCCTTTCTTTTTGTCCCATTTCCCTGTCCCCCTTTGAAGTGGCCCCTTCTCCTTGGGTTAAAGGAACATAAATGGTGATCTCTAACACAGAGCAAGTTCCTTGAGTGTCCCCTCAGTCAAAAACAAAATTTGGGGGAAATATCCCCAAGACTAGTGAGGGAATATTTTTGAGAGTCCTCCTCCCTGATTTCCTACAGACTCCCTTGCTCCCCTCTCTCATCTAGCTTCTTTTCACAGGCACTACATCAGATGGTGCCAATTTAGAGCATTCATTAAAGTGGGCAGGCGCAACGGGGCTATTTACACACAGTCGTCCTAGGCAGTACCTTGTTTTTAGCCACTCCTGGTGACAGGATATCAAACCTGAAAGTTCTGATTAAGTTTCTGGCTGGAAGTTCTTCCTCAGAGGCACAGACACGCCCCATCCTAGAGGGAGTATCCCTTGAATCATTGGTTCTTGGTGCCAGTCCTGGTCAGGTGACTGCCTGCCCTGTGCTGGCTTCCCCCGAAGCTGCTGGGCCAATGGCCTCTGGGTGGAAGGTGGAGCCCTGCCCTGCAGCCCTGCAGCCCTGCGAGCTTCCTCCATTTCTGTGTTCTGTGGGGCACCTGAAGTTCTGTGTCTGCTCACAGCACAGCTCCAGTTTGCTCAAGCCAGCCTTAATGCAAGCCAGCAACAGGAAATGGCCATACAAGCCCAAAAGTACTCAAAAAGCCCAAAGGAGAGGAGGGCACTGTGTGGAACTCCTCCTCCAAAGGATCCTGAAAAGGAGCTCTAGGGAGAGGACATCCTCCAGACAGGCCCATAGGATGCTTCTTTGTGGCTCCCCCTTATCCCTGGCCTGAGTCTGTGGTAATGAAGTTTTCAGAAACTCTGGGGGCTAGGATGGTGCTCTTCCCTCCCACCACGCACACATTTTGCTTGGAATGCCCAGAACTGCAACTCCCTGGCGCCAACTCCAGATGAAAAATAACTGCTAACAGTTAAACTGGCCAGTGTTTGCTGTTTTATCCTTGAATACAGTTAGCCTGTGGGGTTATGTTAGAGCTTCAAGGCCTAATTTCCTTTTCCCTACCACCTGCTCTATCCCCACCTCTCCCTGGAATTCCCTAGGAGAGCAATGGGAGTTTGTTTCGTGAAAGAGAGATGCTGAGGAGAAGGAGAAGGGTAAAGAATCCCTCAAATGGAGAGAAGAATGAGGTTTGTGTGTGTGTGTGTGTCACTGGCATTTGCAGCCAAAAGTATCTAAATGCCTTGATTGTCCCCAGTAGATTTATAATCTGTCTGCAAGTCTTGCAATAATACGGCTTTGTGTGCTTCCCAGTCTCCTGGTAAGTGTTTCTGGGGATGATACCAGGAACGAGGGCCCAGCCCTTCTCAGTGGCGAAGACTGATTTCTGTCCTGGGTGCCAAGACTGGATGTGGCCTTCACATCCCAGCCTCTGCAAGGAAGGTGGCAGCTCTGCTGATGGCCTCATTCTTTTGGTTTTTGCTTTTCTCCAACTTGGAAGTAAGATGAGGCTGCTTCTTTTTATTGGGGGTTTTGGGATGCGAAATGAAACCAACTTCAGTGGTTATTGTAACTTGACGATGGCAATATCCATGCTGGGAGGAAGTGAGAGAACAGCGTCTGGCCTTTTCCCGACTGAAGGTTTACTGCTGTGGAAGCCAAAGGGACAAGCCACCCCTGTCCTGAGAGGGAATCTCTCTTCTCTCTCCCGACTACCAACCATCTCCTAAAACATTCACTTAGAGGAGCTCCCTCTCCGAGTACAGTGATGATGAGAGGCGCAGTGTGAGTAAGGAGTAGGAGGAACTTCAGTCCATTTCCAATGGTTGCTTTTCATTGAAAATGTGTGGCATTGCAAGGAGTGATCCACCACCACCTCCTTTTGGTTATTGGAAATTCCCTTCTCCATTTTAGCTTCTAAATTTGGTGTTTTGTTACTCAGCAGGGTACTCAGAGATGGTGATGCAGGTACTGTATTGACTTGATAACATTGTGTCCGAAGGGAGGCCTGGGCATTTGGGAGTGATTCACCAAGCCCATTAGATCTGCGGGTCTCACTTATTTTCAGAAACACTATTAATTTCAAGGGGCCTTTGCAAAGTATGAGTGTCAGAATTCTTTCTTAATTCTATTGCTACCGTGTCTGTAAGCAGATTTATTTCTGTCTGGGTGTGTTGAATGTATCACTTTAATTGTTAATTCATGTGCCATAAGTGGCCATAAACGTCCTTTGCAGAAAGGGAGTGAATATTGATCATCTAAAATCAAATATGCGCTGTGGCCTCAGATGAAAGCTCTGTATCCCGCATACCTGCTAGTACAATGCCTTGAATATAGTCAGTAATATTTGCTGAATGACGGTGAAAAGAGAACTTCTGTTCTGTGGGATAGTGTTGACATTGAGGGGTGTTATCCTGCAAGAAATATATAATGAGTTTTTTCAATAGCCTGAGTTTCAAGAACAATGCAAGAATAACCTCCAAGCCAGTTCTAATTCTGTCCACATTGAGAGCCTAATTCTGCAGCCCTTAGCCAGTTTTTTCATTTAACTCAAGTGCAAGTTCAGGGGAAGCCCCACTGCTGCAGAGACTGCAGGAACAGGGCCTTTCAGAGGGCCTGGATTGTAGGGCTTTGAGCAGATCTGCATTTCTAACCACTTGGAGCAGGCTTTAGGCACTAAATCATTTTATGGTGAAGTGTGTTTGAATCTTTGAATGAACTATGAAACTAAATAATTGCTGGTCTGTGGAACAGTAAGGTTTCGAACTTCCGTGATGCATTATTAATCTTTCTCTTTTGCCTGAGACAAACTCTTTTTCTGTTGCATAGACTGTGTTGCTAGGATGGGTAGATAAGTGGTTCCAAGTCATCTTTGGCTTTAGAGATTATCTTTTCACTAATGCAGTGCGGAAGAAAGAAAGCAGATCAGACAAGGAGTCTGCATCCTCCGTTCCGTGCCTGCTTGATCACTAACCAGCTGGGTTACCTGGACAAATTACTTAGCAGTCATCTGTAAAACAGAGAAGAACAATAATGCTGCCCTAGCTCGTTGAGAGAAGCAAATAAATTTGTGTTTCCAAATAGGCTTTGGAAAAAATTAAGCACAGCAGAAATGCAAGGCATTATTACTAGTATTACTAATAATAAATTACTAAACAACGAATCATAATACCAGTTTTTCCAGGGATTAAACGTATACTTAAGCTTTTAGTTGTCTGTTTTAAATGCTGAAATAGCTTTTATTGTAAATAAAGGGATTGGCATTTCAAATTTAGTGCTGTCAAGATAAGACTGAGATATCAGTGTATTTAAGTGGTCCCGAAGGTCCCAGGAAATCCTAGTTAAAATGTGCAACGCTACGAAAGTGTTTAGGGTCTTGGAATGCACGTTCTTTACCGGCCCCTGCATGGACCTGAGCAGCTTTGGAAAGGTGTGTCCACCAGAGCATCTAATGAAATTAGAAAAGTCGTTTGCACAAATGGCATGGGAAAGTTAAATATTTTGTCAACAATAGCCTAAAATGTTAATTGTTAGCTTAAGAAAGTCAAACAAGTTAAATCATTGCCAGAGTTCCCTGGTTATTTTTAACTGATAATAATCAAGTTTCCAATTGACAATTCAAAATTTGAGAGCTTTAAATGAAGGGCTGAGAAGAAACAATTCATTGGGTGTCTGTAGATGTCTACATGATAAATGTCCTCCCAGGGACAGTGATAGGAGTATTTACATTATTTATATATGTAGCCATCATTTCCTTAAGAACTGACCTATTTTTGTTCTGTTTTCCAGAACGAAGTAATAAAGGGAGAGTTCTTATCTATCCAGGACCTTCCTACAACTTCTTTCAAGTAAATATAGTTATAAGATCTCACAAAGGCAAAAGAGTTCAAGTGGAGAAAGAAGTTGGTACAATCCTTTATCAAAAATTGACAGAAAGCTTGTTTTGACAACAAAATGATATTATGTCAACCAAGTTATCTTGCATGTTTAGGCCAATGTTTGTTTATAGAAGGCATCTGCTTTCTTTGAAATAATGTCACTGCTAGATGATGTTCATCAAATTTTTCTAAACCTTAAAGTTTAGCACTATATGACTTCCCTATACCTGTAAACCTTTTGTAAGTACCAAGACAAACGTGGGTTTTCTAATGTTCTTAGACAAAACAATTAAATATGACTAAACGAGTGGGCATGATTAGCTGTTTTTGTTTTGATTGTTGTTGTGTGTGTGTGTTTTCTGCACTGCTATTTAAGCTCAAGACGTCTAGAAGGAAATTTGAAAAAAAATCATCCAGTTCTGCTCTGTAGGGCAGCTAAACCATTCTGAGTGGAATCTAGTACTTCCTTGTTCTTTAATCCAGTCCCTTATATATGTTCATAGGCAGGATCATGTTTAAGGAAAACAATTCTAAATTCTTTCTTCTGCATTTTCATGCTAATTTCCTTCACACTCTAACAGGTTCTGTGGGAGAATAGAGAGAAATACAGCTAAAGACACAGTCCCTGCTTACTTACAGTCTGGTAGGCAAATCCAGACCACATAGATGAAGTAACAGTGACAGTACTCACTAGGCAGAATGGACCAAAACTGATATAGAAAATCAGAGGGAGAGAGGAATAAACATTTATTGAGCCCTAGAATGTATAAGGCGCTTTCATTATATATTTTATGTAATGTCTTAAAATAGAAACAGGTGAGTAAGCAACATCTGCCCCATTTTACAAATAAGGAAACCAAGGCTTAGAGATACAGAAAATGGAAGAATTTAATGCATAGATTTTATAGTTTGACCTGTGTTCAGATCCGTACTTCACACCTACTAGCTGTATGAGCTTGCGGAAATAATTTTATTCTTTTTGGGCATCAGTATTCTTCATCTGTAAAGTAAAGCTAATATTCTTTAGCAAGACAATCAGCATAGTGCCTGACACATAGGAGGTGCTCAAAACATGGGTTCTGTTAGTGGTTGGTAGGAGAGAGATTCAAACCCAGGCCAGGGAGACCTTTAAGGAGAATGTGGGTCACCAGCAGGCCCTGGGAGGAGGGAGACAATATGGAAATGTGGAATGGGGTAGCCAAGTGCAGATGGGCATGAACATTAGGTGTTTGGGGGCAGAGAGTGGAGCCTGACTGACACTGTGGTGGGATGTGAGTAGTGAGGGGGACAAGTGAGGTCGATCCACTCCCTGGAGGGTCTGGAGCTCTGGCAAGAGTAAATCAGAAGCCCTGGAAAGTGGTAAAGCAAGGAAGGCTCAGAGCAGTCAGCATCTATGAAGCAATAATAATCCTTCATATACTTGAAGACAAGTATTACATTTCCCCTCCAGCAGCCTCTTCTCATAGTGCATTGCCTGAGTGTTCTGTATTACCTATCTTCAAGTCCCTTGAGCTGCTTAATGCCTTGCTATTTACACACTTCTCCCATTCACAATGAGTTATATGCAGCATGACATGGCCTTTGGCATGGAAAGGAGATGGTTTTAAAAGCACACTAGCTAGACACAGAAGAGAAACTCAAAGAAGCAGAACCAACTACACCTCTCTTCTCAGGCTCACGAGGCCTTCCAGGGCAAATAAGAATTGCCCTGTGGGTAAAAGTGTATGCTCTTCATGTGTAAACTGATCTTCCCAACAAAAGAGTTTGCTAGTTTACTAACTTGGAAAAGGTCTTTTCATTAACAAAACAATCGTGTGCAGAAATTTATGAGAAGTGATTCCAGGTGGTCTTTGAGATTTGTTTACTTTCTTGCTTGCTTTTTAATGCAAATGTGTTGTAGATCTTTTACTTGCCTGAAGGTTCTGTCAGATAGCCATTTCTCCTGTTTGGTCCATGTTTACAGGGCACAGGGAAGGTACCCTATGGAATAGATGACAGAGGAGAAAAGCCAACAACTCCTTCCCTCCCTGATTCAAGGCATGAGGCTGGGATGCTGACCGTAGCTAGTGGGCTGTCTACCTATGGCTGCCAGCTTCAACCCTTTCCTCCACATATCTAAGGGACAGATGTGAAAGAATAAAAGCTGTTCAAGTTCCTTGTAGAGGGGAGGAAGAAAGAAGTTCACGTATTCTCCACAACGCTTGAAGAAGTCTGGAGAGTTGGGCCCTATCATAGCCATATTGCAAAAGGATTAACTATGAAAATGGGCAAATAACAATATTTACCATGCACTACACTCTCCATGGGTCTTAATGGTTGTAGTGAAGGTTTTGAAATTTCATATCAAGACTGTGGACATGGGTGCTTTTTAAAGTTTGGGGAAATTATCCATTAATTCAATAAAGAATCATTGTGCAGCTATTCTATGCCACGATACATTAATGAGCAATTCAACATAGCCCTTGTCCTCTTAGAATTTTCAGTCTAAAAGGGGTGCTGCAGATTGGAAATAGAAGTGTTAAAGTCAGCTTGTTAATTAGGAGGCAAGGTAGAATAGCCGTTATTCTATTCTGTCTAAGAGCCTGGGGTCAGAGACAAGACTACCTGGTTTCAAATCGCAGCTCTATCACTTACTATCTATGTCTTCTTGTTAAGTCAGTTAAACTCTCTTGCCTCAGTTTCTTCATCTTTGAAATGGAATGAGAGTAGTAGAACTATTTAAGGGTTGTTGATTAAATGAGGTAAGTGCCTGGCACCTAGTAGAAGCTCAATAAATTTTAGCTGCTGTTGTTATTAATGTGAGAGGTGACATACTCGAATCAGATTCATGGTTTTCCCAGCCCAGGACTCTATTTCCAGAAGTGCATCAGGGACATGTTTTGTGGAAGGGCATGGCTCTTCTCATTAATATTTACTTCAATTGGTGAGGGAGGGATACTGTATTATCCAGTTTCCCTAAATGGTTTAATATGGAGATGTCATCTGGGATAGATTTACATTTCTCTGAAATGGGTCAAATAGTGTTCTTTTGAGAACAGGATTAATATCTCTTCCATTCCTGAGATTCTAGGACTCTTAATCTAGAACTTGACTAGGGTGAGTGTTTCTTTGACTCCTTACTTCTTCTAGAATAGAGACTTGGTTTCCATTCAGTTATCTGGCGAATTTGGCCTGTGGGCTTTGTGGGTCAATGAGAAATTTAAAGTGTCTATTGAGAGTTTGGAATCATTAAAACTGAATAGTCCAAATTTACCAATTTAACTGAATTATTAATTCAGACTGATGAATAATTCTGAAGTGAATCTGGTCACAGAGTCACAAAGAGGTAGAAGTCCCCTGCTGTGGAGATTTAAATTTATGCTTTTGAAAGCCAGATATCTGGCTCAAGTTGCTAAGGAATCAGTTAACTCACTTCAGCTGCAAATGAACAGGTACCACGAATATGCCCTCTTCCCAGCCCTCACCCGGAGCATGTTGAAAATTTCATGCCTTGACGTGGTTCTTAGCTTGAAATCTCTTCTTAGCTCAGTACCTCCTCAAGTATGACTTTCCATAAGAAACATGAGAAAAATGTTGCCAAGGCTTCAAAGCAGGTTTTAGTGATGATAATTCTTAATCAAAAGCACAATGTTTCTATAAAGAAGTGACGAGATTAGAATAAGAATACTCTTGTTGGGTAGATGATGTTTGGGCAAGGATGGATTTATGGGTTCTAACTCAGAGCAAAGAATGTAGTCAAAATTTGTTTGTTAGTTTGTTTATTCCCCATCATTTAAACTTAGATGCCTTTCCTCCTCTTGAAGGATAATATTCTTAGGAAATGTAGAGTCAAACTCATGTCAGGTTTGTTTTGTTTTACATTTTTTTAAAGAATGTTCTTACTTCCTGAGTCATTATGGTGGGTTCATATGTTAATATGGAATCATTAATATTGTTGTTTAAAAAATTCTCTTTTATCAGAAATGTGGCTGAGTTGTAGTTGTGGATCTTTCCACATGTGTGTGGATAGTATTAGCACACTAATAACTCTCACCCACATGAAGCCCAATACCTTTAATTCCTCATTGTACAACAGAGTTCTTTTCAGGTAGTTCTGACGAATTTGAACAGAAAGTTAATTACATGTCTGGGTTTTTTCTTTTTTTTCCCAGAAAATTTACTTAAGGGAAAAGTTTGCTGCAACTGCTAATAACTTACCAGGAGTCTGTTGGATACACAGTATAATCTCTTAGAGTCATGGTAACCAGAGTGCAAAGAAGTGGCTTAATTGAATACAATATGTACTGTACTGTGTCTTTGGAATGACGATTGCCATGCTGAAGTGTACACTGCTCATTTCTGGAGGTCTCTGGAGTCTAAATTATGTGAAACTAAAATCATTCTCTGGCTAAGCAACTGAGAAACTAAGTTTTTTGTTGTTGTTGTTGTTTGCCTAAGTGGACTGATACTTGCTAAACCAGCTAAGGCTTGCACATTTCATTGCCACGCCGCACTATGTAATTTCAGACAGCAAAAAGTATGTGCGCGTGGTATTATCCCATTTGGTTGTTTCACAGAAGTGTTGAAAAAGTGCAAAGTACAGACGTAAGAGTAAACAGCAAGGAGCAGCGGTGCTCCCGACAAAAACGACGGGCAGAGGCAATAGTTCGCTAAAGTATGTGCCCCAGTCCTGGAGCCATTGCACCCAAGACAGCTTCCTTTTCTCGCTTAGATTCTTTGCATGTGGATCTGTTTGCAGGCTCAGGCCCCCAGAGAGAGATTCTGAGCTGTCTTTGTGCTAAATTAAACATTAGTTTTCTCCTTGGGAACCTGATCTTGCATAGACTAGGCAACAGTATCTTTCTGAGAGAGCTCCCAGCTAAGCATTTCCTTCAGGAAGAGACCAGCTCAGGAGCCTTTTCACCGCTGCTGTCTGCTTAGCTGGTGTGACTGTGTGTTGCATGAGAATTGTTTTGTCTAAGGGGTCTAGAATCCCTTAGGGCAAGGACTTGTACTCTAATCCTTGGTATAATGCTGAAGGACCCATTCCAGTTTAGCATATACTAAATGGAAATGGTCAGAGCAGCGCCCACACCATGGGAGATTTCAACCACCCATGGGAAGGAGTTTCCTTTGCTTACTGCCTCCCAAATTCTGCACCACCAGCAATGAAAGGGAGTAGTATGTTGTAAAATAGAAAGCATCTCATTTCTAGCCTTCTCTCGTCTCCATCCTGTCCATCCCCCAAGAGGGCTAGTTCATATTGATCTAAAACTAGGACACCATTCTATCAATTTATAGAGTTGCATGAGCCCTTAGAGACAAAACAGACCAAACCCTTTTCTCATAGGTGAAAAAAAGTGCATTTAAAAGAAAATACTCCAAGATCCCATAGTAGTAGAGGTAGGACTAGAACCCAAGTTTTCTGACATCTACTCCAGACATCTACTGACATCTACTCCTACTTATAGAAAGTAGTCCTTTTATTAAGGACTTTTTATAAACCTATAGAAAGAACAATTAAGAACAATTTGGGATTTTTTTAAAGTTTTGGTAATAGAAGTAGCATGGACTTTAGAGCCTATGGTAGATTGTTTTTTAAATGATCATAGTGATTCCTTCCATCCCACATATACCTTTATAATGTGACTTTACCACCCCTCCCACCAAAAGTGGATGCTATTGCCCACCTTGAATCTTTTTTTTTTTCTTTTTGTGAGGAAGATCAGCCCTGAGCTAACATCCATGCCAATCCTCCTCTTTTTGCTGAGGAAGACTGGCCCTGAGCTAACATCTATTGCCAATCTTCCTTCTTTTTTCCCCCCCTTTTCTCCCCAAAGCCGCAGTAGATAGTTGTGTGTCATAGTGGCACATCCTTCTAGTTGCTGTATGTGGGACGCCGCCTCAACATGGCCCGACAAGCGGTGCGTCGGTGCGCACCCAGGATCCCAACCCGGGCCACCAGTAGTGGAGCGTGCACATTCAACCTCTAAGCCACAGGGCCGGCCTGCCCCTTGAATCTTGAATGACTATGTGATTGTTTTAAACAAGACTATGTGACAGAAATGATGTTGTGCTACTTCTGAGGATGGGCTTTAAGAAGCCCTCTTGGACTTAAAATTTGTTAAGAGGGTAAATTTATGTTAAATGTTCTTACCACAAAAAAAATAATAATAATAAAGAAAGGAAGGGGAAAATTTGGGGAAGGGATGGATATGTTTATGGCCTTAATGATGGTAATGGTTTCATGGTTGTATACTTACCCCCAAACTCATAGAGTTGTATATATTAAATATGTACATCTTTTTATATGTCAATCATATTTCAATAAAGTGGTTAAAAAGAAAGAAGCCCTCTTTGAACACTGAGACCACCATATAAAGAAGCTGTTCTAGCCAACTGAAGGATGAGTGTCCACCTGCAGAGAACCAAGATGCCTCTGCTTCTCAACAGCACCAACTGCCAATATAAGAGTGAGGCCATCTTGGACCATCTAATCCTCCAACTCAATGCGGCCACATGAGTGAGCAGAGGAACTACCCAGACAACCTAGAGAATCATAGGAAATATTACATCATTGTTTTAAGCCACTAAGTTTTTGGGGTGGCTTGTAACTTAGCAAAGGTTAACTGAATCAGAGCTGGAAAAGCTTAGCATGGAAGATGGTTCCACCTCTTTAGGTGTGTTACCCCAGGACTGGTTACTTAACATCTTTGAGACTCATTTTCTGCTTTTCGTGATGATAGAGACTGTCTGAAAACATTTTGAGGATTAAATAAGATAATACATGAAAGAACCTAGCACGTTATCTAGTACATGGTAGAGCTTAACACACATTAGCTTCCTTGCTTTCTCCTTTGTCTCTTCTCACCATATTATAATTTCGAGCCCCTCTTCCTTTGTCATCTGATTTTCTCTTCATGTGCATCAACATTCTCATAGGCTTCCACAGCTCACTGTTCCTCTGAACAACAATTTATTTTTCCCCCCATGGATGATGGCCTGGTGCTGTCATTCCTCCTAACTACCAAATTTCCAGCATTCTTGTTATGCTCCAGGGAACACATCTGCCTTCAGTAGTCTACCCTTAAAATAGAAAAGGGTTAACCTCATAAAGATGTCACTCCCCTTGTACTGTTATGCTGCCCTTGGGAGAGTCAAACAGCATAGCAAATATATATGGGCAATGTAATTGCATTCGATCTTCTAGGCCACAGAAGACTTTGCTAGCTAGTACAGCATACAGGGGAAAGAGTAAGCATATTCTGTCTTGAAGAGCAGTGTTTCTAAACTCTTATCACTTTTTTTGGTAGCAAATTATTCTAAGTGCCTCATTTTTTTCATCTTACACTTCACAATAAATGGATAAATAGAGGGAGCAATACAATGATACTATATTGTACTTACTGTACTTACTAGTGATATAGTAAGAGAGTACTGACCTGGGAACTGGGTGTTGAGGGTCCTAGTTCTCCCACTGATACTAACTAGTAGTGCAATTTAGTCGAGTCTTTTTACCTTCCTGGTACTTGCTTCCCTTCTTGGAAGAATAATGAGGGACACTTGATGAGTGACATGGATCACCTCTGAGACCATTTTTGGGTTGATTCATTTGGAATGAGTTCCCTCATATTTTGCTTTTGTTTTTCAAACATCATTCTCTCCTTAAATATATCTGTTTGGCAGAATTGAGAGGAAGAGAGGTGACAAGGGTGTGAATGTTTTGTTTTGTTTTTTATAGGAAGTACTAGTGAGGAGGGTCTGAAGTAATCTTGGGAACAAGGTCCAGCTGTGGTAAAGGGCGAGCACACAGCCATATTAATTGCTTAACACCCTTCCTAGAAGTAATGAACAAATCACTCCATATGTGACCCTGTTTGTTGGAGTTTAGGGTTCCAGAATGAGAAACACAGTTGTAGGGCTGGAGTTTGATTCATTAAATGTAGTTTTAGAGGGAACACTGATTTTTTCCCAGATCCTCTCAACTACACTTGCAACATTTCTGTGGGTAAAGAAGACTCCCAGCTGAGTACCCCTATGAAATAAGTACATGAAATATAAAATATAAAATGAAAAGGAAAATATTCTTGTAGAGCCTTCCTTCCTCAGGAATTGATTAGCGTTTTAGCTATATACGTTGGTCTCCCCATCTGTTTGTCTCTCTGTCTGTCTCTCTCTTTCATATAAATATAACAATTGAAAAATGCAGATTAATGGATGGAATTTTGTATGTGTCACCACTTCATTTTTTAAATATGTTTCCGCTTTAAAGGGGAACTACAAAAGAATGTCACTGAGAAATTGGCCTGGGGGAGGGGAATTCAATCCACTGCCTCTTTTTTTTTTTTTTTCCTTATCGCTAAAACCCTAAGCAGAGAGTGTAATCACCTATTTCCCAAGGGCAGCCCTAAGCCCTTAAAACTCGGATCTGTTTAGGGATTTAATAGAACTGGAAAAAAGAAATGCACAGGATCTGCTCCAAACAAACCAACAAAGGAAAATTTACCCAATCAAATATTAAATCTAGAGAATTTCTTTGATAGCACAATCCCCTCCCTCCCTATCTCTTGATTTTGTTAGAGCACAGCTCTTCAAATTGTATTTTTACGACTTCTAGAATCTTTGGGGTCTGTGGATCACATCTTATGCTCCAGGCCAGCCCCGTGTATTTTCTTTCACAAAGCAAGATGTAACTAGCAGGAAGCCAAAAGAGTCATTTGGTTGTGGTTGTCGTTTTATTTTGTTTCAAAGGGTGGACACACTCAGTTTCATTGTCTATTAGACTAGAGCCATAGAGATGGTAACATTTTTTCTAGTAACTTCTAAACTCCTTAGCTTTTATTCTGTTAAGGTTTTTTGGCTTTTTAGATGAAAATGTCTTAGTATTATGCTATGCAACATGGCTTTTCTTTTTAAAAATACTAAGATGAAGGAAACCAAGTTACCTTTCTTTTCTAATAGATTAGGTCTGCGTTTTGCTTAGAAAATGCATCCAAAATCCCTATCAGATACACACACACACACACACCTTTTGCTTACCATGGTTATTTTTAGTATATATAGACACAAATTGGTTACATGAGTGACTTTAAAGAGAAAATAGAAATGAGGAAATACATTAAAGAATATAGGAAAGAAGATCGGTTTTAAAGGAAATTGCTCCAGAAGACAAGAGTGTGCCAAATTGCAGAAGCTTGAAAAGAGAACATTATATCACAATGGTAAGTGTGGAGTGACAGGAGACCTCCATTCTGGTCCAAGCTTTGTTGCTAACTGGCAGGGTGACCTTGGGGCCAGTCACTCCTCCTTTACTTGAGTTTCCCTGTCTGTAATCCAAAAGGGTTGGATTCCTCAGCACTTTGCTTGGATGGATTATTCCTGTCATACAGGATTCGGCTCAAATATCACCTCCTTGGAGAGACCTCCCTGGCTGCCCTAACTAATGTAGACACACATGATTGATCTCTGTTTCTCTCTCCTCTTCCCCTATCACTTTATCCTATTACAGAGGTTTTGCTATCTTCATAACTTTCATTACTATCTGAATTTATCTTGATTCCTTATTTATTTTTGCATTTCCTATCTTTCCCCACTGGAATATAAACTCGGTGAGACCAGGGACCTTGTCAGTCTTGTTCACCACATGTATCCCCAGCCCCTAGCAGTTCTGGAATATTTTGGATCCACAAAAAATATTTGTTGAGTGAATGACCAGATCAATGGCTTTTAAGTTAGAGATATAAGTCTTTCAGGAATGCAGATAGGAAAGAGAGATGGAGGAACATGTGGTGGACCTCCAAGGTCTTCATCTCCTGTTTAATTATGCATTCTCTATATATATAACACTAAGTTTTTAATCACACTAAGTGTGATTAAAGTGTGTAACTTTATATATATAAACACTAGTTTTTAATCACGCTAAGGCATATGTACCTGGTGGTCTAGTGGTTAAGATCTGGCGTTCTCACCACTGCGGCCTGGCTACCTTTCCCAGTCAGGGAACCACACCACCCCTCTCTTGGTTGTCATACTGTGACAGCTGCGTATGTGTTGCTGTGATGCTGAAAGCTGTGCCACCAGTATTTCTAATACCAGCAGAGTTATCCATGGCAGACAGGTTTCAGTGGAGCTTCCAGCCTAAGACAGACTAGGAAGAAGGACCTGGCCACCCACTTCCGAAAAAATTGGCCAGTGAAAACTCTATAAATAGCAGCGGAGCATTGTCTGATATAGTCCTGGAAGGTGAGAGGATGGCGCAAAAAGACTGGGCATGGTTCCCCTATGCTGTATACAAGGTCGCTAAGAGTCAGAATCTACTCAATGACACTAACAAACAAAAAGACATATATTTTAAGGCATATCTATATCTATGTGTGATTAAAAACATAGTTCCAATGCTACAAACATTTGAAAGATACAGAGGCATGATCATCTCTTAAGATTCTTCCCAGTTTGAAACTCTAAAGTCCAGTCCCTCATGAGTAGAAAACATTGGTGCAAGGAAAGGGGTGACAGAAGAGAAGTTACATGTATTGGGTGCCTACTGTATGTTGAGTCCTGTTTTAGGCCCTGGGGCCAGACAGGAAAGACAAAGTGCTTGTTTGATGGAGTCTACATTTTAATGGGAAGGGAGAAGGACAAAGAGTAAACAAATAAAGGAATGAGATAAATTTAACTAGCGATACAGTAATGCACAGCTTGTTGTTCTTTAATGTGGCTGATTGGAGATTGATTTGGGTTAATTAAAAGGAAGCAAATCTGGGAAACACTCTGGGAAGTGGAAAGTGATAATTGTAAACAAATGACTACCCTCAGAGCTAGATGATGGGCTCCTTTGCCAGTGTTTGTTCTGAGCCTGGACAGCTGCCTGCACAGTGGTCTTCCCCAGTCCAGGCTGTGTGCTACTTTGGCCACAGCCTGCATAATGCTGGTTCTGATGCTTCTAGGGAGGAGGGTGGTCATGTCATCATCATCATCTGTGCCTTGGGGCTATTGTGATCATTTTGTTGGAAGTCATTGAGATTTGAGAATTAAAGAGAAACGACCTAAAGGCACATTTAGAGGACAAGAAGAATATTGTCCATCTTTAGCAATAGAAACAGAAAAGAAACGGTCAGGAAATTAGCATCAGGACCATAAGGAGGTAGAGGCATAGCAGGCTCTCAGGGGCAGGCAGAAGCAGTAACTGGCATTTGCAATAGTCATAATAATATCCTCGTTAGTGTACACAACCTGTATAGTCCTCCCAGAAACTCTGTGCTATAAATAAGGCAAGTGTAGCTCTTTTTATTATACATGTGGGAAACAGACTTGGAGAAGCTGAGAAATGCTGGTAATATCTTACTTTCAAATAGAAATTTGCAGTTTATTGAATGTGTACACACAGATGATCTCTGTTTGTTTTCTGGGGTATTATTACGCCCATTTCAAAGACTGGTAAGAGGCTCAAACTGGCCTGCGCCAACTCCACTAGTGAGCAGCGACCCACCCTCCTGACCCCTGGGCCTGTGCAGGGCACACAGCTGGCAAAGTTGAGTAGCTGGGCCCCAAATTCATCACTGAATTTGCATCTAAAATGAGGACATTGACTGTCTTGAGCTCTCCGAAGCACAACTCACACATACTTTGAAGCAATGACTCTCCTAGAAAGAATGGCAATCATGAATGGAATGAGGATGTCAGACACCCAGGGCACATCACATCTAGAATAAGAGAGGCTGAAAACAGAGAGTCTTGATTTTTTTCTGTTTTTAAATTCATTAATTTGTAAGAATACAAGGTGAGATGAAAAAAGCTTTGTGAATTTATGAAAGCCCACACTTTGCTACCTATATTTTGTGTGAGTTTAGTGAGTCAACTCAAAGGTCTGGGGAGAGTGGGCTGCAAAGTTGTTATGAAGAGAAACTTGATCTTGAATCAAAGAAGCAGATTCATCTCTGAAACCAAGATTGGTCTAAGTTTTTCTCTTTTCTGTTGCTTATTTTGGAATGCATATCTTAGTTGGAGCTTAAGGGAGAGACCTGTGGCTCTTTGCTGAAAAGTGATTTTGAATCCACTCAGATCCAAGTTGAATATGTTTTTTATGCTGATGGATGTTTTCTCATTACCTGGAGAAAATGCAGGGGTTCATTCGTCATTGATGGGATTTTGCTTCAAGGTGGAGAAGTGCCTTATTTATCTTTGTATTCCCAGGGCCTATAATAGTGTCAGACATCTAGTACGCAAGCATTTGGTAAATGTTTGTTGAATTAAACTATGGAAAGCATGAATTTTTAAAGGACCTCGAGCCTTTATATTTCTGTAACTAAATGTACCATGCACCAAATGTGAAACACTGATCTTCAAGATATCCTTTTTGTTCAGCATATTTTTTAAAAAATCACACTTATTAAGTGTTTAACATATTAGGCACTCTTCTAAGTGTTTTTAGAATATTAACTCGTATATCCTCATAATCACATGATGAGGTAGGTACAATCTTATTTCCATTTGACAGATGAGGAAGTTGAGGCCTGAGGTGAAGGAACATGCCCAGGTCACTCAACCATGAGTGGTGGAGTCGAGATCTGGATACAGCAGGATGATGCCACTGCTCATGGGTCTAGTCATGGTTTCCTACTGCATACAGGAGAAGGTAATTACACAGGTAATATCAGGCTCCAGCTCAAACTCCAGGCCTGAGTTGGGAAGCTAAGTGCAACAAGACATTTGAAAGTCGGTAAAGATTAGAAGTAACTCATCATCTGAGGTGCAGACGAAATTCAGAATGAATGCCTACGGGTCACAGATTACTCTCTGAGACAATTGCCAGTCTTCTATTTAAGAGGTAGAAAGTGCTTGAACATGTAGGATCTGTGAGTGACAAATGTCTTTCAACTTGCATGGCAGGGTAGGTTGGTTGTAGTTACCTGGAGCGCTGTGTAGAGAATTCTGAGGCGACATCCCAGCTCACTAGGAAAGAGGGCCATCGTAGTTCATTATTGATATCTGCCATGGGCAGAGAGAAGGCAGCCTGGTTGACAGGTCCCTTCAGGATTCTTCAGGATTTAGGAATCCAAACCTGGAGGATCTTGAATATAGATTCCTGGTGAAATGTTAACTCTTCCCGTGAAGGAATGCATCAAGACCTGATTACACTGATAGTGGGCTTTGCATCCATTTATAGAGTAAAGTTGGGTTTAAATAAGTTAATTGTAAGTACCTTGAAGAGAGGTAAGTTCCTTGAAGACATTATATCCTCTGTTCTCTCTGAGAGCTCAGCTAAGGTAACCGAGGGTTTTTTTCAATATTTTGTAAAGTGCAGTGCAAACTCAACTTCACTTCCTCCCTGACTTGCAACCAGATTGCCTTCAAACCCCTCTTATGTGGAAATTCTGGAGATACCATTAGTCATGATCAGTATTCTGAAAGAAATCCATTTTTGGTAGAAGCAAAGAAGGAAACAATGTAGAAATGGGCAAAGGATGCCCTAAACATAAGTGAGATCACCAGAACTTTCTTTTAGGAATAAAATCCTGCTAAAGCTGCCTTTAAACATTTTTTAGCAAATATACATTGAGCTAGTATGCTCCAGCTCCACTTTAGGCACCAGGAATGAAGTGGTTCTGCGGTCTCTTGGGAAGTGCTTTCTTTTTATCAATAGGTTCCTTTTACCCTAGAAGATAAGTGAAATAGTGTCTTGAGTCTGCGAACTCCCTGAATTGAACGCAAAATTATGTGTGATGGCATATATGCATCTTCAGTGTGGACACGTTCCATAGTTTATCAGATTCTCCAAGGATTCCAAGGGTCAAAGAATCTGAAGCCGAGGCTTGTGGCGGCAGGAAGAAGAATCCACTGAATCTAGGGTACTGTGATTCTTCACTCTACACAGAACAGCTAGTTCTAGAAGATGCAAGTATTTCCTTTCTTTGTGTATCCGTTCATTCTAGCTTCAGGAATCTGAACAGAAAGCACACGTAGCTTTCTTCATGCCTAACATATTTCCTTTACCTTGAACTTCTGCTATCTGTTTTGTTATCTAAGCATTTTCTTCTTTTCTAAAAGCAGTCCTCAGGTAGAGCCTGAACTCTTTTTGTGCTGTTTTGCAGTTTAGTTTTGAGCCCAGTCCAGCAACGTTTTCCTTTGTTTTTAAGTGACCTCCCACCAGTTTGAGCCTTCCTCCCCTCCCACCTTGACCTCTAACTCCAAATTTATGTCTCTGTGTCATTGCGGGGAAATTCTTGGTAAAAAGGAGAAAGCTGAATTGGAGCTTCATCTTGGAGATTTTCATAGTAACACTGACTCTTTATTATTAGCTGTACACTCCAGGCTGCTCAAGTTCGTATTTTGGCAGTGGACCATCAAACACTGTATTTTTAAGAGCCTTTAACTTAGTTGTAAACATGTGCTGTGACTGGGAGCTCACTTTCTTTATTCATATTTAGCAAAAGCGGTTTAACTGTTGAAAAGTTGTTATAAAAAGAAAAAAAAAAGCTCAGACTTCAGGACTATTTTTCCACTCATCTAACTCAAAACTGTGCGTGATCTGAAAAAAGAAAATTTGGCATTTAGTTGCTTAATTTGATGGTCCAGTCATATTGGTAGTTTGAGGGGAGGAAGAAATGGAACTGCTAGGTCATGTTACTTAGACATATGCCCATCAAACGTGAATGGAGGGAATGATGGTTGCTACACACACTTACACAATTGACCAGAACAACTCAAAGAAAGGCAGTCCAGTATGCTGAGTAAATTGTTTATGCCCTTACCAATTTTGTATATTTAGAATAAAAGTGTTCTATAGACATATTTCCCGCACACTCTAAATTCTGGAGACTTTACTAGTCCCATTAGGAGAACATAAATAATATTCTAAACTCTCGTTGGCTTGCACGTATGTAGACATATCGTTGATGTCTGAGAACTTTAAAAGGTAATATCCAGAAATTTGGTGAAGGAAAGAGTATCACGAATATGTCTGTTTCTTTTGTCTCTGAAAGGAATTTAGGCAAGTGTAACAAAACACATATAAATCTTTTGATGTGATTGTGACTTACAGCCCTAAAGCAGGAGCTTCAGGAATTTAAATGTTAAAAAGGAGGAGTTGAACTTTGACATCTTCCTCTTGTGATTTAAGATTCTAAGAGTAATGTTAGGCAAATTCTTGTACTCCATCACAAGAGGAATACCAGCTTTCCGTGAGGGTTTAGCATTTCCTGAAACCTTTTGCAGCAGAGGAGAGCAACTGTGTTTCAGAGATTGGCTACACTTATGGGGTGGAGAGAATAAAAAGATGTGGGAGTGTGTGTTTCAAGGGTCATGAGCCCAGTGGGCAACCATATGCTGTGGAAGTACCTTGGCCTGGAAATCCTCTGGCTGAATGATGAGTGTCTTTTCCACACAGATCCTGTTTGAAGGCACCTTTCCTCAGTATTGTTTTTACCCCTCAGGCTGCTTTTAGATGTTGTTTCCTGCCCACATCCCAGGCAGATGAGCACCTGCACCAGCCAGCACATGGCTTCCACGTGTTCTCTCCCTCTGCGCCAAATGGCTGTGCTCTGAAAACATTGATTTTCTTGGTCCTTGTCATGTAATATATTGTCTTATTGCCATACTTCCTGCTCTGGCTTTTAAATCACTCTCCTTTTCCAGTGCTTTCAAAGACAAGAACTTTCTGGTCCTGGTGGGCATTCATTTGCTACAAATGCTGGCTAGTTGATCTTTAGCACATAAGAAATCCACTGTGGATGTGCATGCACACACACAGACACACCTCACAAACTCTTCCTGTCTCCATCTTCTTAAAGTAATAATGAATTGAAGACTATGACTGTATATAAATCCAGAAATTCACAAGATAATGTCTCCATGCCAGAAGACAGTAGAAGGGGGAGGGGGAGAAACGCAACCGGCCCCACAATGGTAATTGTCTGTTCTGCTCCTGTAGGTTAGCTTTGCTCAGGGGTGAGACTGGACATTCTACCAGAGTCAATAAAATGTGCTTCCTTCTTGAGTTGCCATGAGCTTGGGTGTACTAGAGGGCTAGAATATGATTTCAGAAGTCTACTCTTCAGTTAGCTGAACAGAGCTGCCTTGGGGCTTTGGTGATATTCTAAGTAGTACGTTTCATAATGACTCCCTTCTAGCAGCCTCCTGAAGTATCGTCAGACCTTTGATTGTACTTCTTTGCTAGGTTTGTTGTGGGGCATTAATCAACAGGAGACATAAGCCAATCAACATAACAAAGAGTTAATTCCACTTCATTCCATTTTCCCCTTGTTGAGCTACAAGTATTTCATAGATATATCCTAACTCATAATACTCCTTTGGTGGAAAAAGTATCATTGCTGCAAAACAGTCTTGCCTAGTGTGCATGTCTCTTATCTCCCTGGGCCATCATGGAAAGCTCCCTTTAGCTTCTGCAGGATGAGCTGGTGAGTCTCACTGATGAATGTTCCTTGCATGACTTTTTGAGTGGGTACTTTGCCGAATTCAGAAAAATCTCAAGTGATTCTCTCTCAGGGCTAGCCTTCTAAATGTGAGCTGTGATATGCTCATTGACTTCATAGTACTTATTACAATCTGAAAAATGTCTAATTGTTTTGTTTTATGGGTTATATTTCCTCCACTATTGAATGTGAGTTTCTAGAAAATTAGAATAGAATCAAAATTAATTTAATGTCAGCAGAAAGATTTTTTCTAAAAGTTCATAAGAATATCTCGATCCTCCCTTGGGGGAGGTGGGTACTGCTCCTTGACCTGGACCTCCTTCAGAATAAACACAACCACAATGTGGCATCTGTGCCCTCCTGTAGCTACATATGTGCATAACTGTTTAGTGAGTAGCAAAGAAAAAGACATTAGTGGATCAGAAGGACATATTTATGTTTTTAAAACTTTCAGGAGGGAAAAGAATTTGAAGAATTGAATCCTTAGAATTCCCTCAAAAATTTGTAGCATGGTTTTTTCAAAAGTTAGATTTCAGTTGCCATGTTAATAAGATGACAAGGTTAGTTAATTGTATTAATTATCTATTGATGCATAACAAATTACCCCAACACTTAGCAGCTGAAACAGTAAACATTTATTTTCTTATACAGTTTTTAAGGGTTAAGACTTTGGGAGTGCTAGTTCACGGTCCCTTGTGAGGTTGCAGTCAAGTTATTGGCTGCAGCTGCAGTCACCTCAAGGCTTGACTGAGGATGGAGGACCTGCTTCTAGGCTCACTCACGTGGTTGTTGGCTGGACTTAATTCCTTGCTGGCTCTTGGCCGGAGGCTTTAGTTCCTTTCCATGTCAGCCTCTCCATAGGCTGCCTACATGTTCTCAAGTCATAGCAGCTGGCTTCCCCCAGAGACAGTGATGCAAGAGAGAGAGAACCAACGTAGAAGCCACAGTCTTTTACAACCTAATCTCAGAAGTGACACACCGTTGCTTCTGCCATATTTTATTGGCCACATAGGCCAACCCTGATACAGTGTGGGAGGGAATTACACAAGGATGTGAATGCCAGGAGGTAGCTATTGTTGGACGCCATCTTGGAGTCTATTTAACATAGTAACAAATAAATACTGGTCAATAGCCCAGGTTACCATGTCCCTTACTGTGATATTAAGGAAGATTATACCACTGACTGTTCTAAAATTAGGCCATTCATTCATTTCACATGTATTTATTGAGTGCCCGCTATATACCAGGCACTGTTCTAGGCAATTAGGATATATCAGGGAATAAAACAAAGATCCTCATCCTTATGAATCTTACATTCTGTTTTATATCCTGCTTTTCATGTAGCAAGTCCCATGGGTCCGTGGGCCCATGTGATTAGGGTAAATACATCTACCACAAACCATTGTTTCAAGCTGACTGACATTTGACCAGCTTCGGCGGGAAACAGGGAGCTATTTGCTTTATCTGCCAGAATAGAGGTAGGCTTTTTGAAAGGTTTAGTAACAATACTGTCTCTCTAGTGATTACATTCTTCTATTAATTGTCTTAAATGATTACTTCTGTGTGTTTGATAGCTAAGTGAAGAAGTAAAATATATAACTTAAGAATTGAGGTTTGGGAGTCAGACCCTCCCAGACTTGAGTCATAACTCTCCTGCTTTCTTATTATGTTACCTTGGGCGTGTTGTTTGACTCATCTGAGCCTCAGTTTTGTCATCTGTAAAATGGTGATAACAATAACACCTTCCTTGGAGTTGTAAGCCATAAATGACCGAAGGTACTTATCAGATGATTTGGTACATAGATACCACTTAGTGTTCTCTGCCTTTCCTTCATTCTAACTGCATCTGTGTACTGCACGCAGACTCATTGCCAAAGGTGCTATCAGAAATGACCCGCTAGTTCAACCCAAACTCAACTGTCCAAGACAATAAGAGGCATAGTAACTTTACTCCCACAGCAACTTCCCTCGCTCTCTCGCTCGCCAGAGTTATGGCTGCCGCTGGTGTGTGTATTAACTGGGAAGGATAACTCAATCTGGGGTTCACAACTTGAGTTAAAGCCTTTGATTTATCATCAGGAGTTTACCATTTAGATATGTAAAAGTGCTTTCCATATCCACCTGGTGGTTTCCTGCTGATGCTGTTTCTGTTGAATATGCTTTGCTAATAAGTCATCTGTCAGCAAGAAGCCTGGAGAAGAAAGACATATGTGCTCTGGGGTTTCTGTCTCACTCTGTCAGTCTCGGGCACTGGAGCTAGGAAGCCTGCCTTTCCTCGGCCCAGCACTAAGCAGGCAGCTGCTTCCTGCTGCAGAGGTGCCTGCCTTCCCGAGGCTGGGAGGCCTGTGGCCCTGCTCCCAGTTCCTCTCATTTTCCTTCCTGGAGTGATACCATTCGAGAAACTGACAGTAAAAGGGAAGGGACTCTCATAACTGCCAGCCCCAGAAAGAATATACAAATTGAGCAGGTAGGTGTGTTTTGGTGGAGAGCGGTGCAGTGTAATTCTTGGAGATACCTGGTAGTTTCGAACTCTGTGTAGTTTACATACCCTCATAATTTCCCCTTGCCTCCTTTGGGCAGGAAATATGTGTACTGGTGATATATAATCCCTTGAACCACTGGAAGACATGAACAAATGTGACAAATTTCCAGGCACTCGTGAGCTCTGGATTAGTTTTAGAGGAAAGGCATTCTAAAGACACACGAGGGTGGAGAGGGCTGGGGAAGAAGGAGCTTTGAAGTCAGGCAGTCCTGAGTTTGAATCCTGGCACTGACACTTGTTGGCTTTGTGACCTCGGGGGATAGTATTTCTTAACCTATCCAAGCCTATTCATATAGAAAATGGAAATAATATCAACCTACGAGACTATGCAAATCACGTAGCACTTTGAACAATAAAAAACGAGCAAAAAAAAGGTCCCAGGAAACATTAATTTTTTTTCTTTCCGAACTCTACCAATTTTCTAAATTAATTAAGTTAGAGCATCACATTATTTTTATTAGGAGAAGATATTTGCAGCTTCCAGGGCTTTGGTTCTCAAACATTACTGTATATAGCAATCACCGGGGAGTGTGTGAATTTGCTGGGCTCCACAGGAGGAAATTCAGGCTCTGGGAAGTGGGGTCTCTATAGAGCATTCTCAGGCTGTGTTTGGAGACACAGTCTTTGGGGTAACTCCAAGTCTTGGAAAGTTTTGAAATCACCTTGGCTTAAAACAGTTTAAGCATTTGTGGAGGTCAGATATGGAACACATTCTTTTAGCTTGGAAGACATTGAACCATAGATGTTTTAGAACTATCAATGCTTCTGGGTGCTTTGGAAGGCACAAAAGCAGAGATTTGCAAAGGTGCCCTTTCCATTCTGTGGAAAATCTGTCAGTCTCACGTGTGACCTGGATGGAACAATTTACTACTTTCCACAGACACCATTTCAGAAAGCAAGTAGGAACAGGACACCCAGGAATATCTGTGGAATGCAGGCCTGAAGCTGAAGGACAAGTAAAACCAGAGGACTCAGGAAGATAATGAATGCCAAGACACTGAGTGCTTAACACTGAAATGATAGTGACTTCCCACTGGGGTATGGGAGAGCTTGGAGCCCCAACAGCAGAGGAGTTGTCTAAAACTCGGACCTTCTATGTCTGTTGGATCATTTTCTCAATTCTGTCTCCAAGATATAGCTTGAATCCCCTATCTGGTCATCACCTTGGCCCAGGCCAGTACCCCTTCTACCCTCAACTGTTCCAACAGCCATTTAAGCCATGTCCCTTTTAGTACATTCTGAACACAGCAGTAAAAGTTGCCTTCTCACTACATAAAATTGTTCACATCATACCCTTGCTTAAAACTCTTAAGTGGCCTCCTGTTGCGCTTAAAATAAAATCCAAACTCCTTACCTAAGTCCTGTACATCCCGCTCCCAGCTGCACTTTTCAAGCCACCCTTGCCCTTGCTTACTACACTCCAGCCATGTGTGGAGCACTTAGTTTCCCAAATGAGTCAAGATCTTTCCTTCCATAGAGCCCTTTATCATGTTATCTCTCTAACTCATCACCTGGCTGGCTCCCGCTTAATTTTTAGATCTCAACCTAAGTGACAGCCCTAGTCAACATCCCTTCTAGAGAGGTTTCTCTATTATTCTGTACTTTTGCCCCTTCTTCGTTTTCTTCACAACACTTATTACAATTTGCATTGTCTCTCTGTATTTACCTATTTTTTCCCATTTTGGTCCATCATCCTCTTTAGAACATAGACTCCACTTTGCTCTCTTCTTCATCAGTGTATCTGTGATACCCACCAGAGTGTTTGGGCATACTGGTTGCTCGTTGAATGAGTGAACGAGTGCTCTGACTTGCTCTGTTCTAGAGGAGAAGGTATGAAGAAGGATTGGTCGGAATAGCTGCTTCTGTTTTCCAAACAAATTCATCCTTCTGGAATATTCTATGGAAGGAAATTGCAGGAGTGTGCAACAAGTGACTCATTCACTCAAACTGAAATTCAAGGAACCAGAGAGTCTCTCATTTTGTTTTTCAGAGAACTCACAGGCCTTGCCCAAGTGAGAGCAAGGCTGTGCCCATGTGATAGAACACTTGTACCTCACAGTTTCCTGGTGCTTTTGGCTACCATAATGGCTAAACTCTAACTGCTGATCTGACCATTGAGAAGAAACAAGTTCTAAAGTTGGGCTATATAAAACTGAAGCTTGCATCAACAGGACCAGGATCTCCATAGACTTCCTCACAGCCAGCCCCTTCATACATGCTGACGCTTAGGACAAGATGCACAGCCTAGCTCAGGATGATAGGGAAGCTCTCAGCCAAATGTCCCCAGGTTGCTCTCTTCTCTGTTGGGCCTTCTGGGTACCCAGAAGAAGGAGAATGAGTCATTCTGGCCCATCCAAATGGGCAAATGAATGCTATATGAGGACAAACCAAGAATATTAAAACTCTTTGATTCTAAAGAGGTAAAATCTTAAAAAAGTGTATGGAAGAAATAGAAGTGGGGAAGCCATTCATAAGATCCTGGGACACAAGGACTAGCTTAAATGTTAAAGTTTGAAAGAGATAGCATTAGAATAAGTAAAGATAGTTCTACTTTATACAATAAGTAGTAAGCTTATGGGAAATCTAATCCCAAGAAGTAGTAAGCTGAATGAAAATATAAATGTAAAATAAATTTGAGGAAACATATCTATATTTATAGGCAACAATAATGGGTTATTTAGGGAGTATTTGGGGATATCATTTCCAGTTTCGAGGTTTACAACAAGACAACCATATTCTCCCACAAAACATCTCTTAGTACCATTTAGTCCCTCATCTTTTCAGTAAGTATTTATTCAGCACTTGCTATACACATGGTACTGTGCCATGATGAGGGTCAGACATTGCCAGTTGTACCCTGGGGGCAAAATCTGTCTAGTTGAGAACCTGTTTTTTAGTATACTCTCTAGAACTGAGGAAAATGGCCCAGGTTGCTGGAATGAGATTAGGGACCCCATACCGTATATCTTGGAAGCTTCCTAGTGCCTCCTCTGTACCCTGATAGAACCTCTAGAGTTGGCACCTATTGTTCTGAGTAGGACTAATGTTTGGTCTTTTAAATTGTGAATAAGAATCCAATTCCTAACTGGCCACTGTGACTCCCATTTTCAGCTCAGATTGCTGACTTCATTTGTCTTCTGGCCTGTAGTCTGGATTGCAGGGGGCTGGGATGGAGCCATGCCTACCCCTGCCACTCCCATGGCAACTTCCCCTGTGGACCATATGGTGCCAAATATTTATTCTGGGTACAGAATGAGTCTGTGTTATCTTCTAAACAGAATAATGGAACAGTAGTTGACACAGGGCAGGAATTTGGGAGGCATCTTGGAAAAGGGCGAAAAAAAATGAAATAATCAGCCCATTTCCCAGTTTCCCTGTGTTTTAGGTTATCTCAGCAGAAGGAGTTGAAACAAAGAGAAGGCGGTGACAATACCACTGTGTAGAATGCTCATTATACCTCTTAGATACGGCCCTGGTCACCAACCCATGAGAAGGATGCTGTTATTGTCTAGGAGTGGGTGAGGCCTCATGAAAAAATCTATGGTATGAGGAAATGTTAAACAAACTGGTCTTGTTCTTAGTAGGAAAGAGAGGGATATCATGATGACTTAAAAATGATTCCAAACTACCACTCAGAGTTAAAGGTGTTGTCTTTGAAATAACCCAAAAAGACTGTCTGTGTCAGAACCCAGCAGGCCACAGGCTTCTAACTAGCAGCTCCTTGGCCCGGCTGGTGGGGCACGGGCTACAAGGCCACCTTTGACTCTGCCCTTTGTGGCTTTTGTTTTCCTCTTTAAATCTCATCAGCCAGGGCTCAAACTAAGCAAGATCTCCCCAGGAGACCTTAGAGTTTCCCTTCTTGAAAAAGTTCTGCTTTAGTTTGCCTCAAATATTTCCTTTCCTTTTTCATATCCCACCTCTGCCCCCAAAGACCTCACTGTGGGAATAAATCAAGCAAATAAGAAAAATAGAAAAACCCGGTGAATTACTGTGTGCTCTTGATCAGACTACTTCAGAGCATGTTTTCGGGGAATACAGATCACCTGATTCAGGTGTCACAATC
The DNA here is from genome assembly GCF_020826845.1 of Diceros bicornis minor. Classification (NCBI taxonomy): domain Eukaryota; kingdom Metazoa; phylum Chordata; class Mammalia; order Perissodactyla; family Rhinocerotidae; genus Diceros; species Diceros bicornis. The sequence goes on from NC_080746.1 coordinate 37,732,084, forward strand.
ACCTGGGGTGCTTGATAAAACGCAGATCCTAGGGTCCCATCTCAAACCTAAAAAACGCAAATTTCTGGCAGGGCCTAAATACCTGCATTTTTAATAACCCACATGAGAAACCTACATGAGGCCAGGTATCTTTCTCTTTTATTCATGAATGTATCCCAAATACCTAAAATATTATGAGGCTCTCTAAATATTTGTTGAATGAATGATTGAACCAAAGCCTAGTAAGATTTGTGTATTAGGATTGCGCTTCTATTAAATAATAGCAGAAACCAGTGACAGGAGACAGGAGTCTTTAACCGGAGGAAGACAGACTAGAAAAGAGGAAGGAGAGAAGTCAGTTTGAAGAATGGGGCAATTTCTGGGAGGCTAGGCTTAGATGGGGCACTAAAATGGAGACTGTGTGACTCGAACATGTGGTGGGGCTTGGCAGATGAGGAAAGAAACTTGAAAAAAGGGAAATGCAATGAGGCGATGGTTAGAGCAATGGTTCTTAAACTTTAGTGAGCCCCAGAATCACCTGGAGGGCTTGTTAGACCACTGATTGTAGCCTCCCTCCACCCTGTGTTACTGATCCAGTAGGTCCTGGATGGGGCCTGAGGATTTGCATTTCTGACAGCTTCCCAGGTTGATGCTGCAGGGAGCTTGCTTTGCGGACCACTTAGAGTTAGACTTTTGGTCTTAGGAGTCACATAGTGTGGGATATGAACCCCAGCCCTACACTTTGCTAGTTGTTGGGCATTGACAATTTATCTAACCTCTATATCTCAGTTTCCTTCACTTATAAAATAGGAGTAATAATGATGATTAGATGTTGCAAAGCTTACTGAGTTGATGTGTGTAAAATATTTAGCAAAGTGCTAACACATTCAAGCACTCACTATCTTAAAAATTACTATTTTGGGGGGCTGGCCTGGTGGCGTAGTGTTTAAGCTCGTGCTCCACTTCGGCGGCCCCAGGTACGCAGGTTCGGATCCCGGGCACGGACCTAGGCACCGCTCATCAAGCCATGCTGTGGAGGCCTCCTATATACAAAATAGAGGAGGATTGGCACAGATGTTAGCTGAGGGATAGTCTTCCTCAGGCAAAAAGAGGAGGATTGGCAACAAATGTTAGCTCAGGGCCAGTCTTCCTCACACACACACACAAAAATTACTATTTTGTCCGGAGCTACCTGTATACCTTCTTGCAGAAATAGAGAATATAGTTGTTCTTCTAATGAAAGAGGAGATATGACTTTATAGAACAAGCACAATATTTAATAAGAGGATGGACTAGTTCAGATTTCAGTACCACTGAGCTATTTATTTCTGTGTCACATTATAGTCCCCAACTAGCTGAAATTAATTCCTGATGAGAAAGCATTCAAAAGCTAATTTTCACAACAGGTAAAAGTAGATGGCCTGACTGGAGATGGCTGGTGGTGATGGTTGTACAACAATATGAATGTACTTAATACCACAGAGCCATACACTAAAAAATGGTTAAAATGGTAAATTTTATGTTATGTATATTTTACTACAATAAGAAAAGTAATATAGATGGCCCAAATATTACTTTCCTCCCCCACTCCTCCCATGATCTCCTATAGGGAAATTCATTTTAGCATATAGTTTGGCAACAATTGTTCAAATTAGCCTACTTAGTTTGAAGAGTGACTGAGTTTTGGAACACATATTGTACATCATCTGGGGTGAGCTCTCTGGGCTTGCCATTGTCAGTGCAGTGTGTGATAAATCAGTTATAAAGATGCATCCAGTGATGTTTTAAGGTCCCTAATATTGAATTGCAATCATTTCTAGTACACAAAAGCCCACCTATCGGGATTTTCATTGGATGATTGAAAGAGAAAATGCTCTTAAGGACTTGGCCTGAGATAGCCTATCTTTTGCTTTGAACTTCTCTTTTGTGGGATGATGAACTTGATGAGAAATACAGGCCATTCACTCATTCAAGTTACATAGGCTTTTATCCGATGTCTATAGCCTTCTTTTTTATGGTTACTATTACTACACTGGCAAGGAAGGATACCTTTTGTTCTTAAAATCAAATCCTACACCAATGGGAAAAAGGCCTCCTGATAAAAAGCATAAGGAAGATCTGGGAAAAATCATTTAGAAAAGCAAAGGCAGACAACTTTCGATTGCCCAACTCAGAGTGAAACTCAGCATCACAGAGGTAGTCCCCCTATCATAAGCAAGTTGGATTCCAAAAGCTTGTAAGGGGCCGGCCCCGTGGCTTAGCGGTTAAGTGCACGCGCTCCGCTGCTGGCGGCCCGGGTTCGGATCCCGGGCGCGCACTGACGCACCGCTTCTCCTGCATGCTGGGGCCGCGTCCCACATGCAGCAACTAAAAGGATGTGCAGCTATGACATACAATTATGTACTGGGGCTTTGGGGGGAAATAAAATAAATAAATTAAAAAAAAAAAAAAAAGCTTGTAAGTACACTGTGTATAACTTGGCACGCATTTTCCTATAGCACCATTTCTACATGTAAGATTATATTTTGTACTTCAGGATGGAACTTGGAAAATCAAGAAGAAATGTCTTTGCTGGCCTCAGCTGTGAGAATCCCGTCTAGGTTCCAGTTTCTAGCAATCTGTAGCACCAACCCTGGAGTGATGTCCCTTTGCTACCGCTGCTGCCATCCCCATGGGAGGAATGTAGCTAGTTGTGCATTCATATCTTAGGATGACTAATGTTCAAGGTTGGAGATATTCCAGAAATCACAATTTGATTTTATAAGATGCTTTGCAGAAATATCTTAGATCATACGCATTTCTAATGGTTTTGTAAAAAAGAATTAAAGTGTATTGTGACTATCTTCTATGTCTTCCCACTCTTCAGCTTCTTTTGTTTTGTTTATCATTCTGCTACTTGCCAGAAATGGGCTTATATGATTTCTCAAACCCCCAGCCAATATAAATAAACATAGTGAAACATAGTCGAGTGATGAAGAGCCGTTTAGACCTGGATTTGAGTCTGTGCCTTTCCTTTTGCTATGAACTCTTGAACAAATTACCTAACCTCTCTGAGCTACAGTGTCCTTATGTATAAAATGGGATAATAACTCAGATGGGGTTAATGTGAGAATTAAATGAAATGATAGATATAAGATGCTTAGCTTGGTGCCTAGATATAGTTGGGACTCCATAAATGTTAGTCATTATTATTGCTTACTTGTTTCTTGGGCTATTTATTGCTACTTTTCTGGTGTATAGTTAATGCACTCATCTACATTTGCATAAATGATATTGTAAAAATATATAAGTGTTATAAGCATTCCATGTGTTTGCATGGCAAATTATAGTTTAAAAAGCAATTTCTCCTTTGATCCTTACAACAACCTTGTGGAATCAGAAGAGCTGAAGATATTTTCTCTTTTTACACATAAGGAAATAGTCTCAGAGAGGTGTAGTGACTTGGTTTGGGTTGACTTAGGCAGAGCGAAGAGTCAAACCAGAGTCAAGACTCTTTAGTTCAACACTTTGTTGCATATGAGAAAGCATCTTGTAATTACTGAGACCATAGTGTTGCCAACCTAAGGACTAAGGAGAAAAGGCTTACATGTTGCTTGCTTTAACAATTTGTTTTTTTAGAAACTGTATCCATGAAGCCATATTTTATAAATAGGGTTAGAATTTTTTTCTTTCTTATGTACTAAAATTTTTCAACTCATCTGCAACAATGTGGTAACTTGAAAGATGATTCCAGGGATTTCATGCTTCTGGCAGTTTCAGGTCACACTGGGGTGAAATTTGACATACTCAAGATAATAATGTTGATGAGATGGTGGAAACCCTGATAAATTCTTAAGCAAAATGAATCTAAAAGGCTGCTTCAATATTTTTACCCCTTCTAAGTGACTCTGACTTTCCACATACTTATTTTTAGATTACTTAGCTAAAAAAAATAACAACCTTTAAACTTCTGACACAACAATAATAGTTTTGGCTATTTTCTCTGGAGTAGTCTCCTTGGCATATCAGTTCTCTCTATATCTATAGTAGAATTTCCTTTTTGACATAATCACAGCATAAACTGAACACTTGTTATGACTTCTTGGCTCCAAATGTGACATTAGTTTTTAAAAGAGCAAGAAGCAAGTGTTCTCCCTATCTGTCATCATATAAATTTGGAAACTTAAGAGACTTGAAAATTATCCCTTTGAGAGGTGGGATATCATAATAGTTTAGGCCTTGGGCACTAGAATACAAGGTCGGCCATTTATTAACTGAGCCAATTGGGGGAAATTACTTCATTCTAAGGCTTTAATTCCCACCTGTATCAAATGATGATGTAACAGACTCTGTCTAACAGGCTTGGTGTGAGGATTAAGTGTGAAGGTGTATAGTGCTCCGTGGTGGTTAGATACCAGCATCTCCTTCATCATCATCATCCATGTTGGTCTCAGTAATCTTGAGATACTGGGTTGGATGCAGCTCTCTGTACAGAGTCCATGGTTGTAGGTGAGGGTAAATCACTCGTTATTATGAGCAGAATAATGTATGATAAACTTAAATTTTTTATGAAACAACATCTATAGGGTTAAACTGAAGGGCACTTTTGAAACTTTGGCCTCTGAGTGTGAATGCGTTGTCAAGCACTTCACAGTAAAATACAATAGCATTCCAGATCTCAGTATGATGTCAGACACAATGGATTACTCATTTCAGTGGGAGTTCATTCTCTCCGAAAACCCAAAAACATTCATCCAGAAGTTTCAAGACATACTGATGAAGATATTGCCAGCTAACTCCACCAAGGACACTTGGTTCTCTTTCTTTCTGTCTCTTTTGGCTCTATATTTTGCTGAACTTAACCAATGAATTATTTTTGTTCTATTTTATTTCTTTATGTTGCAGCATTTTTACATTTGGACAGGAGTATACAGCACAGAAAGTATATAGCCCATGTGTTGTTCACTGTGTATAAATGAAGGGTTCCGTCATTCAACAAATATTTGCTCAATATCCATTGTGTTCAAGATACCAGATTAGGTACATGATCCCTGACTTCAATGACTTTAAGTTCTAATGGGGAGATGGATTAAAAACAAGCAAACATACCAAAAAATACTATAATAGCAAGTATTTTTTGACCATGGAGCCCAGCTTTCTTTAGATTTAGGCTGAGACATAAGGCCATAAGAATTATGGAAATACATGGAGATAATTTTGGAAAGTACATTCTGGAATAATAGAACAACTCTGATCCATACCTGTGTTCTTTTTTTAGCTCAATACTTTATGTCTATGATAGGTTTCTTACTGATAAAATTACAACTTAATTAGATTGTGGGTTTTTCAAAATGATTGGATGATAGAGAATAAAACATAATCGAGTATGCAGTAAGTGAAAAGTTGGTGCTAGAATTTTGAGTAATACCATAATTTTTTAAATTGTCACTAGGATAGATTTTGGGGGTTAGTATTTAAATACTTATAGAATCTTGAATGACACAGCAGTCACCCATATGTATGTTAAAAAGGCTTCAGTTACATTTCAGAATACTGCTATTGTTTAGCAAATTACTGGATTCTTTTTCCCTTCCTGGTTTAGGATATCATTGAAATATCTTGGTATAATTACTTTCATACTTTGTCATTAGTATATTATATTCTTTATTACATGGACTCGCCCCTCAAATTTTAGCTGTTCTGAAATGAAACTTCCTCTGAAATTTTGATTCTAATTCTGAGGTTGGGGGATCCCAAATGTAATCTGTAGCACTGTATAAGGTTGAGTCTAGAATTATAAAATCTTCCATGAGCATGTGTAGGGCTTCACCGTAATGCAGAGTAGAACAATCAGCATTCAAAACCACAGGCAGCTAGGACCCTCTTCCTTGCCTCCCGCTGCCCCCCAAATAAAGTGACATCCACTCTTGAGTCATAGACCATTCATTCCCTTGGGTTTGGTCTTAGTTCTGCTCCTGAACTCTCATTGGCCATCCGTGGACTGAAAATCAAATTAATATACAAGGAGAGATTATCGTTGTAAGGGATTTGTGGGAGCCCAGACACTTTTTATGAGAAGAGACTGCCGCTCCCAAGGATGTTATTTGAATCTGAAAAGAGGCAGTCGTAAAGGAAGTGGCACTGCTTTAATCTGCTGTAGGGAGCTGCCACCCTGCTCCCCTGCTAGGCGGCCTGCCCATAGGAGCAGAATGAGCATTCCGCCCGAGAAGGCAGCTGAGGTTTGAAAACAGTTCCAATTTTGCAGTTTCAGGAATGTGTTGAAGCTGCAGCTTTAAGATGGCATTTCCCCCCTCGCTGCCGTCGAGAGAGCCTGGGCTAGATGTGAATGGGAGTTTTGTACGAAGGTTGCGGGTGAGCCATAGCCTCTTGGTAATCAGGGCAGCAAGGCATCTTAATCCTTAAGAAATATACTTTACATACAGCCTCTCTCTCTTCTCGTAAAGCGAAAGTATAAGTAAAACTTCCCTATGCTCCTGTAGTTATCCTGCCTTTGATCTCATTTTAAGTTCAGCACTGAAGGCAACTTGATCTCCTTCACTACCTCCTTTCATAGAGGATAATTAGCCCAGTTCTAGGAGGCTGGCTGCAATGATATCCTTTGCTGTTAGACAAGGGGAGAAGGAGTAGGGATTGGAGTGATTGTTTGCTGTGCTGGTGACTGTGATGTTGCCATGGGAAAGCTCAAGACTTCAGGAGAGTTTGTGTTTTGTTGGGCGAGGTGCCAAGCTGTTGTGACTTATTACAGCCGTGTGAGTGAGCCGTACAGAACAGTATCCTGTGTAGCAATTCAAAGGGTAGGATCGCTTTAATCAGGGAGAGAGAGAGCGCTGAGTCTTCACATTACGCTTTATTTCAACTTGGAAACGATAAACAAACCCAACATGTTGGTAGTCTCTGGGTTTGGTCTTTTAACTTGGGAGGAAAAACAAGTGAATTCTTCACGTTCACCCCAACCAAAAGGCAAAACAAAAATGCTTCTACTTTACGTAGAAAGACCCCTTGTAAAGAATGGTGTGGTCTCAAATGACCACTCCACCCACAAATTCTAGTTCATCTTGACTCAGCCTCAAAAAAAGCAAAACTTCACAGGCAAAGTTGATTGGGTGTGAAAAAAAAGTGGAAGATTGGGAAGGTCACTTCTAAATTCAGCCTCCAGACATCCCTTCACCTCACTTATCCGAGAGGTTCAGCCGTTTGTACCGCCAGGGCCTAGCATAGTACCTGGCCTAGCCTAGATGTTTACTCATTGTTCAACCACATGGAAGGCAAGGAGTTTTTGTCAGGGTAGTGTGAAAAGTTAATATATAGATCCACATAAAGGAAAATTCTGGAGCTTTGTGAACTATTTTGGCCTTTCAGGTGACAAAGGGAGCTAGCTATAGCCCCTTTTTTGTAGTAGTCAACACAGCCCTGATTCTTTAGGAAGATGCCAAGTCTCCATTTCATTTTGTGCTGTGTAGACATTGCCTAGAAGTTCCTTTGGTGCCAAGTCTTTTGATCCATTCCAGGGAACTCTTGGAAGAGGAGAGAACTCCACAATTTCCATTTTTAGCCTAAAACAGATGTCAACATGTTAACTCTTCTTCATTCGATATTGTGGTCCTGGGCCTGTGTAGGGATCACAAAGAGGCAACTGAAGTGCTCCATATTTTCTGAATATATTTTCATCAAGAGGTTTAGAAGAAATATATATGTTGCAGATAAATGAAGCAGCTCTGTCTTGGGGCATAACAGGAAGAAAGGTATTTTTCATATTTTGAAATACTAGTGTAGGGCCGGCCCCGTGGCATAGCAGTTAAGTGCGTGCGCTCCACTGCTGGCGGCACGGGTTCGGATCCCAGGCGTGCACCGATGCACCGCTTGTCAGGCCATGCTGTGGCGGCATCCCATATAAAGTAGAGGAAGAGGGGCACGGATGTTAGCCCAGGGCCAGTCTCCCTCAGCAAAAAGAGGAGGATTGGCATGGATGTTAGCTCAGGGCTCATCTTCCTCACACACACACAAAAAATACTAGTATAAAAATTTCGTATAATGCATTTTAAATGTTCATTTTCCCTTTTATCTAAGATTTGAAAGGCTTTAATAGGTGGAGGAATAAAGGAAGCATATGATTTTCAGTAGAAGATAATTGGTCTTCTCAGCACTCTTTTTTCTTTTCTTTTTTTTTGCTAAGGAAGATTAGCCCTGAGCTAACATCTGTGCCAGTCTTCCTCTATTTTGTATGTGGGTTGCCACGACAGCAGCTGCCGACGAGTGGTATAGGTCCGCACCTAGGAACTGAACCCAGGCCGTTGAAGCAGAGTGCACCGAACTTAACCACTAGGCCATGAGGCCAGCCCCTCCATTTTTTTTTTTTGTAATGTCCATTTTCTAGGAGTGTTTTACTTTATCTTTTGGAAGTACTTTTAAGAGTGTTTATACTTGTGTTTGTTGCTTTGTAGTCGTATTTGGTTACCAGGTTAGCTATTTATTTTCACCCAATTTGACCTTAGAGGGACATATTTTTGCCTAGAGACAGAAGTTTTCATCTGCCTTAATTTTTAGTTGCTATATTTCTGAGTTCTGGTAACATTCAGAATGGTTAATCATACAGGTTGTGGAAATTTTTTCTAATATAAAAAAAAATCCCTTTGTATATTAGATGACTTGAATAGTAACTTACTGATACCTAGACCTTTGGGAATTAGGGAATTGGTGAGATTTTTTTTTCTCCTAAACGTTTTCCATATAGTAGAGTTTCACGTGTATTTTAATATAGGATACATCTTGTCTCATTATTATCATCATCATCGTCATTGTCATTGTTGTTGTCATCTTTTAAGTGGACTTTATTTTTTAGAGTAGTTTTAGGTTCACAGAAAAATTGAGGGGAAGGTACAGTGATTTCCCATATACTCTTTGACTCCACACATGCATACCCTCCCCTGTTATGAACATCCCACACCAGAGGGGTACATTTGTTACAACTGATGAACCTACATTGATACATATTTATCACCCAAGATCCATAGTTTACATTAGGGTTCACTCTTGGTAGTGTACATTCTATGGGTTTTAAAAAATGTATAATGACATGTGTCCACCATTATAGTACCATACAGAGTAGTTTCACTGCCCTAAAAATCCTCTGTGCTCTACCTGCTCATCCTTCCATCCCCCCAACCCCTGGCAATCACTAATCTTTTTACTATCTCCATAGTTTTGCCTTTCCCTTCTTATTTTAAAATGCAATATCTTTAATTTTAAAATATTTCACCAAAATTTGAAAGTTACTTGAAAATGGATCAAACTGTTTTTAAAAAAAATCTCAGAACTCTATTTCTGCATTAAGAATTTAAATAAATGGACTAACTCTAATTCCTTTAACATAAGTGAGAATTCTTTGACCTAATAGTAATATTTCAGAATGTTGTTCTTGGTCAAGGGAATTGCAGCTTTCTGGGGTTTGGAATTTTCAAAAAGTGATTGAGTTGGTAGCTTCTTGGATAGAAGCATAAATAACAACACGTTAAGAGCAAAACAGGGCACAAAGGCATTTTGCTTTTTCTTTTTGAATGATCCTTCATCCTGGATGACTATGGTGTAGTCTCACTGTGATCTGGCCTATGTTTCTGGAGAACTCTACAGTTAGCTGCTCAGGTCTCCAGAGCTCTTCTGCTTGTTCCAGGAAGAGTTTATGTGAATACATTCATTAGTCATAGATTATAAAAGGTTATTAAGGAAATTAGGGCTAGTAGAAAGCATTAACAACTTTTGGAAGTAGATGCCATGAAATGTAGAAAGATGATCTTCTAGATGTAAAACAAACCTTGATGTCACTCAGGAAACAGTACTGGGTGGATATGGGTTGGGGGCATCTCTCTCTTCCTTTCTGAGTTCACCTCAGTCCATTTCCCACTTTGAACTATTGCAGTACTTCCATATTAGCCTCTTATCCCCTTAATCTATCCTCTAGCCAGTAAAATGTCTAAACTGCAACTCTTTTTGTGTCCAGTCTCTGCTTAAAATCTTTAAAAGGCACCCTCTGCCTACAGAAAAAATTCTAAACTCCCTAACTGACCCTGAATTTTGTGGATCCCAAAGTCGAGAGGATTCTAGGCTTGTTACTGAAAACATAACTGTGGTAGAAGCCAGCCTGACTTCTCATTCTGAGAGCTGAGAGCGTGAACCCGGCCTTAGCAATAGAGCCAGTGTCCTCTCCTCAGAATTGAGACTCTGTGATCAAGAGAGGCTTGCAGCTGATTTTCAAGAAGTAGAGCCAAAGCAGCTTTCACAGATTCAAAGGAGGACTGGGAAGGGTAGATCCTGCGAGGATCAAAAGGCACTGGATTGGGGAAGGAGGTGCACACAGTGATGGGGAGTGAGGACCATGCTGGGTCCAGGCACCCGCTTCCTCGCACATAGCAATTGTGCACTAAGTGTTTGCTTGTAGGATTGGCTGACCTGTAGCAGCTGTTCTTATGACTTTTTTTCTTTTCACTTTCTCAGACACCTAGATCAGAGGTCAAGTGGGTTAGGGAAGGATTCAGCTCTAGAGCCTAGGGTGAGCCCAGGAGTCACAGAGAAGTACCCTGGCCTTTTGTAGGTACCAAGGGCAGCTTGGGCAGCATGACTTACCTGCAGCCCATCTGTGTCCCTCTAGGGCTCATTTTCTTGGATCTGTTCTTACGGGACTCATATTTTTTCTCTCATACACACCCTATCTTTTTCAGAGGCCTGTCACATGGTCATTACTGCTGAGGTATACTCTTGGCATGGAAATAGCTCAAAAGAGGAAAGGAAAACAGAGCCTTTACTTTCCTTTATTTAAAAATTCTTAGATGCACCAAAAAAAATTTTTAGAAGGGCTGCCTCCGCATTTTTTTGTGTTAGTATATACTTAGAACTCATGGAAAACTGGTTCCTACTGGCTCCTTACTCTATGGCCCATTCCTTAGAGAGAAATTTCTGTTTTACTATAGATATAACTATAATTCTAGCAAGGTTAGCAAGGGAAACAACATCAATTGTATTTTGAGATTACTTATCTTTTGACATTGGAGTAATTTCTATATGGGTAAATTATATGATACTGACATAAAAGTTAAAGAATATACCACTATTTGAGAAATAATTTAAGATGTCTGAATAGGAGGTATTATCTCTCCTAGAGAATGTATGAATCATATGCTCAACTGTTTCAAGAAAAGTATAGAAAACTGGCTGCAGAATGTCAAACTACATGGATGGTCAATGTTGACCGGAAGTTTGATAAAATGGGTCCTTGAATTCATTATAAATTGGCAGAGCCCTTTTAGAAAGCATTTTGGCAATATCTTTCAAGAGCCAAAATAATATCTGTGCCCTTTGACTCAGTAATTTCACTTCTGGGAATCTCTCAGAGGAAAGAATCCAAAATATGGAAAAAGTGATATGCATGAAAATAATCATTGTAGGGTTATTTAGACTAATAATAACAACTCTTGGAAACATCCATATGTATAACAGGAACAGAATTAAGTGAATTTTACCTATGTAAAAATATGAATATGAAAAACCCTGGAAAGTAAGACACATAAATTATAATGGAAGTATTAAGATGGTGTGTATTTATATATATTCTTTGGTTGTAAGCAACAGACTCAGACTCTGGCTGATTTTGTCAATAAAATCATTTATTAGAGGGACATGGGGTTGTTTGTAGAATCCAAGAAGAGTCTGAATAACCAAACCTGGGGAAGGGAAGGAATCAGGGCAGCACTGAGGCTTCAGGTAGCAGGAACTGGAAAATTCTATCTCTAGGCACCTCCTGAGGGGAGAATCAGCTCACCTGGTTTCTGTCCAAATGTCATTCTCCGGGGACTGAGAGTTTCTTTCGTCTGTCTTGAGTCATCTGCCCACTTTGTGACCACGGGCAAAGGGCACCATGATCAACAGTCCCACCCAGACCAAATGCAAAAGGAGGAATGGCTTCCCTTGGGGAATCAGGGGGGATACTATACATAGAGAGGGGAGAATGGATGCTGAGTAGGCCAAAACAACAGATATACAGTACCTAGTACATAGGGATTTTTTTCTTTTCTCTTTATAATCTAAACTTTCTTATACTTTTAAAATCGGTGTATTTTAATCAACAACATGTATGTCTTAGAAATTCAGTGTGGATAGAAATAGAAACATTTCCCATTGTATTATTGCAACAGACAACATGTGTTGCAAATACTGACTGTAGGAAGTAACATAACATGAAAACAAACCCATGTCTTGAACACTAAACTAAGTAGCAATATCTTAATATCTTAATAGATGGAACTGCCTGATGGGGCTTTGATGAGGATTAAATGAAGGAGCACATGAGAAAGTACTTTGCACAATGAGGAGCACATGTAAAAAAAGTGCATATTAAACCCAAATAAAGGCTAAAAGGTGTAAAGAATGAGGTTGCAATAGCTCTTCAATATTTATGTTGTAGCCAAAAAGCAACTGCTAAGTTATATATATTGGCAGGTGATAATGATGGTAAAATGTGTGAATTATGGTTCAATTTAGATTTTCTTTGCCAGTGCTATTAATTTGTATAGGTAAAAGTGTCAACACCTGAATGTATTATCTGAGTATGAGTCCAAGATACATACATAATTCGTGAAGTAGCTGATTAATTTCCCCAGCTTTGGATTTATTAGGATGACATTGATCATGGCATACCTCCTTTAAATTAATTTAGAACAGTTACAAGATGTATCATATAAGATAGGAATCTGTTAACATATATAAACTCTAGTGAGAAGCTCTGAGAAATACAGTATTTGTTCTTATCAGTCACGGGCCATCCACAGGGTAGCAAGATAGTCATTCTGCGTTTAACACGTGTCCATGGGCTGCAGTTGATGGGGTCGACCAAGGTCTGTATGTGGAGTGTCTGCTCTGGAGTCTTAACTACAGATCTAGTCCAAAGCCGGTTCCTGACAGACAGGGCCAGGACTAGCACGAGGGAAGCGAGGCACTTAGGGTGCAAAATTTAAGGGTGCGCTCATTTTCAAGTCATACATTCATTGAGTGTGAGTGTCTTCTTAAATTCTTTGCCTCACTCTAGTGCTGGCCCCGGGAACATAAAAGTTGGCATATGCACCGATTCAGAATTTTTAATTTCTAGGAAAAACGAACCTATTTTTGACTGATCTCTCTCTCTTTCTCTCTCTGTGTGTTTAACTTTTGCCTGATAGATATAGAATATATAGGTCCTGACAATACTTGGGACCCTTGATCAATTGGTATTAAAATCCTTTGTACCAAAAGTGTCGTTCAAAACCATGTGGCTAGTTATAATAAAAAATATTAGACATTTATTGAGTGCTTACTGTGAGCCAGGAGAGGGCCTAAGCATTTTACATTTCATCCTCAAAATAATCCTATGAGCTAACTATTCCCATTGTAAAGATGAGGAAACTGAGGCCTAGCAGTTTAGATACTGTTACCAAGATCCCAGAGTTCAAAGTCCATGCTCTCAAACACGATGTTATGCCACCACCATCCTGGCCTTTTACCCATTTATTCTCAGTCCCGCACCCCCTCCTACTCACCCCCAAAAGCCTCTGGGGTCATGGAATCCTCTCTTATGATGTCATCTGATACAGGGATCCTCCCTTTCTTCCAACAGCTTATCTTTCTTTTGCTGACTTCCCTTCCAGCTCTTTCCACTGTGCACACTGAAAACCCTTTTCCATTGTGAAAAAATGTCTCCACATCCTCAGTGTCCACACACTGGAGACTTGCCTTTACTCCCAAGCCTTTAATGAAACCTGGTTCTCCCCTAAGAACATTTCCTTCCTTTTGTCCCTCTCAGGTAAAAGATGGAGAAAGCCCAGTGTACCTGAAAACCGTTAGGAAGTGGTGTCAGCATTGTCTTAGTTCCAAATCACCTCTTTCAACCTCTCCCTCCTCCTTTGAAATTTGCACCCTTCAGCATTATCGCCTTTAACATGTTTTGTCATAGCTGTCTGCCTATATTCAGGTCACTTCCATGCTTTGAGAACCTGCCCAGGCTTCTCTTCTTCCCAACTCCTGTCATCATCCTGGCAGATTTCAACATTCCTGAAGGAAGCACTTGAAACACTCCAGCTCTTAGTTTCACAACCTCCAATTTCGTTAGCATTCACCTCAGCTCCATTGAGAACTGCTTCCCGTGGCCTCACTCTTGACTTTATCATCACCTTCATCACCTCAAACTGTCCTATCTATGAAATCTCAGTCCCAAATATCATACTCTTATCTACTTCCATCTTCCCGATCTCCTCACTCTCGCTAAGCCTCCTGCTCTCCCTTATGAAGACCTCAACTCTCCTGACCTCTCCACTGTTTCTTACTCTCCCCACCTCCTCTTGACTTGGGTTCTTCTTTTACCCTAACTGGATCTCATTTCTGGCTGTTGAATTACTCTCTCACCAACACTTTCAATTCCTTGACTTCTTTATCCTTTTTCTCCATTGTTTTGGTTTTGATTCCCCAGAAGTGGACTGTGAGGAATTGAGCGCAAGTAGTTTACTCAGGAGGTGATTCTGGGAAGCATGGTAAAGGCATGAGGAAGTGAGAGAAGGGAAGGAAGCCACTGCACGGTGTGTTAAGAAGCAGGTTGCTGCTGTGGACAGCTAGGGCTCAGCTCGACAACTGACTTTGGGGCAGCTGTGAGGAACATGTCTCAGAGTTGCCCTCCCACCAGAGGCAAGGCAGATAGAGTATTTATCTACCAACATCCATGGGTCTTGGGCTGAGGGCTGCTCCCAGGGGGAACTTCCCTAGAACTTCTTGCCTCCCTTTTGTCTGAGGGCCAAAGCTGCCTACACAGCTAAAGAAAGCCCCAAGGCAGAGAGTTTCAGCTGCATATGTTAAGAAGCTGTCAGCATGCACAGGAAAGGTGAGTGCCCAGATTATATGGGTGGGGCCCTGGCAGCATCTGCTACATTCATCTACTACGCAAACCTCTCAAAACTGGATTGATCCTAAGAGCTGCCTTCTGATTACCCACCATACTTTTGTGCTATTATGACTATATGGTTTCTGATCTTGGCAGGACCCGTAAATGACATTCTGTGATCTTTTAACTTGTTGCCTCTCTTTCATTTCCCTCAGGACTTATGATTAGAGTCAGACAAGTTGAGTTCACATTCTGGCTCTACGACTTTGTGAATCTGGGCAGATATCAAATCTCTCCAAACCACACTTTACTCTTCTGTAAAATCAGGATATTAATGCCAACTTGGTTTTTTGTTATAAACCATTTGATGAAATACTAAATACATACAAATATATAATAAACCATTCATATAGTACATATAATATATAACATAATTTATATGATATAGATATATAGATATAGAACCTAGAGCCATGACTAACACGTAACATGAACTCATTAGCTCTTTATCTGCTTAGTTACCTTCTCTCATATAATCTCAACACTCTTAGCAAATGGCCTTGCCTCATATAGCTTAGAGAGAAAACAGACCAGCAGCTCTTAACTCCACAATGTTTCAGTGCCCTACCAACACAGAATCCCTCGTGTTTATACATTCTTTGAGTCTCAGAGGGAGGGATATTCTTCCTGTTCAAGGCTAACCTTTATCTCGGCTCATTTCTACTCCTCCAAAATTTTATATCTTCAGTTACCAGTATCCCCCTCCCAAATCCTCAGCCTTTCCATCTTCACTATTTTTCTTCAGAGAACTTTCTTCAAATAATTGTAATCAGTTGGCTTATATATACATTTTATTTTTACTTTACCACGATAAGAATATGTAGCATATTGTTTATTAATCGAAGCAATAGAAGATGTCCTTAAATCACATGGCTGCCAAGAAGGATGTCAGTGTTGCAGAAAGTCATGTTGCTTTCAACATGATCATGCAGACCTGGGGGAATAAAACCTAAAATATTTGCATTTTCTGGGCATAGTAGGTTTCTGAGAAATTGGGGGAAGCAATGAGAAGATCAAGAAGATGGGGTATAGGTGATAGGTAAAAGGTAGGAGTTAAGGCAGGGGCTGGGATTGTACTCTTTAAAAATCAAGGAAAAGAAAATCCATAATTGCACTTAAAAAGAAATTTTAACATTTGGGATATTTCTGTATTTTTCCTCCTTATAGAAAACATCATTGGCATACCAAAAATATTTTTATAAGGTTGTTTAAACTTTAAGATTGTGAAGACGAAAACAGGAGTTGCTTTCTATAGTAAGTAACCATACTGAAAAAAATCTGTTCCTGTTATAGGTGCCAGTTTACCATTAGGATTGTTCTTTTATTTTGTAAACACTTGAGTGAGTACTCTGTGGGCTTTCTCACTAATGCTCTGCTGTGCTGTATGTAGATTGTGAAAAGGTAAGAACTGTAAGAGGAAGTTAATCTTAGACTATTTCATGTATAGAGTGAGTAACTGGTCAGTTTGAACCTGTTCTTTGGATACCCTGGATGCTAGAGGCAAGGTCATATCACTGTTTCTCCTTTAGTGGGAATTAATGATGCATTTTCTGATAATTTGGGCCCCAATTCTGACCCGACCTATAATTGCTATAATTTCATTGGTGATAGGCTTTGCAATTTTAAAAAGGGAAAAGTATTCTTTATTGTTTTTTAAAAGAAAATGGTTAACAGAATAGAGAAATATTTCAAATGACATTCATAGTGGAATACAGATCAAAATCAAATAAAGCTGCAGAGAAATCTTGAATTTTATTCAGTAGTTCTATAAAAGCAACATTACTGTTGTTATTTTGAAAGTATTTGTATATATTTTAAGTAAAGCAAATACCTATGTTAGTGTTCTTAGAAACCATGTTTTCAGCCCAAAATCAAATCAGAAAATCCTGTAGTGTTAAGTTTGAATTGAAATTCATGATTATTTTTTCCAAAAATGGACTTCTGTCCACTGAAAAGGGGAACAATGGGCACTCCTCATGTCTAGATTGTGGTCTCTTAGTACCATTTTTCCCTAAAAGGAATCAAGGCTGTTTCATTAAAAGGTATCAGAACTTTTTGGAAGAATGAGTCCTTCCAGAAATGAGGCCAGAAATGTACAAGATATGTATGGGTGATCTAGTGTTGCCAATAAGCAAGAAAGACATCAAAGACTAATGAAGTCTTGTTAGATGGACAAGGAAGCCAATGTGAAGGGACATGGCAAAAGATGCAACAATTAGATTATCAAGAATAATTATGATTACAATTATTTGAAACATACTAACTGCATAAAAATCTATACATTTAAAACAAAACAAGAAAACTCATTGTTTTCCAAATTGTTAATCTGAAAATTGGCAATTAAAGAGAAAGACTTAAGCATTCATCTTTCCTTTCTATTAATAACTTGGATATTTCTGAGTATCCAAATAATTTAATTGAGAAAAAAGTTCTTCACAGAATTTTAGCTAATAACTATATAGAGAGGGAAGAATTAGAAAACCACCATTTTGCAAACCATTATTAAATAATTTATTCAGGCAAACTCATCAGTGAACTAAACCATTAGATGAAATATTGGTAGAGAATTTTCCAATGGCTGGATCAGGCTGTCACCACCTGAATTCACCAATCAATCACAGCTTCACAGACAGTGGAGAAACCTTATATTGTGTGCCTCCTGACATGATATATATAATAAGCAGCACAACTTATGAAATATTCTTGCCAAAAAAAAAGTTGAACTGAGATTTCATCAAGCATTTAAAGCTAAATTCTAGTTCATGGGCAATATAGAGATAGAAGAGTAAGTTAAATGATTCTTGAGGAGGTGAACATAAATCTGAATGTGGGACATTTTATAAGAAAATTTATCTGATTTTTTTCAGTAAGTCAAAGGTATGCAATAAAATTAAGGTTTGGGTTAAAAGGAGAGTGCTGCTCCAGACTACAAAAGCATAAGACACGAGCTAACCAAATGTGATGTGCAGACCTTGTTTAGATCTTGATTCCAGGAAACCAATTAATACAAAACAATTTTTGAAACAGTCTGGTAAATTTGAATGTGGCTGTGTTCTAGAGGACACTTGGGGATTGTTAATTTCTTAAGTACAATGATGACATTGTGGTTGTACAAAGAAAATACATATTTAGAGATACATGCTAAGAAAGTAGGGGTGAAATTATGTCTGGGGCTTGCTTCAAAATACTTCTGCAATAACAGCAACATAGAGCGTAAATCAAAGTGTGACAAAATTGTAATAGTTATTGAGTCTGAATGATGGGTATAGGGGGGTTTATTTTACCATTCTCTTTATTTTGTGTATGTTTGAAATTTTTCATATGAATCTTTTAAAAAAGGAAATGGTCAGAAATACAGCTCCACTTTTCTATTTTAATAAAAGTCTCAAATATTTAAAATTTTAAATGGGGAAGTGTGTTCTAATAAAGTCTTTGAAACCTCACTTGGGGAAGAGTTTTCAGTTACTCCATCTCCCTGTCACAGCTGGAGTCCCAGCCCAGCCTGAGCCTTTCCCATGCTGTAGTGGTCACTGAGATCAACGATGCTCTTATGCCAGACAGAGCTCAGAGAGCCTGCGATGTGTGCAGGTGGGTGGACAAGGCTCATTGCTTTTAGTTATAGAAAAGCTTGACAACATCAGCTGGGCACCGCAACAAGGATTCAATTCGTGTGAGGATTCTACTGGGGACTAAGTGACTAAACAAATGAAACATTTATTCTCTTTTCCCTCAGTTTTCCCATCTGTCCAGTGGATGTAATACTGTTTTTCCTTCATCATTCAAGAGCCAACTCAAATATCTTGAATACTTTCTTGGCCACCAACCCAGAGTTCTTTTCTCTTTGCCCATTAAGAAGCAGTGCAATTAGTAAGGCTCATAATTCTACATTCTTTAAACGTGACTTGGAGTTGAACAGTGAGTACTCGCAAGTTCTTCTCCTTTCTCATTCTTATTCTCATCTTATGCTTCATCCTTGAACTTTTTACCTGGCGGTTAGGCACTTGAGGGTGGTATTTCTCGATTGCTGGCAGTGACCCATTAGTAGGTCACGAAATCAAACTAGCGAGTTGTAACTAACATTTTAAAAAGTGAAATGGAATAGAAATTAGTGTGTTGCTTATAGTAAGAGTATTATTTTCTGAAATTTGTTCCAGTTGTTTGTGTGTGTGTTCTGGCTATGATGTAAAATGTATTTCTTGCCATGAGTTACAGTCAAAAGAGTTTGAAAGCCACTATTTTAGGGGGTGCAAAGCCTACAAAGAAGAATGTGTTATAGATGAACGATTAGCAATTTACTTGAGTATTAGTATGGGAGCTACTGCTTTATAGTTTATTTTTAACGCCACCATCTGACACTCCTATGGTACACGTACATTCCTGTGTGTGTATGTGTGTGTGTGTTTCAGCAGCAGAATAGTGGTAATCTGATTGAACCAGAATGTAGTTTAATACTGAGTTGGGATTTTATCAAATAACATGACTACACATTTAAATTACCATTGTGCTGCCAGGTTAAGTAATAACGTAGGCTTCTGAGGGTCTTGGGATGAAACAGATTTGAGATGTTGGGCATTTAGTTCTTAGGGCTTGTATTTCAAGAGAATTCTTGGGCCAGCAGTGTATCTTAGGGTGTATCGACTTCTATTTACAGCTCATCTCATTTGGGCATGCAGGAAGCACTTTTGAACGTATTTGGTGTGAATCTGGGCTTACAAATTAATTTGAAAGACGCTGGTTCATTTTTATGTTTCTATATATAGTAAAGCATTTTAATCCTGACCATGTGTTTTCATTGAAAGTTTATTCACCTGTGGTTTTTCTATTACTCTTTAAAACTCTTAAAATATCAGTGTTTTCAGAAAAATTCTGACCATTGCAAAAGTGAATTAGTAATAGAAATTAAATTTGCATATTTCTAAGTTAATTCCAAACTAAATAAGGCTTTCATTCACCTGGTGTTACCTCAGTTTTCGTGGAGTGTCTGACTAAATTTTAGCTGGACAGGATCATTTGAAAACATGTTTCTGCATCTGGGAGAAATTCCTAAAGATGCCCTTACATTGATGCTGTGGTCATTTTTCACTGAATTCAGTTTTCTAGGCCAAAGGGAACAAATTAATTTGTATTCAAATACCTCACTTCCCAGTAAATTTTCTTAGTGGTTAAACACATGGAGCCTTGGAATCAGACAGGCTGCTTCTCAAATCCCGTGCTGCCACTTACTAGCTTGGTGACAGATATCAATTTTCTTAGCCTCCCTGAGCCTCATTTTCCTTGTCTGTAAAATGGGGATAATAATTGAGCTCACTTTATAGTGTTGATAAATCGAGACAATGTGTGTAAAGGATAAAGCATGGTCCTCAGCATGTTCTAAGTGTTCAGTAAATGCTATCTCTTTGTGCTGGAGGAGATTCTGTGCTTATCAAAATTGTATGAGAACTGTGTGAGGTTAAAATTCTTTACTTGTGAAACATGTTTACTATACCTCTGAATAAACAGCTCCTTAAGAAGAATGATGTCTGCCATCTCTTTCCTTTGGCCCTCCCTACAGTTCTCCCTGGAACAATTCATACAGAAGGTGCTTATAACAAGATGTTGATCATTTAGCTACAACTGATGAAAATGTGAAAATTTTTACAAAATGATTATTTCTTTTTCTTCCACCCCAAGTTTACCATGTGGTTTTGGTGTTATGGGCGACCACATCTTTAGAACTAGTTGATGTAGATTAAAAAAAGTCAGTAAATGTTTTCTTGCATTACAGTGGGTTACCTTTGATATGAGAACATCCTTGTTCCAGAGGAGAGAAATTCAGTCTCAGCTGTTTGTAATGTGTTTCTGGAGCTGGCATTGTTTGCAAAAGGAAAGTATTTGAGCTTGGCATTTGTGTAAATTTCCCTTATGATGTATTTATTTCTAGGGGACAGAACTGCTTTGAGGCAAGGATAATTAAGAAGGAACATATCGCAATAATCAAAAAATTAAAATAAAATTAAAAAAACTTGATATTCACAATAAACAATTCATGATAAATAAAAACAAAAAAAGAAGGAACATATCGGTCTTTTGAAGAACTGTTTAAAAATGAAAGCTAAGCTAATGCTGAAAATAATACTTAAAATGCACTGGTTTCCCTCCAGAGTAATTTCTGACCTTTGGGCATTCAGCATTTATTTTCTAGCTGCAACTGGATAGTCAGCTCTTGCCTGAACAGCCAAGGTTAAATAAAGGGCTAAGAAAGTATTTAGCCAATCCACTTAGACTGCTAGATGCTGGTTGTTTGGGCCATTTAGAAGTCACTGGATCTTTCTATAGTTTTTTCCTCTGCTTCTCTGCTACATGTATAAAATCTTCCATGTTTTGATCTTTATTTGAAACATTGACCAGTCTGTTCAGATGTGACTCTGTTTCACTTTAACTTCCTCAGATTGGTCTGCCACATGAGAATGGCATGCTATCGAAATGATTATTGTTCTGCATACTGTTTCCATGAGCTGTTAGGCTGTGTCTAATTTTTTCAATCTGACATTTTTGAGGGTCCCTACAGCTTGAGTCTTCAAGGTTGAAGTTTTGCTATTGTTACCATTGCTATTTCCTTTTAGTTTGCTGTGCTTCAAACTTTCTCTTTTTAGTAAAGCATTTGACATTTTTATAGTTATTATCTTAATGTGCATCAAAAAAGTTGTATGATTTAACATGCTTCAGATGACCAAAAATGCAACCCCGTGCCCTTACTCCCTTTTAGCACGTGAGAGACTGAGGAAAATTATTTGCTCTGCAGAATGATTTCAAAGATACAACATAATTTTACAAGATTTGATTACACTGGGGTTTTTTTGTTTTTTTATATTCTAGTCTGCCACATGCTCACACTTACACTGAATAAGTGAATTAAAATGGACATGCTCCAAATCTTTAGTGTGTATAACACTCTTAGTGAACTGCGCAGAAACTTGGATTATGGATGCTTTAATAGTAAAAACGTAGACAGTGGGGACATGACAAAGGTAACATCATGTCCATTTTTATTACAGATTCTTTTTGAGAAACGCATGGTTGCACATGACTTTGTAGCTATTGTTTAAAAAATGTCTGTATTCTAAGTTATGGATAACCTTTTCAAGCACAGTCAGTATGGTCAATTTTTACTTCCCATTTGAAAAGCAGTATAGTATTTGAAAAAATCAAATGTAAAATAGAAAATCCACAAATAATGATCAACTCATGTGTCAGATCTACGTTCTCTGACTTGAATTGACTCTGAGATGCACCCTTTGTAGTTTGGAGCTTCTTTCTGTGAGACAGCTAGACTTTACTTCCTACTTCTCCACTTGCTCTTATATCCAAGTCTGGTAAACTACACTGTGCTGTTAAAAGAGCAGACTTATTCATGAATTTGCCCACCATCATGATAGCCATATATCAACGCACTGAAAGGAATAGAGGAATAGAAAAAGATTAGATTGTTGCTGCAAAGGGACAGGCTAGTCTTAAAATGTCGCTGGGAATGAATAACCCAGCTGAATGAGTTTTTGACAACAGATATAAAAGGAAATTTCTACATAGGAGAGGCATGGTGGAGTACAACAGTGGGAAGAACCCAGCCTTCAAAGTCAGACAGCCCTAGATCTGCATAATGATTGCTCTACTTAATAACTGTAAGCTTGGGCAAGATGAATTAACTATTCCTGGTCTCAGTTTTCATATCTACAAAAATGGGATAATAATATCCACTCAATAGGAAGGTTGTTAGGATTAAATGAGAAAAAGTATCTATAGCATTTAGTCCAATGCCCAATACATAGTGGACATTCAATAGATGAAAATTCATTTCCTTTCCTCCACAGAACTCACTTCTTTTTATGGAATCTGCATATTCCTGCTACCCAAAGTGTTATTTTTAAAGGCCCCTTATAGTGCTAAAATTTTATGATTCTGTGATAAAGCCAATTTTTTACATTGGACCAATTCCATTTTATGCTGCCTTATTTAATAGTAAATATGATCAGCTGGAAGGGGAAGGAACTAATTTAGCTGAGTTCCATCCAAGGATGACAACAGTAGTTCTGTGCCCCAAGGTACAACGGTGCGTGGTAGCAACATGCAGGAGATAATTTGTTATATGCATTCGCTAAGTATAAGACAACTTTAGTACTCAGGTATTCCTCAGGATTCCTAAGAATAGTGCTTTTCCTAATGCAGAAATGTTAAAATGGAGACTCACATGCTGCATAAAATTTTCTTGCAGCTCACAGATCTATGACAGGGGAAAGCCAGCCATCCCAGAGTCCACCCACTGGCCTTGCAGGGCCCCGCCCACCAGGGGAAAGGTGATATACAGCCAGGGGTGAAGATCATAATAGCAAGAGATTGTGTTTTGCAACGACAGACACACTCATACCTTTCAAAGAGGCCGTGGGTAGTAGCAGTATTTTCTGAATAAAAAGGTGATGCATGCACATGGCACACATGCACACACACCCCCTTTATGTACATATGCAAATATCACACATGTACACACAGGAGCGGCAGAAGGCAGATATAAATGATAAATATCTGCTTCTGAAAAGGATCCACAGAGGCCTTCAGTAAAGTCATACCAAGAAAAGGGAAAATAAAAACTGTAAAATGAAAGGGAGAAGTAATATACTACAGACAGAGTTTTAAGTCACATGAACAAAGATTTCACTTATCTGGATATTATTTTTCCTGAAACCTCAACAATATGGAATATAGCTAAGAACCAGGCAGTAAGCAACAAAAGGCTTGTGAGGAACTAGATGGATGTCACGTGGTTATCAGAAAACCCAGTTCTATTTTCCAAGCCTTTATTTACCTAACAAGTTTGTTTTTTCAAGTTTTCTTGCCTTCAGAAATTAGACGAATTCACCTACAAAAAGTATACTGTAACATAATGATCTCAGCAAAAAGTGACAAGCCTGATAAGATGGAAGGAGTCAGAAAAATTTTAAAAAGCAAAATAAAACAAAACGGAAAAGCCCAATAGCCAGAAACTATGACACATAGCATTACCTGTGGAGTGATCTTTGAGGGCTTTGCCATTTCACGGCACAGTACAATAATTATTGTTAGTAATGGTGGATCTGAGTTATTTAGACATAGCTTGGATTAGGGTCAACACATTCTTTAAGAAAATAGGCAATGTATAAGACCATTTCACAAAGTTCTCCACCCCAATTTGTGAAAGAAAAGTTGGCACTTCAAGGGTAAATATCAAATATCTGAAAATTTACTTATATGAAACAATATCTCATTAGGATTTGTGAGAATTTATAATGCATTTTTGCATTAAGGAGGTAGAGTGTGGTTCAGGCAATGTGGAGCACATTAGAATCTTGAAATCTTGATTGTCTTACCAGTCAGCTTGGCCTCTATGCTTCCATCAGGCTAGCCTGGCAATTGACTGTCCATGGGGATGAACCATGCTTATTCTCAGTCTCATAGAAGCAGCAGAATGGAAGCCACACAGTTATTTTGGCAGCAGCACTAATATTAGTAGTAGCAGCAGCATCAATTACTATTTAATGAGCCACATTCTCCCCACTGTCTCTTTCAAGCCACCAGGGTACCATTTTGTGCAGTAGAGTGGTAAATCAAATGGTACTCCACTGGGTTGAAAGAGTAATTGCATCTCCCTTAGAGTTCAACTTACTGCCTAAGAGTGAGAAGAGCTTTGGGGAAAAGAAAGGCCATTAAGTGCTCTCAGGGTGTAAGATATTGCCAAAAGTACTGACATTTCCCCGTTATTCTGTAGGACAAAATGGATGTCAACCATCAAGAAGAGGTGGTCCAAGGGTACCTGGTGTTCATTCTCTGCTGAAGGCTAACAAAGGAATAAAAATACACTGATCTTATAAGTTTCAGAAAAGTGAGTAAGGTTAGATGACCTTTTTCCCTGATTCCAATTATTAATTTAGTTGAGATTTATGCTGTCTCCTCCAAAACATTGTAAGTAGTTTTACATAGTAAAAAGGACATTAAGTAATACAAATACTTCAAAATGATCAAAGAAAGGAAGTTCTGCCCCTTTGAATATGTGATGTATATACCCAGTTCACTGAGAATGTTAGACACACCAAATAAATACATGATGCCAAATAAAAAACATGGTCTCAAAAATAAATCTAGCCATAATACCTTATTCTACCTACACTTCATATTCCACAAATTCTCTCAAAACTGTTCCAGGTTAGCTACGTTTATGAATTTCTATTAATTTGGATAAATACCCAGAGTAAGATGTTTAATGACTATAAGCATAGTTTGCTCTTAAGTAAAGTTTGGTTTTCAGGCTTCTAAATGAATCAAGAATATTACATTTATGGATATATTTAAAATCTGGACTCTATATTTCAAATCTATCAGCAGCTACAATTCATTCATTCATTCACACATGAGTTATATGGAATTCCACAAACATTTATGAAGTGCCTACTAAGATTCTAGGCAATGTTAAGTATAAGGATCTGTTCTTTGACATTGAGTCAATATATTCCAGTTAATTTTGTAATCTGTCTAATCATATAAAAGTGCAGTTACTCTTGAAGCCTAATCAACTCACAGCTAAATCAAAGTGACATTACTTAGGTGAGATTAGACTCTGTGTAGAGTTGAAAGGATTAACAAAAAAACCGTGCTCTAAACACGACAGTCTTATTCCCAGTCATGGTTTTAGAAAGCCAAGTTTCAGGTAAAAGTAAATGTTATGATATCCTTCCAAGTCTTTTTCTATCCTTCTGCTGTTTCATAACTAACGTACTAAAACTGAATGTAGGTCTCAAAGATGATTAGAAAGTGATGCAGGCTTTATCCATATCACTGCCACTTTTCCCCGTGATAACTTTCTGCCCGTCACTGAGTACACTGCCACAGCCATGTAGTTGGAAATATATGAAGTTAATTATCGAAACACATCTATCAAGAGTTCAACACCTGCTGGTGTGGCTTATTAGTAGGAAAATTATATTTTTAACTTAAAAAAATTTGATTCTGTGTGTAGGTATCCTCATTCCAGAATGACCTTCATTCATTCACATGTATAGAATGAAAACTTTTTGAGTTTTGCCAGACTTTCTGGAAATCATTAAAATTAATTTAAGTTCAAATAAAGTGTTTGTATGCACATATTTACCAGCCTCATAGCTTAATTTAAATTCACAGTGGAGGCTAATGAGGAGTCAGACTTGATATAATCGTGGAATTACCATTTACTGCTTAGCAGTTTGAGGTTCATTGTACAGGCTAGTTGCAAAATGTGCTTGTCTTTTACCTTGATCTAGATGGTAGCCAATTTACATAATCTGTAAAACAGTAGATATCCAGCCTCAAGTAACAGTATCCTGATCATGTTAAAAGATACTGCACATCTGCTCTGAACTCTGAATTCTTTTTTTTTTTTTGCCATCAAATATTTCCATATATTAGGCAAGGACGGAATATTTCCGCTGGTTTTCAGGTGGTTTCCAAGATTTGTCATTCAGATTTATAACACCCAATGTAAATATTTCAGTGACATAGTAAAAAGAGTATCAGGATACCCTTCCACTTAGTCTCAGAGTTCATGTGGGGCCCTTTTGGGGTTCGATGTCTCAGTTCCACAAAATTGCAAGCAAAGTGCATTTAACGATGCAGCTGATAAGCCCTTCCTTTCATGCACTCTCTGTGAGTTAGTATTAAAATGAAGGATTGTTTTTTTCCTTAACTTTTTAGCCATGTAATCTCCTAATATGGAATTAAACAATAAAATGTATCAGAAGAAGAGCATTACGATGGCAATAACGTTGAAAGATAACATCAATGCTTGATTCTTCCACTTACTAAGGTGACTGAGTATTTAATGACTCTGCTTTGTAGTTCAGTTACTGTAAAATAATCCACTTACATTAGATTGTCTGTCAGGACTGTTGCAGCTCTATAGGTTTTGACTCTAACATAAATATTATATTTAAAATTTCTACAGTCTTTTAGAAATGTTTTAAGCTAAAAAATATAGGACAAAAATCAAAATGAATATTTCTATAATGCATTTATGTGAAATTAAATTTTCTTAGTGTATTTTTGCTTTAGCTTGCCAGTTCCAGTCAAGAGACTGCTGGTAAGGCACTGGCCACTAGGAAGGCATCAAATGTTGAACTTTGTTTTTGCTTTAAAAAATTTATCCCATCCAAGGATGGAAGTAGACACCTGCATTCACATAATCCCCCTTACATTCTCCAGAGAGTTTTCATCAGATGAATTTCCCCCAAAGGGCCTCTTAGCTACCAATAGCTTCTCTTTAGGACATATATATTTCTGACTGTGATCATTTGTTAAAGAGAATTTTAGCAGATGGTGTTAATCAAATACATTTAAGAGAGCTACTGCTTTTCACTTTCTCCCGTGGCGTAACACTCGTATAATAACAGGTTGTCTGGGGTCCCCTTTATGAAACTAGCTAATGACAATAATCTTTATTCTTGTAAGCTCAGTTAACATCTTTTCTTCTTCTGATCTGATAAGTGCTAGCTGCTGATTTCTTTGCACAATATCTCCGTTTATGTCAATTCATTTTCATCCCTGAAGCAGTCCATCAGGCTGCTCTCTCTTGTGAATGCATTGTTACTTTTTTTTTTTTTGGCTTTAGATTATCCATGACTGCAAAATTTTGGGGCCACCTTGAGATAACTGGCTGATAGGCTGGCCATGTACAGATATGTTTAAGTTGCTTAATTCCACATTGGAATGGTTAAATGAATTTCTGTTCCAGAAATTGATTAGTAAGCTTATATGAAACAAAAATTATTTACCATCCTTACCACATACTTATTTTTCTTGAGACTGGGTCATATGTATACTCATTTTTACACACTGGGGAATTAGCATAGTCATTTATTCAATAAACATTAATTAATAGCTTACTTTGTGACAATCTGTAATAACAATGATAAAAATGAATGATATTAGCTACAATTTATTGAATGCCCACTATGTGCCAGTTTCTAGGCCCTTTTTATATACTAAGAACAACAGTTTAAGAAATTAAATCTCTTCTTCCTCTAGTGGGATTCGCATTCTAAGCGAGGAGACAAGCATGAAAGCAAATATTTGTGATATGTATTGCAAGAGAAATATGAGCAGAGATGGTTGGTATATTAGTTAAGCAGAGAATTAGATGTCAGAATGTTGGTTTACTTGGTTTAAATCCTTGCTCAATACTAGCTTAGCAGCTGTGTGACTTTGGACAAGTTCCTTGACCTCTCTCTGTGGTTGAATATCTTCATTTATAAAATGGGCATTATCAGGGCCAAGAGATATAGTGGCATAGACTGTGCACTGCACAACTCCATGCAGCCATATATGGCACTGTTTGGTAATGATGGGTAATGAGGATTAACAAAAAAAGTGCTTGGACAATGCCTGGAACATTACAGGTTCTGAGTGAATGTCTATTATTATTATAAAATGATGAGTTAGGGTAACTGAAGAGATTGATTCTTCATCAGGGAGGTGTATTCATGGAGATTTTTCAAGAAAGATAAGACATTGATCCAAACTCATGTCATCCTTTCATCAATTCCACTACTGTGGGGGCTAATATTCCTGGAAAACTAAGGCTGCATTGCTAGCAGAGTTCTATTCCTACATAGCTGGAGCTCAAAAACTGTTTTTAAGCTGAATTAAATAGTGTCACAAGTACTTTAGCACCATCAGACTGGCGTTGGCCCTCAAAGCCCAGAATAGCTATTGCAGTCAAAGGAAGCATTTGGATTCACTCTTAGATTCACTGTTATATTTCCAAATCTCACCTTTGAAAAATGGCTTATCAGTTCACTGTTGAGGACCAAAGAGAAGAAACCACCATTCATCTGGAAAGGTGAAACCATTAAAAGAAGTAGGGACAACAGGAGAAAAAACAGGCTAAAGATGGTAATGTCTGATAGGGAATGTGTGCAGTTAGAGGTATTAGCAGGTGAAACAGCCAGGTGGAAAGATTTATTGGGCAGCTAAAATATGGGTCCAGGCCTCTGGAGAGGATTCATATCCAGGGACAGTGTTTTAAAAGCTACATGCATGTCTTTGAGGATGGAATTTGTGGGGCTGGAAGAAGATTTTGCTAAATAGATAAACTGAAAGTGGTACCCATTAGGAAATGCCTACATTTTGAGGATATGGGTGGAAAAATGGTTTTCCTTTTGACTAGTAGGCCAGGGAGAAAGGAGTCTTAAGAATGAAAGTGATATTATATAGTATCAAATGCTGCAGAGAGATGTAAGAGGATGAGGATGGAAAGAAAAGTGTGGTAATTACAAGGATATACATGACCATCTAGAGAGCAAAGTGACAAGTAAAGTTCAGTAAAGTTTTGAGAATGGAAGATAATTATAGATTGAGCAGGAGACAAGGAAGTAGAGATAGCATTTGTAAAGAACTCTTTCAAAAATTTTGCTAGTGTAGGGGCTGGCCCGGTGGCGCAAGCGGTTAAGTGCATGCGCTCTGCTGCAGCGGCCCAGGGTTCGCCGGTTCGGACCCTGGGTGCGCACTGACACACTGCTTGGCAAGCGATGCTGTGGCGGTGTCCCATATAAAGTGGAGGAAGATGGGCATGGATGTTAGCCCAGGGCCAGTCTTCCTCAGCAAAAAAAAGAAGAGAATTGGCAGATGTTAGCACAGGGCTGATCTCCTCACCAAAAAGAAAAATTTTGATGATGTAAAGAAGGTAGTCCCCAGGAAGGGACTTAAAGATCAGAATTTCATTTTTCTTTTTTAGATTAGAATACTGAATGTCTTTATAGGCAGGGGTAAATGAGCAAGTGGAGAAGAAGAGATTGAAAATGTAAAAGAAAGCAGGAATAAATCACTAGTGTATAATAGCTCAATCAAGAATGACCGGCAACTCTTGTGAATCCAACTGGACTTTGGAACATAGAGGACAGATGTTGGTTGTTCTAGTAGGTTCATAAGTCAACGTGTGCCTCTTCTAGCTTCTTAAACAGTGGGCTTCAACCACACTTCTCACCTTTTTAATGACTTCTCCAGCTAGAGACTCAAACTCAGTAGTTTTTGGTTTTTTGAGGACAAAAGGAACCATTTATTAGTGTTATTTTTCACTTTTGGAGAAAATGAAGATTATAGCACACAGTCCCTGCATTTTGTTTTCATTGGTGTAAGGGCATCTTAATAGTCCCTTTCTATTACCCATATCAAGTGCTCTGGTAGACATCGTAGAAAATAATACTAAACTCACACATCTACAAAAAATGTGCTGGACAATGAATGCCCCTACTTAAATACTGGTTAAAAAAATGATTTGAGATTAAAATAGATAAGGAGGACTGTGATTGCAGATTCTGTTGTTGGACAGTAAAGCCAACAGAGAGTACAAAGTTTAACAATTCTGCGGTGAACAAAGAAGAAAAAGACCTATACCTTGACAGTTACGTTCTCTTGAGTTTATGGCTTATTTAGCTTTCAATTTTGTAAGTGATCAAAAGTTAAAGTTTGTGGATTACACAATCTTTTGTTTGCCCTTGTTGATGGATTGGTTCCTGCTTTCCTGAGTTTTTAGTGGAAACAATTATATCATATAAGAAACTATCTCACTTGTTTCAATTCCCTGGCATCATATATGGAAAAATACAGCAGTTAGTTGAATTGTCTGCTAGAAACTGGCCTTTAAAGGAGAATATAAGAGGAAGAAATTTTGCAAGTGTATACTTAAAGGTTGAAGTGAAAAGGAGAGGGGGGAAGAAGGGGAATGACTGAGTTTACATTCCAGTTTTTGAAGGTTATTTACTAATTCACGAAGGAAGTTACAGTTACATTTGAAATGCATAAAATCTTTGAGTTCATTTAGATTTGAATTATAAAATTCAACATGATTACAGATCATAGAAAGATAAGATCTGACTTGGCTATATTGTCAACACGGGATTTTCTGCTTTATTTGAACCAAGAAACCTCACTTTTTTCTGTGCAATTGAAATGAATATTTCAGGCAAAAAGTGTATCTTCTCATCTAACATTAAGATGGAGAGAGTAAGTTAAATAGAAAGAGCTTTAAAAAATCAGAAAAATGGCTGCAAACTTCAACTCTGCTTTTACTTTGAAGAACTAACCTGGCCTGGCCTGGTCTGTGAGAGTGGAATTCAGAATACTTTGTTCTACCCAGTAGATACATCCTTGAAAAGTTGTATTTGAAACCAATTTTCAGACTGAAAAATAATTGAAATCCACTCAAATGGCTTGAGTTAAAAGAATTCTGTTGTGAATCCTCTTGCACAATGGAGAATGCCTTCATAATGGTCACTCTCCACCCCAAATACATACACACAGTCATTTTTTCCTTTTAAGTTCTGATTTGTTTTGTTGTTATGGTAGTTTGTTTGTTTAATAGGTCAGAGGGTCTTAAACTGAGGATCCACTCTACTTTGCTGCAAAACTTAATTATATCCCAAAAAGTCAAAGGCAGATTTTAACATTTTTGATAACCAGGGTTGCTGATTCAGCTGATCAACATGGGTAAAAGCTGTTGCTCCTTTCCCCCAACCATTGCCCTCTATGAGCCCACACCCCAGGAAACCCTGGGTGGATACCACTGGGGGCTACCCTTGCCAGCCCTCTGCAGCAACTGCATGAGAGCTCCACTCCTGCTTGCTTCTCCTCCCTCATCAAGAGGAGACCTGGAGCCTGGCAGGAATATGCACCCCTGGCAGCAACACCAGCACCCTTTGGATGAATGCTCAGTGTCCCATCCACCACCTCCCCTCCCCCAACCCTGCCCCAGCTGTGGCTGTCCTCTGTTGCCTGACATTCCACTGCAGTCACCCTCACATGGCTACTTGTGGGAGCTGCGGCTCCCACCATCTTGATTTGGATTGTTAAATGTTTTGATTATTACTCCCAGTGATAACCATGTTGAATGTCCAGTGTTGTGATGCATTTTAAAACAAAATTTGTAAGTGTGCATGATTTGAAAAGCTGCAAATGGTAAGTGCACTGATTTTCATTTTAATTTCTTTGTTTCTTAAATAATGTACTCACTACATTTGGCGTTACCATTGCAAACTTCAGTTCCTTCATCTAAAAATTAAATTGATGTACTGACTTCATATAAAGTATCAAAGGTATGCCAGGTATTAGGGATACAGAAATGAAGATAAAGTACCTACCCTTCTGGGAGCTCACAGTTGAAAGTGGGAAATGTATGTGCTAAATGAGAGAGGTTTATACCACAGAATAATATTATGCAGATCAATTAAACCAAGTAACAAATTACACCCGAGGGAAAGGACTTTTAGCTACCGCTCATCATTATGACCCTCTACAATGTTTTAGTTCATGTTGCAATTAGAGCAGTACCCTGAGCATTGTATGGTGGTCTTTAAGTAATGAAATAGCTTGGTGTGAGGCAGTGAGTCCTCTGTCATAAGGAGAGTTCAAGCCCAGACCCACTTGTCAGAAACATTGCTGATGTACTAAGATCCCTTTCAACTATAAATTTTTGTAATTCCGTGAAATCATCCTTGACTTCTTAGGAAGAAATTGAAAAGTAGAGGATACACAAATGGAACAAACCAACCAGAATAGTAAAAACTGAAGTAAGAAAAAAAAGAAATGAATCTTGGCATTGTACAGGTCAGGAGAAAGAAAGAATTCAATAACGGTTTCAAGATCCCTAAGTTTTCACTTGGCAGGAAACAAATTACTATGAGTTAAGGTGGGGAAATTACTGGCAATTCATTGCCTGCTTTTAAAGTCTTGTTTAAAAAAAATTAAATAATTTTAGACGATCGCCCCCTTTCCAGGAGAAATAAAAGACCAGTTAAAGTGGAATGCATACTAATTTTTCTGTTTTCCTTTTACTCCACCTACCAACTACACAGTGTCTGCTTTCCAAAATTAGTTTGAAAGCTGACGACCTGTGTCTGAACTGGGTGAAATAGCACAACAGTTCACACCTGAAATGAAAGGATGATTGTATGTGAGTCTGTTAATGGCTCTGCAGAGCTCTATCTCTATATGGATCTATTTATAAATATATTTTATACGTGACAGATTCATTTAGACTTGAACTCATCCCTGGGTAAAACAACACGAATAAAATATTATATTTGATAAAGCACTCACTCAAATAAGGGAAATGAGCTCTTGCAGTTACCATTTTCTCTATGACTCTTTTGAGATGCAGAAAAACCCCCATTATAAAATGCCTAGTTCCCCTGGGGACACAGACATGTTGTGGCTTACAACACATCCTCCTCTGCATGGGGAGGTACATGAGACAGCTGCTCCTCTCTCAGCAGCGTGGCTTTAGAGCTGCTCCACACTAATTCATGCTGCCAGTTGTAGATTGTCCGAACCTGTGGGTCAGCAAACATAAAGGTGAGCCACAGGTCTGACACGTCCATAAAAAGAAAAATGTACTTTTGTGCAAAACATATAAGGGACTGGAAGATGTCCCATTGACTGAGGACTGGGGAGAACTAGATTCAATACCCTACTCCTTGGCTAAGCCCCGAGAAGCTTGTCAGTTGTCATCTTTCTCTTCTCTTCGTGTCTTCCCTTACGTTTTATATAGTGCTTCGTAGTTTGCAAAGGACTTGGACATACAATATCTCCTTTGTTCTTCTATGTAATGAATGTGGGAATGAACAAAAGGTCGGCATAAGGACAGATTGTGAGTTTATGCACTGCACACTGCAAATGACAACCCCGGCAATGCGGAGACCCTCCTGATATTGCCTCTCTCCCTATAATGAAGATATTATCCATAACCAGCTTAGTAATAGATCTGCTCACTCTATGCACCCTACTGGGTGACCTCATCTAAGCCCTGGATTTTAAGACCCGTCTCCTTTGCTCTGAGCCCACATACTCAACTGTGTAATGGCCATGTCTGCTTCGACGACACACAGTCATGTCAATTTCAATGTCCTAAACTGAAGTTTTCCCTCCAGATCTGTTCTTTCTCCTATATTCTTTATGTCAGTGAATGATGCTCTTTCATCCCAGCCAGAAATATGGGAGTTCTCATGGATTCCACCCTCTCACTCACTTTCCACTTTCTATAATGACCCAATTCCTATATTGTCTGCTTCTTTAATATCTCTCCTGGTCCTCTCTTCTCCTTTATCCCTACTGCCTCAATGTTAGTTCCTCCAGATCTCACATTTTCTCACTTTTATTGCTACAAAAATATCCCAAGCAGTTACCCTGCCTCCAGGCTAATCCCTTCCAATATGTAGCTGCCAGAGTGATCTTTCTAAAATGTTCTTATGTTTATCATAAGTTTAAACTCATTAGCAAAGCACACAAAGACCTTTGTGATATGGTGTTGTTGAACAAAACTGTTGGCAGCCCTAGAAAGGCAAAGCTTATTTGATGCTGCTGTGCTGTTCTCTCAGCCTGGAAAGCCCTTCCAATTTCTGATTTAAAAAGTCCCATTGGGGCTTGCTGGGTGGCATAGTGGTTAAGTTCACGTGCTCCACTTTGGAGGCTCGGGGTTTGCAGGTTCAGATCCTGGGCACAGACCTACGCACTGCTTATCAAGCCATGCTGTGGCAGTGTCCCACACATAAAAAAAAGTAAAGGGGCCGGCCCGGTGGTGCAAGCTGTTAAGTGTGCGCACTCTGCTGCGGCAGCCCGGGGTTTGCTGGTTCAGCCCCCGGGCGCGCACCAACACACCGCTTGTTAGGCCGTGCTGTGGCAGTGTCCCATATAAAGTGGAGGAAGATGGGCATGGATGTTGGCTCTTCCTCAGCAAAAAAGAGGAGGATTGGCAGATGTTAGCTCAGGGCAGATCTTCCTCACCAAAAAAAAAAAAAAAGTAGAGGAAGATGGGCACAGATGTTAGCCCAGGGCCAATCTTCCTCAGCAAAAAGAGGAGGATTGGCAACAGATGTTAGCTCAGGGCTAATCTTCCTCAGGAAAAAAAAAAAACCCTATTCATCCTTCACTGCTCAGCCAATCATGGGTCATCTTATTAGGAAAGTGTTTGTGATCCACCTCCTCTCCAACTCATGAACCTGTGTTTGCTCTCTTTCACCCTCTCACAATACTCAATCGATTATGATGTTTTATCATATTCTATCATTGTACTTAATGCACTGAACTCTAGTGACCGTTTTGCTGGGCTGTCCACCTCACTACATTGTAAGCTCCTTCAGAGCAGAGACCAGTTCTCATGGGCTTAGCACAGTGACCAGCAACAGAGGAAGCATTTGGTAAATGTTGAACAGAATCTGTTTTACTTTTTCCAGAGCACAAAGCATGCATGCAAGAGATTAATTTACTCCACATGGGAAGTTGTTGCCCAGGCTTACCAAAAGGTCAGGTCTATATAAAGTGGTGTTACTTTTTTTTTTCCCTTTTCCTTTAGTAAGACATTTTTTTAAAAGCACAATTTAAAAGCTGGGACCTATCTCTAATGTGAAAAACAATCACAGAATGCGATTTACATAGCACCTAAACTATTCCCTAGGGCAGTGGTTCTCAAAGTGTGGTCCCCAGAATAGCAGCAGCAGCAGCATCTGGGAACTCGTGATACATGCAAATCATTGGACCCACCCCAGACCTTCTGGATTGGAGATTCTGGGGATGGGGTATAGCACTCTGTTTTAAGAAGCCTTCCATGATCCTAATGGTCACTCTGGCTTGAGAATTACTTCCCTGGGGATAAAAAAAATCTACAGAAGGATATTAGCATTTAAAGAGCACCTACTATGTGCCAGGCCATTTATTTTGTTTATCTCATTAACTGTTTCACAATACCAGGTTAGCACTTCAAGGTTTAATTCCGCTAAGATACCTTTTATTCTACTTAAAATTATTTTAGATTCAGCAGTCTTGAGTTTGCTGTAGTATCTGGCCAGGTAAAAATGGCGGATCTTCCACAATGCTTTCTCCCACCCACCTTCAGGAGTAATTCCTCACTTCTTTACACTGATCTGTGGCCCAAGTGATACTTAAGGTATATTGCCTTGATGGGCCAGCCTGGTGGCGTAGTGGTTAAGTTCACGCACTCCGCTTCGCTGGCCCAGGTTGGCGGGTTCAGATCCCGGGTGCAGCCCTATGCACTGCTTATCAAGCCATGCTGTAGCAGGCATCCTGTGTATAAAGTAGAGGAGGATGGGCATGGATGTTAGCCCAGGGCTAATCTTCCTCAGCAAAAAGAGGAGGATTGGCAACAGATATTAGCTCAGGGCTAATCTTCCTCACCAAAATATGTATATATATGTATTGCCTGAATCATAGATATCTGAGCAGCTTCCTTATTTCTCATACTGTGAGTTTTTACAAAGCATAAACCTATTTTGTGTGCAGAGGCCTATACTCTGCCTTAGATAGTACCTTCTACATATGAGCTAAACACTTGATAAATATCAGTGGGATGAATGAATGAATCTTACAATATTTATCACAGTACTATCTAGATTTAGGTTTTTACTATTTAGGTTTGTACTACACAGAGCAGGGATTAAAAGGTCTTTTTTTTTTTTTTGTCTGAGAAGCAACATTGTCTGCTTATATGGGAGAGAAAGGGTGAAATAATTATGTAAATCTAAACATGGTTTTTTTGCCTCTTCTGCTTTTTAGTAGCTATTTCTCAAGCCACTTCAGCCTAACTGGTGTTTTAAAGACATTTAAATGTGTGGGTTCATTTAGCTACATGGATCCCTGAAGCTAGTTCTTACACTCTAGCTCAAGTATAAACTCTGGTTGGAACTGTGGACGTCAATACAGATTGGCGTGACCCTAACGTATCACTCTCAGCTTTGGAGATGCTCTGTTCAAGGACAGACAAGGATATTTCTTTCCTTAAAAGTGGTCCCCGGTGACTATGCTGTTTTAGATTTTAGGATTAAGCTGACAAACTGTTGGGCACTCACAAGAGAAAGAAACTGTTCTTGCTGTCCTCTCCCCATGGGCAAAGAGACCATCATTTCCAGGTGAGAAAGGGCAGGAGTGTAACATGACAGTTCAGAGTTATCAGTGATCAAGAGATCAAGCACAGCCTTCCACTAAGTAGAATGAATCTGTTGAAGGAGAAAAATGAAACAGAAGTCTCTTACACTATTCATTCCCTAGTTACTGCTTTCTCTAGAAATGGAGAATGGACCAGGACACTGGTTATTTGTTATTATTTCACATTTTTTTTTCTTGAGATTCTGCACTTATTTCCATGGACATGAGAATATCAAAACATCAGAGTGAAAATTGTGATTTCCCTCTATCCTCCTTGCTTGAATATTATGAATTCTTAACATATTCACCATGCTAGATGTTTTCCAGTCATTGTAAAATCCTCTTTCTGAAGGAATGTAAATTTCTGGAGGTTGGAAATAGGGTCTTCTATGGGTTAAAATGTTTAGCTCTTGCCCATAGTGAGGAATTAATGATATTGATGATATTGCTAATTACAATCCTGTTAGATATTTAAAGCAGACATAGAGATGAGCAAAATCTGAAGAGAAAGAGAGTCTATTTTTATTGATTTGTGGCATAAGTAAACATTTTTGTGTAGGTGCTACTATTTATTACAGCAAGAATGTTTAAATCGGTGAAAATTAG
Source organism: Diceros bicornis minor (assembly GCF_020826845.1). NCBI lineage: Eukaryota > Metazoa > Chordata > Mammalia > Perissodactyla > Rhinocerotidae > Diceros > Diceros bicornis. Next base: position 37,769,582 of record NC_080746.1, read on the forward strand.
TAGGTCAGGCAACAGTTTTTCTCCACTCTTCCATTGTCCCATGTGGAGACTTATACTGACGACAGCACAGATATTGAACTTCACTGTCTAGTGTTGCATGATCTGAATTCTACAAGAAAAAAAAATTCCTTTTTCTGGATAAAGAGGAAAGTGTAAAAGTTAGGATGTGTTTAAGCACTAGTTTATCAATTATGTTTTTAGCTATTATTCTAAAGGGATCTGGGTGTAAAAGTTATTCTCTGCAGCATTGTTGAAAGGGATAAGTAACCAAAATGTCCACTCAGAGGGAACTGACTTGATTATGATGCATTTATACTAGAATATTCTGCAACCATTAAAATTTAGGACACATACACATTACATTAACATGAAATTAACTCAACAAGATAGTAAATGGAAAACTAGGTTCCAAAATAGCATGTATAATTCATTTATGTGAAATTATACATGTCTAATATGTATGTACATGTATGCAATGAGATTAATGAGAGCAGTTCACCAAAATATTTATAGTAATGATCTCTAGGTGATACTTTTTTTCTTCTTAGACGTTTTTTGTATTGTTTGCATATTTACAAAAAGAATGTATCTTTTTTTAACAAATTAAAAATATAAAAAATGTAAAAAAGAACAGGCTTATGAACTATATCTCTTTTGCAGCTTCCAAATTGTTGCAAATTATGTTTTAATTTTTCCAATGCAATTCCACATTGCTGCACTTTTCATTAGAAATGTGTTTAATTGATAGGTGACCTAATTTAATATTTGATTTTTTTTAAATTTCACCATAGAAATAACTACATGATTCATAAAGAATAAGGAAAAATCAAAGAAATTCACTAAAATTTTATGGTTAATAACAGAGAAATAAAAATATAACAACAAGAAAACTTTAGCAGAGAACAAGAGATATGAGTAAAGATGTCTATAAAGGAAAAGATGAGAAATGCTTTGAAAGAGAACTAAGAATAAATGAAAATACCAAGAAAATTTGCAGCAAAGAAAGGAGACAGGATAATAGAATGATACTACCTTATAGTGACCAGAAATCACATGTTATAAAAATGTAAACATAAGAATTTGACCCCTACAACAATCCTAAGAATTTCATAGATGAAAATTTTTAACCTCTATTTTGTATATGAGAAATGAAGGCCCATGAAAGGCAAGCATCTTGCCTTATGTCACAAATTTGATATTGCAATTGGATATCTCCTTACTTTTTATGTACCAGGCATCCTAAAACTTATCTTATTTAACCTTAAAATAATTCTGGGGAGTATCACCTCATTTTGCAGATGCAAAAACTGAGTCCCACAGTCACAAAGTAGCCTACCCTAACCTACGTGGCTATTACATAGAATAATCTACACTCAAACTTAGATCTCTTACCCCTAAGTCCAGTGTGTATTTGCTTTTCTTTCTTTTTTTTTCTTTAGCACCATGGAGAATAACTTGTGATAGAAAGGAAAAGTATAAATAAAATAAACAAAGGGTAGAGATGAAAGCTACGAAAAAGACAAAGACTTTCCAAAATTAACAATCATTTGTTTAAACATATGAAAGTAAATTACTTTCATTTGCATGAAATTACTCTTTTGGGCTAGTGCAGTTTTTCACAGGTCAAATATTGATGAAAACCAGTAAATTCTGTCCCTTTTAATCTAAGTTGAACTTTTTTTTAACCTTTTAAGAGGTAAATAAACTATTCTTCCAAAACCATTTACAATTTTTATGGGAAGACAAGAAAGCCCATGCAAGAGAGACAAGATTATTGCCTTGATTTATAAACAGTACAGAATTCAGATTGTTTTTCATTGCTGTCAAAAGCAGTACCAATACTTTCAGTGCAACTTGATGCCAGTTCTGATTGTGACTTTCCTCTCGTTTCTGTGGTAACAAACTTTAAGGCTATCAGCACTACATAGAAACTTTTTGCGTTGAAACAGGCAAAGAAAAAAAAACCTGACTCTCTGTGCTTGATACCCATAGTAGGGGCTAAATAAATGTTTACTGAATGAAAGAGGAAAATAAAAATAGTCTCAGCCATACAATTGCATGCTGATCAGATGTGGTGCTAAAATTTGCATATGCAAACATCTTCACGGGACAGAACAAACTTTAGCAAAACAGTAAGGTGTAGGGTTGTTTTTGCTTCACTTTAGACCCAGATTGTAGCACAAAGAGAGCTAAGTCGAAGGCTTAAATAGCTTAATTGTGCAGCAAGTTAGAAGTTAAAGGGTCAGAGTAATGTTAAGTAAATGAAGCTGTTTTGGAGAAAACCTGTAATGCTGCATTCCAGGTCTCCAAAGGCACAGTGCCATTTTTGTGTGTGTTAAATCAGTTTAAGGCCAAAGACTGGTGTTTGCTGACTTCCAGCGCTTCCTTATGTTTCCAGTCTTTGCAAAGCAACATAGCCAAGTACACGATGTCTAAATCTGGTGGGCTGCTTCTGAGATTTTGCTTGAAAGGTATATTTAAATACATGTTGTTGTTTTTTTGCTTTCAGCTCATAATCTGGCCTGTTTTCTAAAAACTTTAGATTCTGGCGGTTGACCATTTCTGTTCTAAAAGGTGTCTAAAAATTCTGACCCAGGTAAGGTGGATATGCCTTTTATGAAATCACAGAAGCAAAGGGCAGTATCTAAATGTGTGGACCAAGAGGTTTTAACATATATATATCAATCAACTCATTCAACAAATATTTATTGAGTTCCTACTATGTGCCAGGCACTGTAATAGGCACATGGTAAACAAACAAAAATCCCACTTTCATGCAGCTTACATTCTAGTGGGCAAAACAAAAGTAAAAAAAAATAAAAAAAGAATGTTAGATGGTGGCAAGTGCTGTGGATTAAATAAGACAAGGAAGGGGGTCAATTTTAAATAGAAAGGTCATAGAGGCCTCACTGAGAAGGTGGCATTTGAGCAAGGGCCTGAAGGACGTATAGGAGAGTGCCAAGCAGGTGTCGGGCGGAAGAGCATTTCAGGCAGGCTGAGCAAAAAGTGCGGAGGTTCTGAGACAGGAGCATCTCAGGCGTGTTCGAGGAGTAGCAGAGTGGTCAGTGTGGCTGGAGCAATAAGCAAGGGAGAGAGAAATGCAGGTGACGTCCAAGAAGTAACGAGTTCTGGGAGAGGAAGTCGGGGGCAGATTGCGTAGGACCTCGTAGACCATTGTAAGGACTTGAGCTTTTGTTCTCAGTGAGATGAGAACTCGTTGGAGAGCTTGAAGCAGAGAAGTGGCATAATTTGACTTAGATTTTGCATAGATCATTCTGGCTGTTACGTTTAGAAAAAAGATTGAAGGGAGAAAAAGGAGACTATATAGGAGGCTGTCCTATTAATTCAAACAGGAAATGATGCTCCAGGAACAGACTGGTGGTGTCAGAAGTGGTGCGATTTGTTGGATTCGGGATATCTGGTAGAGAGGACTGCACTTGGAATGGATTGGGTGTGAGGTAGGAAGGAAGACCCAGCCGTGAAACTAAGGTTTTCCATTGGAACAGCTAGAAGGATGGGGTTGCTCTTTACTAAGAAGAAGACAACTGTGAAGGATCATATTTGAGGGAAAAGATCAGGAGCTCAGTTTTGGGCGTGTTACATTTTAGACATCTAAGAGGAGATACCATTTGGCTATATGAGTCTAGAGTTCCGAGGAGATGTCTGGGTTAGAGATGTAAGTTTGACAGTCATCAATAACTAAAACAATAGACGTTATTTAAAGCTGTGAGGCTGAATGAGAGGTCTGTGGGCTGAGTTCTGGAATTCCCAACATTTAGAGGTCAAGGAGATAGGGAGCAACCCCCAAAGGAGATTAAAAGGAGTGGCAAGTGAAAAAGGAGGACAGATTGGAAGCCACATGAAGAACGCATTTCAGGGAAACAAAGAAAGGCAAAAAGAGCTTTTTAATGGGTGACATATATTTCCAGGACACGCCAGACTGAGTAGACGGAAACAAAAGAAGATATTAAACCTGATCCCTTCAGTAATAGCCATGTTAATACCTTCTCAGGAGTATGTCATCCAACAACCATTTAGGCTGAACAAGGAGCTGAATCATATGCATACGATGATGATTCATGTGACTGGCTGCCATAGAATCTCACCATATTCACAGCATCACAGACACTTACTTTGGAAAAGATGTGGAAGGAAACAGTTTAATCCACTTGATACAAAATTCCTACCACAAACTCATCCAGCGGTTTTTCTTAATTGTCTTCAGTACCAGGCAACTTCAAATTTCTGAAAACAGTTGGTGCATCTTTGAATTCCTCTAATTAGCAGCTCCAATAAAAATGGCCAAGTCACTGCTATGGCACATGCATGAAGTAGAGGATGATGCCAACACTTTATTGAGTCATAACTTTCTGAGCATGTTTCTCAGTGTTCAGAGATTAATCTCAATCCAAATGTGCATTCATTCAAGCAATCCAACATTTGCTTGATTTACACACTAATTTTCTTCCGAAGTCAGGTTTTTGATTTTTCAAATGTTTGTTTCTTGGAAGCTGCAAGGAAGAAAATACATTTACCTACTTTTTAAGATGTAGGCTTAATGATGTTCTGGTAGAAGGGGAAATAGGAAAGTAAATAAAGATACCCAAATTCCATCATGGCATCAACCTTTATAATAAACTGAAATCCTAGAGAGCAGAGGTGGCATCCTGCTGGTTCTAGACGTATGTGCCTGTCAGTAAGGGAAAGCCATCTCCATGTGTCCAGAGTCACAGTGAAATCACATTTCAAATGGTTTCAACAGGTGCCGTATGTTGAATGCCTCTTCCTATAAGAGAAACTGCTGAGTTGTTCTAAACAGGGCATAAAAATAACAATGGGCTGAATGAGCAAGCACAGGCAGGTCCAAAGTAGTGTGAAAAGCCCCCAGATTCGGCTTCTGCACTAGTAGAGGTACCTCCCACCATGCTTGAGGGACAGTCCTTCCATAACGAGATTCAACTCACAGTCCCAGCCTGAAGTGTGACTAGCTGAAACCAGCACTGGAGGAATTGAGCCCCTGCAGGGAGGGCAGAACAGGTAGCACCTGCCTTCTCTTGCTGCCTGCCAATGGTTACCCCTACGTGGTTTCTGTTCCTACCTCTGGGCAGCGCAGGGCAGTTAATAATGCACCTAGAATGTGAAGCACAAATCAGCACCATGTGTGATAAGCAGTAGGTAATTACATTTCACTTGTTTAATTAAGTTTCGCTTTCTGGTTGCCTTGGGGAAACTGTAGGGGAGTTTTTTTTTTTTTTCCTGATGCCTTTTTTCTTTTTTCCCCTAGCTAGAAACAGCAAATTCCCCATTGTGCTGAAATGGATATGCAGTGTTTGTGTTGGCTGAATTAAGCATCTCTAATCATATATTTCCTCTCTTTTGTCTATTTGTGCCACAATCTTAATATGTGAGACAGAAATTTCATTTAATGGAGACAATTTTTCTACTGTCTTAAGGCTTATTTAAACCAGCTCATTCTCCATTAGAATACTTTTCTGTACTTTAGTCATCAGCTCAGCACTGACTGACTCCATTATTATTTTTAACCGTTTTTTTTTAAATACCATGTATTTTCTACCAAAGTGCACGTAGCTGATAAATTTGCCTCATCTGCAAGGAAATCTTCCACCTTTTTCTCCGAGGTTTTGCACATATACAAAATTGTACTTTAGGAATGCTGTACTCTTCCTTGGAAGGCTACATGAGCATTCATTCATTCTGTTAAAATTTACCTGTGGACCTACTGTGTGACAGACTATGTGATGTGCTCGATGGGAGATGTACTTTTCAATAAAGTTCTAGTTTAGTAAGGCTCAAGTATTTCTAAATTTATATGCCTTGAATATCCCATCACGGAGGGGCCTCACTATCACACACCTTCACAAGTATGATATTCACTGAGGCATGTCCTTAGTACATACCTAACCACAGAAGAATGAGAGCCTGTCATAGCACAGGAAACCCAGAAGTGCTTCCTGCCACTAAGCACCTGGGTATTAATATGTCAATCAGTATTGAGCTTCTATTCTTGAGGTCGAGTCAGCATTTGAAACTTGTAGACTTTCAAATACAATTAATTAGAAAAAGATGTGGGCAATTTCGCTTTATCAGTGAAGCTCAGAATGACACCAATATACTGTCTTTTAAAGACTGCCATCCTCTTAAAGTCCAGCTTAATACTGACATGGGAGGGACACAGTCTTCACTGCTGAGTCATCTGCTCCTTTTCTTTTGAATAGGGCTTCCACTATGCAGACTTCAGTACTGCACAGCTACCCCATAATTGTCTTCTAGTTATTCCCTTAAAAAATTATGCCACTTGCAGGAGTAATTCATGGGGAAAATATCACTGTTGTTTTTCCATCACGTTTTCTGCCCCTGCCAACTCTCCCCTCCTCTTCCAAGCACTGAGGCCAGGACAGGGCCCCCACCTTTCTGTGCATTTGGATGGACTGAAATGCTTTGCACTGAGTGTGCTTGGTCTGGCAATTTCTTGGCCTCTCCTGTAGCTTACCCTCCTCTGTAGCAGTCCCTACCAAGTTCCTAATGAAAGTCAGCTGACTCTATGTTTTGAGCACCAAAGAGTAAATAATATGGTTTCTTTACATAGCAATTTGAATGCATCGATTTCTTTAGGTTAATATTATAGCCCCAGTATTGCTAAGTCCTGGCCATCTGCCAACTTTTTGAAAGCCAGAGGGTCTTGCTCTTCAGAACTCCTTTCCTAACAGAATGTTGTATGTTTATGGCTGAAGAAGGCATATTTAGTGAATTAAATGTATCCTTGCAAACCGAGTAAGTACCCTATGTAGAAACAAGATATGGTGTGTGGTAGCTACTTTCTAGAGTATTGGAAGCAATGATTTGTACTACTTTCAACCTTTTCATTTCGGAAGCATCTTAAGAAATGATTTAGAATTCCAACTCTTACTTTGTTACAATGGCTAGTACAATTTCTAATGCTTAATTTGCAGGCCTTCTTTTATTAGCTTATAAAATATAACTTGGAACTTCAGTAAGGTAGAGGGGATAAGGAGAGATTCCAAGATGGATAAAATAAAGCTGTGGGAAATTAAAACAGCTTGCCCAGTGTGACTAAGAGGGTCAGGAATAGAACCTGACTCCTAATAGAACACATTTTTGTGTGGGTGGCACAAAAGAATGGGACATGTTAACAATCAAAAAGAACTCAAGTTCAGCCATAAAGCATATTAGTACACACTGTTGCATGTTGTGTTCGAATGAGTTATTTTTGCCTCAGTCTGTTCCAATACACATTCCTGCCAAATGCAGGTATTGGTTTGGAGATCGTTTTTTCTCTAGCAGCATACAAGAGTCAGAATTTCTAGATTGTAAACTGAGTAGAGGGTCTGGGTCGTATAAAACATGAACTGATAGGCTGCACGCCTTGTAACCAATTCAGCAACAGCTGACAGCATCTTGGTTTGTGAGGGGGCTTTACAAATGTTGTGGACCTGTGAATGCTGCATTGGGTGAAGCACCGCCAGCCAGTTTATGTGGGGATGAATAGTTGCTGAGTTGTGGACAAATGTAGGACCACAGCCCAGGTGGGAGACGCTCAGGGACACTTGGCCACAGCTTAGGTTATAGGATCTAGGGAGGTGATCTGGCTCTTATTTGAATTACAACTAAAGCCAACATTTATTGTAGAGGGATTTTTCCTCACGAAAGCCCCGAAAAGGAGGTATGTTAATACACTAATGTTAAAGATCTTCTATGAGGGCATAAACAGGCTCAGGGAAATTGTGGCATGCTCACAGTTACACAACTAATAAATAAGGATTGCAAGACATACATTCAGTCTCTTGACTCCAAATTGGGTGCTCTTTTAATGATACAAACCACTTTGACTGCTTAAAGTGTTCTTGTGGCCCCAGCTCTCCTCTACTTCCTGCAGAGCCCAAGTACAGACTCAGAGGAATTTCCCTTCTGCTTAGGGAGTATATAAGATGTCAGGACTCCCTTCCACCTTTCCTTTCTTCCGGAGCCCTCTTAGCTCTCTCTTTGGGTAAGTGCAGGACATCAGCACAGGGTCATCGCCTCTGAGGTCCTCATCCTTCATAGTGAACATCAGACTTCCTTTTAAGGTGCTATGTATGATTCATTAATAGTTTGATTTTTTTTTTTTTGCAAGATACACGAACATTTTTTGATTGAGAAACATTTTAGAAATGCCGAACATATTATTGTGGTGAAATAACAATGACTAATATTGCTGTTAAATTGTTGAAATTACAATGGCTTTGAGCTTTTTTGATTCAGTGTGTTTATTTCAGTTTATTTCATCTTGCCTTATACGTGGCCTTATTGGCTTTGAAACATGAGCAAACAATGTTGGTCTCTCTTACAGACCTAGTCCCTACTTTTAGCAACCGTAAGAAGTATATTCAAAACATACCTGAGTTAGACATGGTATTTTGAGAACATTTTTACTGATTTGTCATAAAAGAAAAGCTGAATAAATCACAATTGACTAAAGAAGTGATAGTACAACGAATCCTAGGGTGAATAAAGTACTCGAGAAATAAATTGTTTATGTAGATGTTATAATAGCATGGTATTCTCAACCCAGTCAAATACACAAACTAGAATAGAAATTCCTAAACTTCCTTTTTAAACTCCTGGGGAACTAGTTTGCTCCTAGACAGCAGCGTAATGATTACTATCAAACCTAGCCACATAGAGATCAATAAACACAAAGGTGCAAAGTAAAAACAAATTATTTGGCTTATTAATGGATGATAGGATTGAAGAGAAGCCAGAAAATGCAGGAAGGTGAGATTATAGTAAACCATGAAAATATGGCACTTGCAAACAGCTGATCTAAAAACTTGCCACGTCTTGAGTGATAAATGAAACGGACTATTAAAACAAGGATTAAGAGGGCCGGCCCCGTGGCTTAACGGTTAAGTGTGCGCGCTCCGCTACTGGCAGCCCGGGTTCGGATCCTAGGCGCGCACCGACGCACCGCTTCTCCAGTCATGCTGAGGCCGCGTCCCACATACAGCAACTAGAAGGATGTGCATCTATGACACACAACTATCTACTGGGGCTTTGGGGAAAAAAAAAAGGAGGAGGATTGGCAATAGATGTTAGCTCAGGGCCCGTCTTCCTCAGCAAAAAGAGGAGGATTAGCACGGATGTTAGCTCAGGGCTGATCTTCCTCACAAAAAAAAAAATAAATAAAACAAGGATTAAGAAAAAAGAGATGAAATTTTTAAAATAAAAACAAATGATATGTCAGTTATACCTCAACAGAAAAATGAAAAATAAAAAAAAAAACAGATGGTGACAGGGAAGGAAAAACAAGAGGCAGCAAAATGAGTAGTAATCAAAATCCTTCGGGAAGTTTTTTCACTTCGATTTCTTAAATTTTGTTTATCAATAGATAATACTAATTGAAGGTTAAGTTACATCCATCTCTGAGCACATTATAAATTACCTTAAAGCAGCACCTTCAGAAAAGTAAAGAACTGATTTTGTGACAACTCTTTGTTTTATCATAACATCCTCCATATAATTTTTAACCTACTCAGGTTTTGATTTCATACTTTTAGAGACACTTATTTCCAGATCAGTGGTGCTCAAACTTTCGTGCATGTCAGAATGTCCCAGGATGCTTGTGAAAAGTGCTGATTTCTGGGCTCCATCCTCAGATATTCTGGTTCAGTAGATCTTGGGTGGGACCCAGCAAGATGTAAGGACTTCAGACCACCTTGTGAAAACACTACCATGGAGAATAATGAGCCGGGAGGGAAATAGCTCTTTGAGGCAGAGAATGCCATTGATTTTTATGAAGCCTGATCCTATCAAATATAAATTTTAATTTAAATTTTTGTTCAGGGAGATATATTGGAAATATGACATAATACATGTTAATGGAAAAAGAATTATAAAACTGTCTGTAGTTAGATAACTTGGTTGCTTATAATCAAACTTTTTATTTTATTTTATTTATTTATTTTTTTTTTGTGAGGAGATCAGCCCTGTGCTAACATCCGCCAATCCTCCTCTTTTTTTTTGCCGAGGAAGACGGCCCTGGGCTAACATCCGTGCCCATCCTCCTCCACTCCACATGGGACGCCGCCACAGCATGGCCTGCCAAAGCAGCGCGTCGGTGCGCGCCCGGGATCCGAACCAGCGAACCCCGGGCCGCCGCAGCGGAGCGCGCGCACCCAACCGCTTGCGCCACCGGGCCGGCCCCAAATCAAACTTTTTAGAACACAAAGCTAAAAGAAGTTTCCAATCCAGCTCTTCATTTTATAGATGAGCAATATGAGGCTCAGGAAATGGAAGTAACTTGCACAATGTCGTGTAGCTTGCTAGTGACCAAGCATGATTATTTTGCTCTTTCCATTCATTATGTTGCATTTCTTTTAAAATTCTCTGAAAATGGTCCAGTGTTATTAAAAGGACTGAGGGTAAGCCAAGTACCTCATTAGCTGATACTTTTGCTTTACCTTTGCTTTATACAGAAAAATAAAGTTAGAGATTTGTATAAACATAAATACAAACAGTTAACAAAAGCAATTGTATGGTTATGACTATACGATTTGGCCTTCATCTAAATAAATTTTCTAAACCAATGGATGGAGTAATGATGCTAAGTTGTTGCAGGCATAAAATTTGAAATAAATTATGAGGCTCTAGGATATGCTAAATTGGTTTTACCTTCTGAAGGATATTTAGTTTCACTTGAGTTTTTTAAAACGGCCCTCTCCCCAGAAAGCTTTCTAAGAATAGACAGCTTCTTATTTGATCTGCCTTCCTTGCCAAGTCAACTAGGATGTGTTTTGTGGGGAGGGAGGAGGGCTGCAAATAATAGAAAACTAACAGTGTTTGAAACAAATGGAGATTTTTTACAATCACATTACAATATTTGTGGAGATAGGTCATTGTTGGTATTAGTTTAGTAACTCAGTAATATCAAGGCTCAGGGTCAGTATCTCTGTGATTCTTTTGTCCTTTCTCTCATAGTCTTGAACTCCAGGTATCACATTGGCATTCAAAGCAGGATGAAGGGAAGAGTGGGGCCAGCACAGATGTGCCTTTATCAGAAAAGCTGAAGGTTTCCCAGAAGCACACGCCTCCTCCAGCAGACATCTGTCTCATTGGCCAGAACTTATGCCATGCCTCTATTCCAAGAACAGGGAAACTGGGAAAATTAATGTTTAGCTTTCTCTTCTAGAAAGGAGATGGGTGAGGGAGAAGTGGGTTGAGAATGGGTTTGGTGTGATGGAGTGTCTGTCACTCTCAGTGTTTTCAAAGAAACTCCTCTTCTGCTATTCCAGTATCACCTGAGTACAGACTGGGTCTCACGAGGCAACTCCAGTTCCAGACCTTCTCTCTTCTTTCTTCTCTTCTACCACCATCCTTCCAGACTCTGCTACTTTGCCCCCCATTTGACCCCCACAGAGTGACCACTTGCCCAGACATGCCCACAGTCGGAACCTGCATTTAGCAGGAGTCCTTCAACGACTGGCCTTTAGGAATGTGGCACAGGTGTCCCTAGGATTATAGGATGTTTGTTGAATAAGCTCTCTCTGTGGATGTCCAGCAATGCTTCCTCCCTGCTTCTTTAAAAGAATGATTGAATCTGAACATGACATACTGATGTGTTAAAAAAAAAAAAAAAAAATCAGAAGTCAGTATCTTGAAAGTATATCCTAAGGCTTTTCTTCAGGTAACCTTTATATTGAACCATAAAAAGATTAAAGACACTTTCTGTTGTGCTCAGGCCCTGTCATTCATGTTGAGATTGTTCAGGAAAAGAGGTGCTGACACCTTTACTGAGAGGAATCAAGGTCTTCCAAGCAGGAAACTGGTTTGATGACAGTACGCTGACTTGTCAGGTAAGCTGGCGGCTACTCTCAGCATCAGAGATCGGCTCTCTCCTTGACTTCTGACTTTTTTGTGTGTGTCAGGGGAATCTGATGAGTCATGGTTAGCCTTTCCAGCCTGATTGAGTTTGAAGGAGCTTCTGGATTGTTGCATAAAATGGATTTTGCAAACAGTTGTCTTCGGCATACCCACAGGAGCAAGGCAAGTCGGTTCATAAATGGAAATTCTAGACAAACAACTGAAGCTCAAGACACCTCTGGGTATAAATGCTTCCAGATGGAGATAAGTTTTTCCGTTCACTCTCTCCAGTTTTAAAGAGTTACTGAGATGGAAGCATCAGAGCAAAGTGCATTAGAATCATTTGCCTGGGCTACCCTTCCGAGTAAGGCCAACTTACAGTTGCAAGGGGAAAACACTGTCTAAAAAATAAATCTTTATCAATTCCCTGTAGTCTATCAACACATGCTTTTCAGAAGAAGAACAAGAAGAAACACGTGAGGAAAAAAGGGCTGAGTTGGTGGAACATCTTGAAGGGGGCTTAGTCTCCTCTTAGAAAATTAAAAAGACGTGGGGTAGCTGTTAGGAAGAGTTTGTGGTTGTTAAGTGGAGGAACATAAAGGAGGAACTTCAAGATGCAAGTTTAAAACAACACTCTGCAATTATTTGGGCTGTAACGTTGTTAGGATTGTTTTCACTCTTTGAAAGGGTTCTAAACAGAGTTACAAATACTTGGAAAAAAATCCTTGGGCCCACAAAAAATGCCATTTGACCTGTAAAATATTCTTCGCTCCCACCCAGCAAGTCTCCTCCTGTTTCCTACCAATCATCCTTCCCTCCTTCTACAGCTTCCTGTTCAAAAGGCGAGGATACCAACATCTGCCTGAAGTGAAAACACATGTATTTCAACCAGATAAATAAAGAGGAACAAAAATCTGAGTATACCACGTTGCTCTTCTTCTCATTGACTGACTCCCATTAGGCCTCTCATTATTGTTATAATTTCTTTTAGGCCCTAGGCGGATGGGCCTCTGCTCATGGGTGATTTAGAATCTGCTGATAGTGGCTGGAATGAAGCATGGAGAATCTTTTAAACTTAAGGTCTCAGCTCCCTGGGTTAGACCACTGTATTCTTGGGCTTAGATGTTTACTCAGTAAATGATGCTCGTCTGTGGTGGTGCCTGGGCCACTGCCCAGCCATGTGGAGGAGGGTGGGAGTGAACCTGACTTCCTTCTTTGGAGAAGACCTCTGCAAGTCAGAGCTAATGGGACCTAATGAGAACGTTCACCTCCCAGCTCCTCTGTGCCCGGGCAGTGGATAACAACAGGATGTGGGTTTTAAACACGTGTGAGCTTCTTCAAGCTGCCTCTTTCAGTTTCATTTTTTTTTAAGGCCCTAGAAAATGTAATCCATATATTTGAAGCAAATATTTTTTTCTTGCTACTAATACGTTTTTTGTCATAGTTTTATGCCATGTCAGAACTGGATTCCATTCACATTTCCACAAGCCACTCAGGTAACTGAATTAGTATCGACATATATTTAATTGGTACAATTTGCAAATAAAAACGGGATATGTATGAAGTAGGCGGATTACGATGTTCAGTACACTAAAGAAGTTTCACTTTCTGTCAATGTGGAAATAGATTGCATTCATCATCCGTTAAGGGTGTTGCTAAAAGCCATTCCACTGCTGTACTTTGGACTTCATTGATGGTTTTAACGCACAGGACCCAAAGACGGCAAAAGCCGCAAGCATGTCATTGTAAAAATTAAAGACATTTAGTTCTAAATTAATTTCTTTAAAAACAAGTTGTGGTATTTGAGCAGGCCGTAAAATCAGGATCAAATAGCCAAATCTGCATGTACTTTTATCAGAGACTGGAGAAATTAGAGACTGGAGAAAATGAGAAGGAATCGACTTCCATTCTTGTATTTTCTGTTGTCATTCCAATCCTCGCCCTCTCTTCACTGTCCCTTTTGCTCCTCATCTCAATCCATTCTTTTCCTTTCTATTACTGGCTGCCTTTCCTGTCCCATCAGTTTCTCCTTCTCTTCTTACCTTGCTTTCTCCTTTCCCCTCACTCCCAGGATACAGACTGAAGAGAGAAGACAGACAATGGTCAGGATTGGTGGACAGAGAAATATTATAGGTTTTTTCCTTTTTCATCTCAAGTTTTGAGTTGTCTTTGCACTTGAAATATGCACATGATAAAAAGGAGGTTGCCATTTCAATTCATATTGTCTTGAAAACTCAAGGACTCTTCTCTAATTTTTCTCCATAATGAAGACTTTGTTGGATTGTAGGCTCTGTAATTATGCTCACTGAACGAATACCTTGAAAGGGAAACAATTCCAAGTCATGTATCAAAGATGCAATTTGACATGTATTTACTAAATGCCTAACATGCCTATGCATTTTGTTTATTCATTGTAATAACAAGATATAGTGAGTTCATCTTCTGTGCCAGCACTATGCTCCATGTTGAAAATCCAAAATTAAATAAGTCACAAGATTCCTACCCCCAAGAATTTACAGTCTAATGGAGGAGAAAGGAGTATAAAAAGATCAATTGCAGGGTGACAAGTGAGTGTTCTCATAGCACAAAGAGCTGTGATTTTAAGAAAATGATGCAAACTAGTTGTCTCTTGCTTAACGGAATAGACGGCCTACAGGAAATTTGGCAATACAACAAAGTTTATATAAATTGAAACATTTTCCTACAACTCCAATGTAAAATTAGAAACGTTTCCCCACAGCAAAGCCTCCCAAAATGCTGAATGCAAAATTTGAGATCACAGAAGATACTATATTGTGTCTATATTTGGCCTGCTGAAAATTGTATTTTTCCGAGGTGATCCCTGCTTTCATTTGTAGTTCCCATCTTGCCACTCGCTGTTTTCTTCCTGCAGCACTTTTCTCTGTCTGGGAATGGGAAGTATCCCTTTCTTTCTTACCAGATCTTCTCTGTCCTCACACTCATCCTCTGGGGCTCAGTTTCCCTCCTTCCATTCTGTTGCAGTATTTATGGCAGCTAATGGAGTCAGACAAGCTGTCCTCCAGGCTGATATACTTCTGTGGTTCCAGATATGTAAGCTGAGTGACTTCCTGTCTTCATCCGTCTAGCTCAAGAATTAACTGAGGGTGAGGAGTGCCTATATTTATTCATTCATTTAATAAATATTTATTGACTGCCTACTGTGTATAATCAGAACACAGTTCCTGATCTCATGAGCTTACACATGTAGCATGGGAAGACAAGCATTAACTACTTCTTCATTTGTAATTGTGATAAGTGCTAGAGAGGACAAGCAGAGGTTTTTACGAACACGTATATGGGGGGAACTGACTTTGGAAGACGAAAAAAGATCAGGAAAGGCTTCCCTGAGGAGGCGATATTTAAGCTGAGCTCTGAAGCTTGAGGAGGGGATTCCTCCAGGCAGAGGGAAGAGCAAACGCTGTGAGACAGGAGGAAACATGGTGGTTTTAAGGAATTTAGAGGTCCATGTGGCCACAGCAAAGAGAGCAAAAGGGAGAATGAAACGCGGAGGAATAGGATTAAACTCACAGGCTCTGGAATCTGATTTCCTGGTTAGAATCCTGGTCTCACAGCTGTATCAGTTGGTTCCAAATAGCAGAAAGCCTGCCTTATGGAGGCATATTGTCCCCACAAAACAAAGAGTCTGAAAACAGGCAGTCCAGGATTGGTGCAGGGTTCAATGAGTTCCTCACAGGTCCAGTCTCTTATCATCTTCTGCTCTGCATTCTTAGCCTGTTGCTTTGCCATTTCTGAGTCGCAAAGTGGCCCCAGGCAAGATGGCCCCATTGGAGCCAGGTGGAAGGGGAAAGATGTGCAATGCCGGGTTCTTTCCTCAGAAAACTTAAAAGCTTCTCAAATTCTCTGGTGGACTTCTGCCCATGTATCATTGGCCAGAACACAACCCAAATAGTAAGGGCAAGTGAGAATGTAGATTTTCCAACTCTCATAATGGAGACAGACAAGTGAGAGGGGATTGGCAGTGTGTATTGATTTCTTCAATACACAGTGTCTGACACAACCACTTTCTAGCTTTATGATCTTAGGCAAGTATCTCAACTTCTCCAGTTCCGCATCTGAAAAATGGGGATAAAAAGAGCCCCCACCTCAAAGGGTTGTTATGAGGTTAATTGAAAGAATTTCTGTGCCCGCTGCATAAAAAGCATTCAATCAGCATGAGCTCCAACATTATGCCTGACAGATATGCAGCAACCACATCATGAAGAGCTTTGTAAGCCACGTTGATAATTTTGTGTTCATCCTTCGCACAATGAGAAGGTATAACGGGATTGTAAGCAGGGAAGGCGGCATAATCATATTTGTGTTTTCAAAAGAGCCTTCAGCTTATCCTCTAACATTATTGCCCATTTTGCTACGCTGCGAAATTTCGGCACAATGCTTTGCTTACCTGTCTTGGCTCTCAGATAACTTTTAATTCTTTTTTTTTGGCAATCGAAGTTGTTTTGAGATGGGTGGAAATAGAATCAAATGCAGGTGTTGGAGTTCTTTTGATTTTTTTTAAAGAAATGTTTTACTCGGGGCCATTTAATGCCAGAATATCAACATACTTTTATCAGGATTTTCAAATCTATTTGGCTGATAGTGCACCTACAGGAGAGGAAAAAAATATCACGAAGATTTTGCTTCACTTACTTGAACTACTGCCCTACTATTAAGGGCCACAGCAAGCTTACATGTTTCAAAACAAACAAAAAAAGCGGCAGCATTCCTTTCACACTCCCACTCGCCCCTGAGGTTCTTCCACTTCCTTCCTATGGCTTTTTTTAGAAGCGAGTGTGTTTTTCTCACGTCCGGCAACAAAGGATGTTTTGTGCTGCTGCTGAGGTTTGTGTGTGTGACTGACTTTAGAACTCTTTCTAGAAAGTGTTATTACTATTTGCATAGATTTAGTAGAACTTTATCTTGAGGGAAAGTCTCAGATGGCTTTTATTGTTTTTGTATGTAGATTTTGCCACTTTTTAGTGTCAAATAAATCTTCCCTGTGTGTTTTAAAATCATCTTAAATAGGACCTGTCAAAATTCCTTCAGAAGTCCCACATAAGTTCTTATCCTTAAAAAAAACTGTTTGTGATTCTTACAGAGTATTGTGTCCATTCCTGTATAACTGGTTAAAGAGTTTATTATCTTTTCCTTAAATATGTCTGATAGTGCCATAATGAGAGGGGGACGTGGTGACTATCAATAACTTTTGGTGATTTTCACAGAGAAAAGTATTTGTAACAATCCCGGTGTTCCATGCTGGAGCTATTAGATGCCCTGACATTAGGGGTTTCCGTCTAATTGTAATTCTCTGAGCAATGAGACAAGGTGAAATAAACAGAACTCATATGGCTGAGAACTGTGTCATAAATCCTGTGAGAGAATTTACCTTTCCATTGTCAGACAATATAAATCATTTAAAACATATGCTGGAATGGCTTCACCTTTTCTTGAGGAAAAATGAGGTTTACATCCCAGGTTTTCTTTCTCAACCAAAAGAAAGCTATTAAACGAACCTCTGAAGATTTTAGACACATTTTGGTGGCCAATCTCTGTCTGTGTGCCAGCAAAAATCAACAAAAATCCCAGCAATCGATATTATAAAGAGGCGGCACTCTCCTGAGTACAGAAGTAACAACCTTAGCGGCTTTGTAAACAAGATGCATTGGAGATCTCTATCTGCTTTTTAAATGACAAGCCCCATAGTCTAGATAGGAAGATTTCCACTCCATGTGGATTTTGTGATTTCTCTTCTGTTGGAGTTAAAGTAGGGGAGCTTGGATGCCCAGATCAATTCAATGTCTAAATTCCTTGGCATTTGTCGTGTTAGATCAGCACATCTCGGGTGGCTTTCAGTAGTTATTTTAGCATTGATTTTCCTGTAGTAGGGTAAATCAAAGGAAGATTTAGAAAATCAAAGTCAGTTTTCCTTGGCTTTTTCTCAGAAACAAAGGAAAGCTATGGTGTGGACGGGTTTTTTTGCTCATCTTTACACACGACGCAAAGTCACTCTTTGTGTGAGTCTCTCTCCTGTGCTGAATATCTACTATAGGCAGAGCCTTGGGTATTTCTATGCTTGGGGGATTATACAAAATAATTTTAAGGCACATCAGTAGACTTTGAGGAACTAGTATTTATTTAAAGAGACAAGATATTATAGTGGGAGTTGTGAGAGTGGAGTGGGGTGTTGTGAGAACCCAGGCTTTCAGTCAGCACCCTGGGATTGGATCCCCGTGTGCCTACTACCTGAGCAACCCTAGGCAGGGACTTCATGTAGTTCTTCATCTGGAAAATGGAGATAATGAAGATGCTTGCCTCATAGGTTGCTATGAAAAAGGCAGCAAGGTATGGTTGACTAAGAACATGACCAAACCGGACTGCTTGTGTTTAAATCTCAGCTGTACTGTTTACAGCCGATATGACCTTAGGCAAGTCTCCTACCCGCTCTGTGCCTCAGCTGCCTCATCTGGAGATGGAGATGGTACTAGTACCCGCCTCAGTGAGCTGTTGTGCATCTTAAAGAAGTTAGTAAAGGTGAAGAGCTGAGAACAATGCCCTGCACAAAGCATTATGCAAGGTTTTGCTATCATTTTTGTCAGGATTAGATATAATGAAATGCTTCATATGTATGTAGGAGGTAACTATTAACTATTATATTATTTAAATAGAGAACTCAACACAATGTGTAGTACATTTTCAGTACTCAATAAATCTTGGTTGACTTCAGTATCTATTGCATATATGTGTGTTTGTGTGTATAATGAGAGAGAGGCAGAAGAGAGGGCAAGAAGCACATATTCCCCAACAACATAAAGAACACAATTTTATGGGTCAAAATATATAGAACAGAATGGATGTTAGCCAGGCCATATATCTAGGAGAGTTCTAGCTACACTATCTGGCGCTTCAGTGGTTTGTTTTGTCCATATTTGTAGGCCTGTTTTTTTCCATTGATGCTTCTCCAACATTTTCAACTGTGGATGGAATATCTAATACCTCATAAATCAAAGGGATAATCACTGCTGATTGTTCCTACCACCATAGAAGGTTAAAACTTACTTGGTTTTTGAACTTGACTAGAAACCTAATTAATAGTAATAATAATACAGGGCATTTCCAATTTATAAACAATTTATATTCTAAAAATTCAGTTATAAAGCAAGAATTTGGATCTCATAATACACTTTCCCATAAAAAAGTTAAGAGATAATTAAAATTTAAGCCTACTGATCTAATCATCCAGTATCTTGAAGAAAAAAAAATGGTACTATAGACTGCCAATCACCATGTATGAGTCATGCTAGAGATCGATCAGAAATACAACACCGCTGGAAAGTCCTAGAGATGATGGGGGTGAGAGGATTGTCTCCCCGGCCTGTCCCCGACCACCTTTAGTTTACTAAAGAGAGATAGGAGTTTTGCGGACACGGTTTCCATTGGGCCACTTCAGCCTCAGTTTTTTGGGCAAATCCATGCAGAAGAGAAAGGGGTGGTGAGGTGAAAATAACCATTGTTATGTATGTAATTTTTAAAGACTACTTTATTGATAATGATAGGAAATGAAAACCTTTGGCATTTGTTTCATTGTCCCTTACTCTCCCTCCACTCCACCACCCCACAAATCAACCAGGGCCATCGTCCTATGACATAATTCCACTTATTTCCATTAGAGGTCTTCCGGCACAAACTCCTGGTATGAAATCAAGAGGGCTTTCAGATAAAGACATCTCTGAAACCCCCCTTTTAAAAAAACAATATTAAAAGACTTCATAATATCATTAGCACCAAATGAGTCACTATTAATTCTGAATTGAGTCAGATTTAATTGTTTGCTAGGCCATAAAGCCTGCCCCACTGTTGAGTCTGTATGCAAAGGCAGCCTGGCAGAGAAAGCGAATACTTCGCCATTTAAGATAGGTCCACTTAATGCTTTACACAGAGCAGAAAGTAACAGTAGCTTTCTTCACGATCCAAAGCTGGTAATGTGACATCAGTTTTTTCATTCACTCAACAAACATTCACTGAGCTTTTACTATGTTGCAAGCACTCTTATAGATGCTAGATGTATAGCAATGAGAAATAAATAATTTGCCTGCTGAGGCTAGACAGATGATAAACACACAAACAGGTAACAATATAGTATGTCATATGGTGATAAGTGCCATGGAGGGGATTAATTTCATATAGGATGGTCCTGCAGGAAGTCAGGGATTGAGCCACGCAACCATTTGGCAGAAGAGTTCTCAGGCAGAGAGAACAGCAAGTGCAAGGCCTCTGAACCACCTGGATCAGAGTTAGCTAAGGGAGATCGGTAGGAGGTAAGGTCAGAGAGGTAGCAGGGCTCTGTAGACCATTAGAAAGAGTTGCCCTTATTCTAAGTAAGATGGGATATGTTTTGAAGATAGAGGCAATAAGAGTGCCAATACATTGGATGTGGGGTGTCAAGGAAAGAGCAGAACCAAGGATAACTCAAAATGTGTTGCTTATATAACTAGAATTGCCATTTATTGAGCTGGGAAATATTATTGGAATATCATGTTTGGCAACAGGGGAAGGAGGGGGGAGGGAGAATTAGAATTTTCATTTTGGACATGTTGTTTGACATGCCTATTTGACATCCGAGTGAAGATGTCAAGTAGACAGGGGGATAAGTAAGCTGGTATTCATTGGGTGAGATCTGATCTACAAGTTTACATTTGCATATTTAAAAAAGGTCACAAGACTGAAAACGCCAGAGAAGAAGTGTAGATAAAGAAAAGAAGAGGTGTTTGGACTGAGTGCTAACATTCTCCAATATTTAGAGGTCAGAGAAATGAAGTAGAACCAGCAAAGGAGACAGAGGAGGAGTGTCCAGTGAGGGAGAGAAAGACATAGGAGAAGATGGTGCCCCCAAAGGCAAGTGAAGAAAAAAGTTAAGAAGGAGGGAGTGTTTGTCATGTCAAATGTTGCAAATAAATTAGGTAAGCTGAGAACTGAGAACTGATTATAAAGTGTGGTGAAGGCCATTGGTAACTTTCATTCAGTGCTGTGCCAGTAAACTAGCTCTCCTGATTTGTAGTGTCTACCAATTTCCATGTTGTAAATACTCGCATCATAGCAACGTCAAGCTACCAATGGCTTAGCAGGCAGCTTGCAAAATTCTTGAATATGTAACAGTTGGCTTCTGCTGGGTCCAGAGCACACTGCCTTGATAGGAGCCATTTTGGTGGAGTGAGTGAGGATTGAAGTGGATTCATAAGAGATGAAATGAGACTTGGAGACAGCACTATAGACAACATTTTTGAGGAGTTATACTATAAAGAAATGAGGTGGTAACTGAATCAAGATGTGTGGTCAAGACACATCTTTTGATGGTTTGTTTAAATAGGAGATATAACAGCACATGTGCATGCAGATGGGAATGGGGGGGCAGATTTGTGAAGAAGGAGAAAGTAGTGAGAATTGCTGGAGTGAGGGCCTTGAATGGGAGGGAGGAAAAGGTTCTAATGCACAGGGAGGGGATGGCCTGGTCTTAGCTAAGAGCATGGATAGTTCTTTCATAGTAACAGCAGAGAATAGAGCAGCACTGTCCAACAGAAATGCAATGTGAGCCACATAACGCAATTTAAAAATTCTAGCAGCCACATTTAAAAAAGCAAAAGAAACAGGTGAAATTAATTTTAATGATTTTATTTAACCCAATATATGCAAATTATTATCATTAAAACATGTACTGACTATAAAACAATTACTAAGGAGATACTTTACATTCATTTTTTATACTAAATTTTCAAAATCCAGTGTGTTTTACACAAAAAAAGCACATCAATTTGGACTAGCCACATTTCAAGTGATCAGTAGCTGCATGTGGCTAGTGACTACTATATTAGATAAGGCAGGTATAAATAATCAGTTAAGTGGGTAGATGTGTTGGTGGGAGGTTGTGGAATTCTCTTTCTGTTTACTTCTATTTTCTCAATGAAATAAGAATCAAGTTCATCCAGCAATTAGGAGTAAGAATTGGGCAGAAGGTGCTGGAGGTTTGAGAAGAGAGGAAAAGGTGTGAAATAGTCATGTAGGAGAATGACAGAGTGAATGGAACCAGAAAAATATACTAGAATTGGTGCAGCACTGGTGGCACACTGGAAGTTAGTGGTCCCGAATTTCAAGTGAGACTAGCAATCCTGAGGATGTGATTCTCTTCAGCCACCTTCTGCTCTGCAGAGTGGACAAACTTGGATTTAACTGGAGTGAAATTAACTGGAAAGCAGATGCCAATCTGCCAATCCAGTAAAAAGTGCCCAACTTTCCCCATAGGAAGCTTGCCCTTTTCCCTTTCTGATCTAGGCTTTATGTGTGTGGGTTGAGGTGGGAGTATGAGATGTTAAGCAAGAGCGTGTAGGAAGAGGGGCCGGCCCGGTGGCGCAAGCGGTTAAGTGCGCGCGCTCCGCTGCGGCGGCCCGGGGTTCGCTGGTTCGGATCCCGGGCGCGCACCGACGCACTGCTTGGTAAGCCATGCTGTGGCGGCGTCCCATATAAAGTGGAGGAAGATAGGCACCGATGTTAGCCCAGGGCCGTCTTCCTCAGCAAAAAAAGAGGAGGATTGGCGGATGTTAGCTCAGGGCTGATCTCCTCACAAAAAAAAAAAAAAGAGCGTGTAGGAAGAGTTTAAAAGCATAGGGACAATTTTTTTCCAGCCACTGAACTCCTGTCTGAGAATTCTTCTCTTAGCAAGCTCTCCAAACTCTTTCTCTAGGGTTGCTTAACTGAGCTGTATGTACCCCGACTCTTTCCTTAGAAGTCATCAAACTGTTTACTAAGGTTTATTATTTTTGCATGGTCTGTATCTGATATGTACTTGTCAAGACTAAATGGGTGTATTGAGCTGACTCTATATTTGTTGGAGACGGGGAAGATGTTAATGAAGGCTTTCTGTTCCCTGCTTGTAACCTGAAGCTGCCAGCCAACAGAACAAATCAGAGGGTTTCCAGCAGCACACTGAGGTCCTTATGTAAGGAGGATCACACGCAATTTTTGTCTTTGCAGAATTCCTCTCTGTATAATTATTCTTTTGATCATGCTACACATGAAAAGAAAAGCAACCGGGGGTATGAATCATGTCCTTGTTTCACTTGGAATTAACAACTGAGACGGGGCGAGGAGTCTGTGAGAACTGCTGGTTCGAGGGAGGTGGTTCTCCATTCTTAATTGACAGACTCGTGCTTGTCCTCAATGGTGCCCTCAGAGTAGACCTCAAACCTTAAAGGTTACATTGGTCAGTCACTGCCGTAACTACATCCCTACATACTGCAGTAAGTGCAGTCTGAACTTTCTCTTCTGTGTATGTGGGAACACTTCATTGTTCCTCACCAGATAAGTTACATTCATTTGACTCCATCCAGACTTTTACTGAAATGTTGCAGGGATTGTCTCATTGGTTTGTTCTTAAAAGGATTGAGCCTGTAATCTGTACTCTACCTTAGACGGCTTTCAGAATTATCGGTTTACAAGGGGAGTTTGTGCACAGATTCAGGAGGTAGCTAACACGTCTTCTCTTCTCTGATGCCTTCCTTGGCACCCCAGACAGAATCGATCACCTGACCCCTTGTACTTCCATCACATTTTGTACATATTTCAACCATGTCCCTGAAGATGAAATCCCTTCAGAACTTCATGCTGTTGCACATGGTGTTTCTTCTACCTTCCCCACTTGTAAACACCTCCTTATCCTTCAAAATCCAATAAATATTTGTTGAATGGATGAATGAGATGCTTTGGAGGAGAGCGCCTTCCCCTCACTTTTTCTTATGAGTCCCCACACATTTGGATTATGCTTCATTTTTGGCACTTATCCAATTCTTAGGATATATTTACCTGTTGGTCTCTTGCATTAGTCTGTAACTTTCTCTTGCTTAGAGACCATGTTTTATGTACTTTATGTCCTTAGTGCCTAGCATAGTACCTGGCACATGATAAACTCTCACATTTTGTTGAACGTAAAATGCAAAGAATTAAGGGTGATTGTGTAATTCAGGTGAATATAGAAATAGCTTGAATTTTATAGCCCATCCAAACTCATATTGAAGTAAATCAACTAAGTTGATACATCTCAGATGAAACCTCAAAATGAGGATATATTGATTTTAGCCCAGAGCAGAAGTTTTTATAAACAGTGTAACCTTTTGCCCTACACACTCAGGAATTAAACTAAAAAGAAGTCTAAAAATCCATTTATAGGCATTTCAATTTGAGACTTATAGGTATGTAAAAAAGGTTTATTTATGGTTTAATAACCAAGTTTCATGTGGGTTCTTATTTGGGAAAGAAAACTTTCACATGGCATTAATATACCGCAAATTGTGATTTACAGAAACATTCTCACATCCTGTCTAGGGTGAGATTTTAATTTGTTGAATGAACTTTCCACTGAAAGAGAAAATGGTAAAACTGACAAACTAATCTTGCTATTCACGTTTTGTTTTGGAAACTTGCTATTCCCAAATGCTCCCTGAATTTATTTTTGAAAATTCAAGGAAAATTTGGTCTTTTGAGAAGTACCTTGAATGTTATATTTTGTATGTCAAGGGAGTATTAGATTTCTTGTGATAGCAGTTTCATTGATTTTTTAAATTTATTCTTCTTATACTACTCATTGTTTCTACGATTCAGTATGTATGTGTTACTAATCTGACATCTGATATTTTAAGATATTGTGTTTTCCTTATGTTTCTATTGGATAAAATAGATGTATAAGTTTTTTTAAAAACGTTTTGTGTACATCTTATCTCATTTGCTTCACCATTTCTTCTAAATAATAGGCGTTTCATATTGGATGGATGGATGGATGGATGGGTGGGTGGGTGGGTGGGTGGATGGGTAGATAAGTGGATGGTTGAATAGTGCATGTATGCTTTCAGAGTCCAGGTGTTGGGTACAAATCATAGCTTTGTTACCTACTAACTTTCTGGCCTACAGCAGATTAATGATCTAAAATTCTGTTTCTTCAAATGTGCATAATCATAGTTCTACATAGGGTTGTGAGGATTAAATGAAATAATGCATGAAAAGAACTTTGCATCACAATTGGTACATGGTGAGTGCTCAAAATGTTAGCTGTTGTTATTACTGTTATTAACATAAAAATAAATGGCTGTAACCTTAACACTTTTTTTTTAAATTTAAGGGTGAATAATTACAATAAGTAGAAATTAAGAATATTCATCGTAGTACATTTGGGGATACCAGGGAATTTTCTAGTCATTACAACTCAAGCTCTTCTATCCATAAGAATATAAAGAGTATAGTAACCAGAAGCGTCCTTATCTACATAGAATTACAAGCATAGCTTAGATATGAAAACATTCTGATGCTTCACCATGATACAACAGCTGGTTGTATTATGTACCACGTCTTATGAAAGCATCACCATTCTGTACAGTTCAAAATGTTTATAAATTCTAGGTAAGCGTTCTTAAAGCAGATGTCTTTCTCTGTAGGGTGACACAGGCTTTCAGAGGGGGCGATAATATTTTAAAAGATCTGAAACAGCGTTGAGATCATTAGGCAGCACGGCCCCAAGTTTTACTGTTTTTACTCCAGACTTCTCTAGAGGAAGAGACCGCACGGCTTTTAGGCAAAGGAATAAGCCACTGAGGTCTGCCCTTGAGTCAGTCTCCCGAAGAGAACCGTCAACGCAGAGGAAGGGCGGGCTGGCGGACTAAAGCACTTATGTCGTGCTCAAAGGCGGCTGGCTGTTGGGAAGGCACTTTCAGCTTTTCTCATAACTTTAACATCTGGGTCTTCTTTCTTGGCAGCGTGGGGTAAACTCCCGTCTCAGGCTAATGGGAAAGGGCTGTGGCTTCCTCAGGTGATGGCTCTAGCGAGGCCTGAGCTGCGCGGCCAGGGTCCCGCTCGGCGCGCGCATGGACACGCGCAGATTGTTTTGAACTTGAGCAACGCCTCCTGCTTTCTTTCCACCCGATTTCTGTTTGTGCAGAGCTGGCCTTTTCTGGGAGGAAGTGCCTGCCATTTAAGGAGTGCTAGCAATTCCCGACAGCCAACCCCCCTCCCCCGCCTCGCTGCTTTGCTTCCTTCTCATTGGCCTGCAGGCTGGCCGGGGCTTATCCCTGCGAAGGTTCGCATTTTAAAATGTCGTCTTTTGTCAGCTTGAGATTTTCCAGAATTTAAAAGCGGAAAGGAAGAGAGGAGTACAAGGAAGCTATTAAAGATATATTAAATAAACTCTACTGGGAACAAGTGTGTGTTTAGGAGAGAATCTGTAACTTTTGCAAGGGAAGTTTTGGTGATTGCTTATTATTTTAACAAAGAGAGAGTGTGTGCGTGTGTGTGTGTGTGTGTGTGTGTGTGTTTTCTTCCTGAACCCACAAAGAGTGTGTGTGTGTGTGTTTTCTCCCTGAGCTGGAGAAGCAGATGTTTAAAGGAGCCGGGCAGGAAGCAGCTCTGACAAATGAAAGGATTTTTGATTGAATTCATGAGCTAAAGTTTCCTGCCAGTAATTCATTCAACCCTAGGCTACATAAAAGAAAAACCCACATAATTGAATTTTAATCGCCTTTTTAACATACAACCAGAACAGGCAGGAGTAGCTGCCACAGGTAAAACTGAAATAATGCTGTAAGCTGAATTTAGATTATTATTTATTAGCAGTTAAAAAAAAATTATGATAGCCTTGCTTCCTAGGCTCCTCCTTTATCAGTGCGTGTGTGCCAAAGGCTATTCCTTATTGTCTGTATAAGTTAAAATCCTTCGTGCAGATTTTTTTTTCCTTACGCTGTTTTGGGAGCAGGTGCAGATGGCTTTCATCAACTGAGCCAGTTTCTGAAATGTTGTGTTTCAGCCCGCAGAAACCGAAGTTTTAAAAAATGAAACAACTGGGTTTGGTGCTGTATAATTCAGCTGGAAAATGTTTTCCCCATTTTATGATGAAATCTGCCACTTCTCTTTCCTTCTCTTAATGAATTTGGTTTGTTTGCAGCCTTAAGGAAATCTTGTCACTAAAATCCACTCTCAACACTCCTCCAGTATTTTTCAGTCTGATGATTTCACAACCAGGGCCATTGCAAAATAAGAGTAAGTGGGTATTTTTTTTTTTAAATCCCTGGAGATTTTTAAGAACTGTTTTCTTCACAGTGTACTCAAGTAAACAGCTTCAGGAAGACTCAAAACATTGAAACCGTGGTACCTTTTCATAAATAAAATAGGAAATAAGTTACTTTTCTTAGTCAAGTCTTATAATTTTAAACCACTCAACAGAAAGTGGATTCAATGCATCCTAAAAACTCTTGGTTTGGTGCTTGCATTATTGAGTCCTCTTGCAAAACAAAGTAAAGAGTGAGTGAACTCCTTTGGCATACAGAAGGCTCTAGTGACCATGGTAGTGATGGGCTCCAGCTTTCTGCTCCAGTCACACTCACGTGGGCACTAATGCAATGCCATAAACCAAGTAACCATCGTCAAAACCACAGCTGCACTAATGTGCTGCACCCTGAACTGAACAAAACCCAAATATTAATGTTGTAACTGAATCAAAACATCCAAAAATAGACCTAATGAACTAGTTTAAACCAGGAGGATACTTACATAGTTTCTAAAATGATTGAACAAAGCAAAATGAGAACAAAAAATTCCACAAACCTAATCTGAAACAAACCAGGAACCCATTGGTTGGATCTGTGCACTGGCGTTGTTTATGGGATCCCAGCAGGAAATGAAGGGTTTGGACTCTGCTCTCAGGTTGACCTTCACATGATGACTGTCCCAGGGACACTGACTCAGGCAGTGAGTGTTAACGGGCAATACCTGTTATGGTGTCAGACAGAGATACAAACCAGAGGACAGGGTTTCTCACCCTTGGCACTACTGACAGTTTGGACACAAAAACTCCTTTTTGTGTGGGGCTGTCCTATGCATTGTAGGATGGTTAGCAGCATCTCTGACCTCTACCTACTAGGTGCCAATAAGCCTTCCCCCCTCCATTTATAACAATCAAAAATGTCCCCAGACATTGCCACATATCTCCTGGGCTGCAAAATCACCTCCTGTTGAGAACCTCTGCAATAGAGGAACAGTCATCAGCCTTCTACATTGTTTCAAAAAGATTTTCCAGAGATATGGGAAAGAAAAGCTATACACTTATCTGCCCAGAGGATCACTTAGAAAATAAAAGCCAGTCTCTTTTGTAAATCCTCATTTCAGGGTTAATTTCTCTACTGAAGCAAGAAACCCTTTATGTTGGAAGGACCACGTATAGTATTATTGTGAGGCGGAACTACTGAAAATACTGTAAGCTATTGAAAACATTTATAAATACACACTTTATAAAAACTTTATCCCACACCAGCTTATGGTGTGAGTGATAAATGATTCAAGAATCTTCTGACCACACTGCAATCAGTGTTTATCTTCATTTTTTTTTTTTTTTTGTGAGGAGATCAGCCCTGAGCTAACATGCGCCAATCCTCCTCTTTTTTTTGCTGAGGAAGACGGCCCTGGGCTAACATCGGTGCCCATCTTCCTCCACTTTATATGGGACGCCGCCACAGCATGGCTTACCAAGCAGTGCGTCGGTGCGCGCCCGGGATCCGAACCAGCGAACCGCGGGCCGCCGCAGCGGAGCGCGCGCACTTAACCGCTTGCGCCACCGGGCCGACCCCTATCTTCATATTTTGAAAAAAGCTGCAGAAATATTTCAACATATTGAGTCTAATAGTGTTTCTAGTTCACAATGTAGGGAGATGCTGTTTGATTTAGGCTGCGTATGTACCCTACAGTGAATTATTATATATTAGAGGGCTATTTCAGAAGAATTAGACATCTTAATTATAACTTTTTTTTAGTTTGTGTGTATGTAGTGTATGCCTTTGAAATGAAATTTATAGTTATTCTGCACTTCAATGAGACTTTTCATTTTTATATAATATAACAGTACCTTTCCTTGGCAGTTTTCATTTGGTAGGAAGACTCATTTGTACATCAGAGCATTATTTGGAACAGTGGGTTTTGCCAAGATTATAATGTGGTAATTGCATTGAAAATTGAGCTGTGCCAAAGCATTGCAAAAGTAATAATAAGTCCGCTAAATATATAACACTGACACAGACAGTTCATCAGCCTTTCTTAATACTGTGAAAAACAAACCAAATTTTCTATTTTTTGTCTGTGAGGAAAACCTGGGGAAAGAATAATCACAGTATAAAATTGAACAGCGAACTGAGTTTTCCAAATGGTTTATTTTAATGGTGATTGAGCATTCTAAGGCACAGACCCTTAGCTTTAGCTTGTGTCTTTAATGTAGATTATAAATCAAAGTGCTGTATAGCAACAAAGAAAAAAGCGATTGGTTAATATTTTCTCATAGACTGTAAGTGATGATGATGCCTATGAAGCCTATAATAACAAGAAATAATCCCTTAATGTCAATTGATCACCACAACCACTCTGTTCAGATTCAGTAGTTTTCCTAGTTTACCAATGAGAAAATGGCAGCTCAGAAATGTTAAGAGGACGTGGGCAGGTCAGCATGGCTGTATAGTGGGCAAGGGGTAGAGATCAGGGAGTGAGGAATACTAATATTTGAGAACTTAGTAGTATGTCTGCATCACTGACCACCATTCTGCTCTAAGACTTAGGTGCTGTTATTCTATTTTCTTATGATAAAATACAGACTCCAAGTGGACAGCATGCAAATGGTAGCCCTGGAATTTGAAACCAGGGCTTGTGACTTTGTTGTTTCCTTGATTCCCCTGTACCTTGAATTCAAAAACATAAAAGAAACTCAAAGTATATCAATCACACTTAATAATGTATAAACTCTTAGCCGTGAAAAAGTATAATCACATTATGTCTGGCCTCAGTTTTTAGGAAAGCCAAAACTCTGACAGTTCTTGATTCTGTCCCAGGAATCTGCCCTTGCTCTGAAACTGGCCAAAACATTGAAAGTTTTTGTATCTTTCTCTGTTCTGGGCTAATAGCACTCACGGTGATGTCCTCCAATAGGAGTCAACAGCCATTCATGTTCATCTCTTCTACTGCCATCACCCAGGGGAAGGAAGAAAATTCACCTCAGTGAGCTGTGGTCTAGAACCTTTTCTGTCTCCTTCCAATGCATTAAATCATCCAGACCTAACGCTATCTGCCAGCCATTTAGAGACTAGCACAGCATTTACCTTATGGCAGTGGGAAGGATTGGGCCATACCATATCAGTGTGTTCAAGTGTTGGGAGCTTGAGAATTTAAGAAACCAGTTCTGATATTCTTAAAAATGTTAGCATGATTTACATCTTTTGTTGCAATTGTAGTTGTGTCAACCTGTCTTACTCCTGGCTGGCCAGTCTGTGCCTCTTAGGTCTAATCCTGGTGTCACATGGTGTTTCTGACTTGGACTTTGGCCAAAATTTCTCTTCATTCTCTGTTTTCTCCACGGACTCCTGAAGCCCAAGTTGCTACTTACTCTTTCGGGCAATGACCCTTCAACAAATCCCTAGTTAAATTCCTTCCTGCTTAGTTCTATTTCTCTAAGAAGCTTCCATCAACTGCTTTCCATTAGTGACTCAATAATGTTCTACCCCTTTTTGTGAACAGGTTCTTTATCTGACTGACTTTATCTGACTGTTCCTACGAGACACTTGAATAAGTTCACATTTGTTGACTTAGCTCTTCTAGTAATTTCTGGCTCATTAAAACATTAGAAGACAAATACTGTATGATCTCACTTATATGTGGAATCTGAAAAACCGAACTCATAGAAACAGGGAGTAGATTGGTTTTCCAGGGCTGGAGAGGTGAAGGAAATAAGTGATGGTGGTCAAAAGGTACAAACTTCCGGTTACAAGATGAGTAAGTTCTGGGGATCTAATGTACAGCATGGTGACTATAGTTAACAACACTGTAGTGTATACTTAAAAGTTGCTAAGAGAGTAAATCCTAAATGTTTTCATCACACACACACACATAAGTGGTAGCTATGTTTGGTGATGAATGTGTTAACTAACCTTATTGTGGGAATCATTTTGCAATATATATGTATATTGAATCATCATGTTGTACACTTTAAATTTACACAATGTTATATGTCAATTATATCTCAATAAAGCTGGAAAGAAAATTAGCAAGCCTACCTGAACGTGTCATATCTAAAAAGGAAATTTCATCTGCAGCAATAATAGCTACAATGACACCTAACTTTGGAAAAGAGTTATTGATCCAGGATCTGAAACTAAACTTATTTGTGAGGGAAACTGGAATGGTGACAACCACAGCAGTCATGAAAATGCCACTGTGGAGACAGCAAGGCTTGGACTCACTATGGAGATTTCATTCAAAATTAGGTTCTTTTTTTCTGGTCTCCCAAATTATTTCCAGGGGTTAACCACTTACAGAAAAAATAAATCTTCTCTCACTTGGATGTAAAGAATGTGTTATTTGACTTGAAACATAACACAAATATTCCTTAGCTCAGTTTTGTGTCTGATGAGCTTAATATTGCTCTCCTCCATTATACAAACCCATCACTGGTTTCATATGTGAGGTGTCCTAGCATGAAATGCTTAAATCAAACTTTATAATAGTGTAAATAACAGTTTTATTGTCTCTTCCATATTAATGAAACCCACAGCTAAACAACTAAAGCCTTGTACTAATTGCTTGTTCTCAGAGCTGAGTATTTCAGATCTAATTCTCTTTAGCACAGCTGGTATGGAGTATGCAAAAGCTCCTTTGGTTACTTTAACCACTTAAGTACTAATTTGGTGGCATGGAAAGATTAGGCTGTGTCCATACAAGCAGAACAAAGCAGAATATTGAGCAATTTTGTGAATTTCATCAATGTAGTAAGTCAACTCTGTTTGATATCTCTAGTTAAAACAGATGTTAGAGTTGTCCAAACTCTATGTTTGGACAAACAAACAAAATGTTTGCTGAAATAAACATTAGCTTAGCAGATTCCTTTCTGTGCAGAAGCATTCTCAACAATGGACAAGGTGTAAACTGTGGAAATCAGTGAGCCTTGAAGAAACTAGGCATGCTATAAAAGATTATGTAGTTTTCCAAATGGGTTATATGCACAGCCAGACTCCATACATGATTATTATACTAATGAAGGAAGGAATGAATTGTTCAATTCTGTAACCATTTTGGCCCATGCTTGATCAATTAGTTAAATTTCATATTCTTCCTATAAGTGAATTCTGTACATATCCTTCCTTGTTTACTTAGCTCTCCTTTTACGTGTTTAGATATTCTGCCCTGCAAGTAATGACTGAATCAATCCCTTTCATTTGGCCCTGATATTCCATATATATAATAAAATTATTCCATTGGGAATTTCAACTTACTACCTTATTGCTATTTCTGATATAAAAGTTTGATCTGTAGTTGCCCACAACACAGCTGGCAAGCTATGTAACATTTCAAGCTATGTGAAAAGTGCTGTTGATTGAAAAAAACATAAGTATTTATTGGATGTTTACTATGTGCCTGTTTGCTAGATATTATGGAAAGCAGTTGCACCCATGAGGAGCTGACCATCTAATTGAAGAAAGAAAACCAACTCACACGAAACAATAATGGAGAAGAAATAAAATGTAGTATGTGGTACAGGCCATTAGAGCCAAGGATAATAAGGTGTTAATTGTGTGGGATAGACAGTAAATCTCAAAGGAGTTAAGGAAGGTAGAGATCAACATGGGCTGAGGTCATTCAGGAAAACTTTCAAAACAAACCAACAATATTCATAAACCCTTTCTACATTCAAAGCATTGTGAGAGCTAGAGAGAAGTGTGATCACCGAGATGGGACTTAAGCAGGATCTGAGAGGATGAGAAGAATACTGACTGGCCAAGAAGAGGAGGTAAAATACTATAAAATACAGAACTCCAGGGAGGGGAGGGGGCAAGGGAGAGCCACAGCTACAATAATCAGCTTAACATGGCAGCTCTTCCTTTGAAACTCCTTAGACTGAGGCAGATATGCCAGCTTAGATTTTTTAATTCATTTTGGCTCATGCTTGGTCTGCAAAATGTTAGCATCCAGTTCAGAGGTTTCTCTGTAGGAGAGAGAAAAGCAGATAGTGCTCTTCTTTGGGATTTTGGAAGATGATCTAGCAGAAATGATAGACGGTATGCACTAGTGTCTTTTTTTTTTTGCAAAGAAAGGCACTGTTGAAAACAAAGGTGCCAGCTGAACTATCTAATGCGTAGTAAATGCAGAGAACTCGGCATACCATAGAGGATGTTTATGAGAAGATGGTAACCCAGCTCTGAATGTTATTTGTAGGATGGGTTTTCTTTGGATTTTGTAAAAACTCTCAAGTGGTTCCATTTATTAGGTGCTCCTTTCTGTTTTGAAATATAATGTTTCAAAGTGAGTGAGCATTCATTATGCTTTCTAAATTCCGTGTGCACGTGCTCTTATTCAGAGTCCTCTGCTATGGAGACCAAGAACCAATCATTTCTGGTTCAGAGACTTGATGATACCTCCAAACATCTTTAGTTTCCAGGCAGAAAAGAAATGGGAGAAAAATGTTTATTTTAAAGATAACAGGCTTTCTGGTTTTAAAATCATAGTCATTAGCACTGAGGTCTAGTGCATTTTCTGCCCTCTATTTAAAGCACTTTAGGTGATTTTGTTTTTAAGGTAACATAATATCTCAAGTCTTTTATTCTGTCAAGATAGCAATTGCAAAAGATCCTTTGGTTGCTGTGGAGAGTTCAGGAGACTGTTCTTGCTGTAACATCATTTCTTTGACTGTGTAGCCTTATGTCATGTGTCTAGAGAGAAATTGTATAATGCGGAACATGCCCATAGCACCCAAGTTCTGACAATGCACAGCCCCCTTCCTACTGAAACAAAGAAGTTTGCCCTTGTCATCAATTCTAAGTGCTTTTTTGGTGTGAGGACTCCTGCCATTTCCCTCAGGATCCCAGAGCTGCAGCAGAGATGGAGCGCTCTCTTACCAAAAACATCATAGAGAAGAGCATCCATCTCTGGCACAAGCAGTGTAGCACATCTGTTCTAGGAGAGTGTGGGCCAGATGTGCTGCCTTGTATGAAACAGATTTTACTGCTGTTTACATTCTCTCTCCAGCTCTAATCTGCAGCTTTTTGGCATGTCCACAATACGGTAGCGAGGGGGTATCACTTCGTTGTTAAATGCTTGAAATGATGTGCAACATTTCACTTAAACGGGGGTTTTGAAGAAAGACTTCTTTTTAAATTGATTTGGATTCCTTTTAAAAAGCTTATTATGAGGAGAAATCTTAACCTCTTTGGAACATAGACATTTAGAGGGAATTGGTAAGGAATAGATGATCATGTAGGCTAACTCTCCTTCTTTTATCGATAAGAAGTCAAACCCGAGGAAAGTGATTACTTACTCAAGGTAATAAAGCAGTTTACTGGCAGAATGGAGTCTAAAATCCAGGTATCCTGACTTTCAGTCTAAAGGAGTGACGCAAGAGGGAAATTATTGCTCTAGATCAGGAGACAGAAAGCTTTGTTTTGTAAAGAGCCAGATAGCAAGTATTTTAGGCTTTGTGGGCCATATGGTTACTGTCAGAACTACTCAACTCTGTCTTTGTACCTGAAAGTAGCCATAGGCAGTATGTAAACAAAAGAGTGTGTCTGTGTTCCAATAAAACTTTATTTGCAAAAACCGTTGGTGGGCCAGATTTGGCCCACAGGCCATAGTTTACTGACCTTTGCTCTTGATCTAAAGGAGGAAAATAATCATGCAAGTCTCCTTGGGAGTTGCTCCTTATGAGCCACATCCAAATTTGATCTGTCATGGAGAATGTCAATGTTTCAGAGGTCCAAAGCGTGCTATTAGTTAGATAAAATTGCTCTGACTCAGGCAAAACTGACTCTTATTATAGCTTTCCTGAGAAAAGGTCGTTTATGAGAATTACAGAGTATTAAAGAGTCATTTCTTTAGGATTGTCCTTATGTCACTATTGTTCTACTTAAATGTGGAAGATTTATGTTTCTGTATGCTTTTCGGAAGTTAAATACACTCACAACAGAAGTCTTCTGTTATCACTGTTGGATTTTGTTAACTTGAGTAATCTCTTAAAAATCTAAGCATATATCTTTTTTTCAGAAACAGGATTCCAAAGAGTTTTCCAGTTTAGGAGCAGTTATGAAATGAAAATGAAGTAAAGGTTTTCTAGAAGATCCCAATATTTTTATGTAAAATTCCTCTTGGAACATAAAGAAATATCGAAATTTTTTAATTTTGCACATGTATATACACATGTGTATGTGTGTGTGAGACAGAGAGAGAGAAAGAGAGAGTGACAGAGAAAGAAAGACAGAGAGAGAGAGAGGGAGAGACAGAGACAGAGATCTTTGAGGCAAGTCAGAGGGGATGCCTACATCCATAACAATAGTTGGCCTGGAATGAAAACCTTCTTTGCCATTAAAACTGCTTGGTGGGGTCGGTGCCCTAAGACATCCTGGAGTCAGATGAGTGCACCCTTACTACAGCAAACTTTTAGGGTTCTTCACTTCCATATACATACTTGTTTGACAAGTGACTCTAGGAATTATATTGTTTTTGCTGGTCTCAATCCAGAAGCAAGACTTAAATGGAGGATGGAAAGACACGCAGGGTAGGATGGAGGCAGTGTTGACTGAGGCGAGGAATGAGGAGAGGGGCTCTAATTTTGAAGGCCCACCTGCCACCATTTCGTGTGAGCAGGTGCAGACTGCTCCTTCTCCCTACGTTCGCAATTTCCTCTCTTCCCACTTGCTCCTCTACTTTCTTCTTTGCTGCTCTTGACTTTCCTCTCTTTCTAACCAGACACTAATGTGGCAGGTGAAAGGGTGATCTGTCAGGACTGACCTGGGAGAAAATCGTTTTAGTTCTTTTCTATTTCCTCCTTCACTTAGGTATTACAAAGAACGGAGGAAAGCACGTAAATATCTAACTCTTTCCCACCATATTGTTGCATTTTCAAAGATAATAGTTTTATCTATCTGTAAAGATTATTTGGAGAGTAACTGAAAGGAAAGTGATCTATTTAAAAGTTTCTTTTGGGGCCGGCCTGGTGGTGCAAGTGGTTAAGTGTGCGTGCTCCGCTTCGGCGGCCCAGGGTTCGCAGGTTCAGATCCCCGGGTGCGGACCAACGCACCGCTTGTCAAGCCATGCTGTGGCGGCGCCCCATATAAAGTAGAGGAAGATGGGTGTGGATGTTAGCTCAGGGCCAATCTTCCTCAAGAAAAAAGGGGAGGATTGGTATCAGATGTTAGCTCAGGGCTAGTCCTCTTCACAAAAAAATAAATAAATAAGTAAATAGAAGTTTCTTTTATTAGGAATTAACTACCGTAAAGCCTCACTTCCTGTGGTCATGTTAGTCTCTAGGACAAATTCGGATAATAAATACCTTTACTCCAGCATTCAAACTTGCTTTTCTTTTGGTGATAGATATTACTTCTTTTTCTTCTCAATTTGCTTTAAAAGTTCATATAAATGATCTCATTGCATAAATGATGGCATTAAAAAATTGGTCTTTAAAGGCAAATAATTAAAAGGTTAATATCCTTCTTCCAAAACTAGGCATGTAATAGGATGTTGTGTTTCGTTTTATTTTGTTTTGTTTTATTAAAGCTTACCATTCAAAGCTTAAAGAAAAAGACTTATTTCTTACTTTTCTCATCAATCTCCGCGTTTTATTCTGAAGAGAGTAGAGAAATGGCATGTTGACCAATCTGTAGTTCTGATACTCTAAGAAAGTGACCCAGCATTCTGGCCTCCATATCTGTGGACCCACATCCTCCTGTTAGAAATTCCCTTCCCCTCCTTTCCACCCACCTACGTCCTACCCAGAAGTCAAGTCCCCTCTTAAGACCATAGGCCTTTAGGAATCTCTCCTTGGATAACTGCCGGCCACAATGATCCTTACTCTCTCGGAATTTCTGTAGCACTTTTAGTTTGTGCCAAACAATTCCTCACTTAATTATATGTTATCTTGGATCACTCTCTAGTGGTTTAAAGCATAGTGTTAAGCAGATAATCTGTGCAACCATTTGAAGAAAAGGCAAATGGCTCATGGGGAGCCAGAGATGTGGTACTTAGGGAGGGCCATGCCCACATGGGGTAATCATCTTGGGGGATTCATTAAAACCTCTCTCTGGCCCTCAGACTCACAAGCACAATGACAGGAATGTCAGAACACCACGTGTTGCTACATCAACCAGAGGCAAACTCACCTTCGTGTAACTCAAGGAGGCTGATTAGAATGCTAGTTTATTAGTTTTTAAGATAAAGTATAACTTTCTAGTATAACTAGACACTCATGTCCTCAGACAAATGTATCATCTACCTATAAGTAAGCTTTGTGAGTTCAATTATAACCATCAGAACTCTCGGTGGCCATGGAATTGCTGCAAAAGTGGCTAGTCCAATGATCTGAGTGTTCAAAGGATTAGAACAAGGAGACTGGTGATTATTTTTACATCAAGATATACCTACCTACAGAACTGAGTAGGTGGTATCCTTTGGTGGGGTAAGCTTGGAAAGCAGACAATGCTTACTTGGATGGTTACTCTTTGACTCTGTCAATGATCCTATGAGTGACCAACCTTCTTTCCTATTGGCAAATTTTGTCGTAAGACCTTAAATATGGCTGGTTAGTTTCCAGTCAAGTCTTGGTCTCTTGTGGTTGACTTTTTTCCATCTCTGCTCTGATCTCTTGTATGTAGGGAAATTTCATTTCTGTCATTCCTAAGTTCTCAGGGTGCATCTCATTGTTGCCTTCTTTTACCTCCTACAGTAGGTACCACTAAATATTGAAATGATTGATTAGCCAACTCCAGTACAAAATCCTTAATGGCATAGAATGCACAAACATTTATTTATTCAGCATTTAAGAAACAAGCATATTTACCACCTACTATGTTCTAGCATTATTGAAGTTAATAGGAATATAGAGATGAGTGAAACACAGACCCTTACTTAGACACCTTACATTTAAAAAACAGGAATATAAAACAAGTAGACTAAAGTGTTTTGGGTGCGAATAGATGGTGGGACATTAAAGAGGAGATAATCGATTGTACTTGTGGGAATCAAGAGAGTTTTCATAGAGAGAGAAATATATTGATTAAAATTCCTTATGTGTACATTTTTTACTTATAGATTGTCTTAGATATCAATTCAGATTATTAAAATCTAGACCTCTTTGTCATTCATGTCATTCACTTGTCATTAAATACTCATGCCTACTCTAAGTTTGGAATGAAAGTGTCACAAGACACTTCTTTCACTGTTTCCTGATTTACTAAACATGGAAATGTAGCTCAGGACCTGAGCATTTGATGATCTCATGTGACCATGAGCACATTAAATAAGGAAGGAAGTACAGAAGTGAATATAGTGATCTTTTACAGAGCCCTCTCTGGGGTAGAGAGGTAGGCTTTTAATTAGGCAGGTGAGTGTCACATGCATTCTACAGACATCACAGCATATTAAGCTTAGTATCATCCCATTTCCTGACAGCCATCCCCAAAGATATATATGGATGAAAGCAAAAAACCTGGGGACTCTCTAGATCTCAGGTTGGCCAAAACAGAATCAGCATAATCTGATGTTGGCAGTCAGAAAATCAGGAAATCCAAGAGACAGCCATCCCTATATGCTTTTTAGTAAATCATTTAACATCTCTGTGTATTCATTTACCCATTTGAAGAAGGAAAACTAGTCTATCTAGTCTTAATCTCTGCATATAGGATGCTATAAAGTAAATGAGATGTAGTCCTCTTCTTCCAACATTTTAGCTCCTTCAGTTTCCTAAATTAAAAAGAAATATGTATAAATCATTGAAAGAACAATATGTATAAATCTTTAAAAGAGCATTAAGTAAAGTAATGCATTTAAACTGAGAATCAAGATGTACAAATATGTATGCATGTGTGTATATATATATATTTGAAAGAGCAAAATGTATAAATCTTTGAAAGAGATTTTAACACATTTTGATATATTTTTGTAAACTGGAAATTTTTGCACTAATGTTGTCATTGTATCCATATTCTAAATAACACAAAATTTTCTTTCTAAAAATGGGACCAAGGGATAGTCATGTTGTGGAAAATTTTTCATTAAATAGCCCATGTATTATTAAAATTGTTTTTTAAAGCTATTTGAATTTTCACCTTATTCTACTGAGGATAGCAATTCTGAAAACTTGCTAACTGCTTATAAAAATAACATTTGTATCCTAAATATAATACTTTTCTATTTAAGAAAAGGTTTCTCTAGTTCTAGCAAAATATAGCAAGTAAATTTGTGTTTTCTATGCCCACGCCCACCTTTCTGCCTTTGATATCTATCTGTGATTTTGCAAGACAGAATGCTATATGAAAGTGAACACCAAGTGACTATATTTCTCAGCAGCCCAAGGATTCCACAGTTTCTCCAAAAATTGAATAAATACCCAAAATGATTGAAAATTTCTAGAATAGCGGATTCTACTTTTTTCCTGGTGTAATGGAATAAAGTAATCTTTCAGGTTTTTATTCTCTACTGATTTGAAGAAAACATTTGTAAATTCTTAAGTGAATTAATCAGTTCATATGTATTGATCATTTGTGTTCCAGGCACCATAATAGGTGCTGTGGAGATAATGCAAATAGAAGTTTATATTTCTACACCCAGGATGCTTCCAATCTACTTAGAAAGACTAGACACATGGCGGGAAATGCTTTATAACAGGACACCCAAGACGTTATCTGATAAAGGAGTGTCTGAGTAGAGTGTGCTGATTCAGAGGATTGCCTGTGGCTCCTGGGGATGTAGAAGGCCTCCTGGAGGAAGAGCCGGGACCTCTGTAGGATGTCCCCAACTGCTTCCAGAAGAAAATTAATTAGAAAACACTCGGAGGTAGAATTGCTGTTTCTAGAAAGCAGTTACAATTTATTTAAGTATTTAACAATATTTTCGATTTCGTATTGTTTTCTTTTTGCCATTCATAGATTTCTTGGTGGTCTGGGGTTCGATTTGTGTTTTTCTCCTCTTTTGACTTATCTGAGAAATTCTGGCACTAGCCAGGTTTGGGATGTTTTCGTTCAGACATTCTTAAGTTATTTGGTAAGAAGTAAAGTCTTTGTTGCATTTTTCTGCTTAGAAACTGCTTTTTCTTTTTCTTTGTTTAAACCCTGAACTCAGTAAAAGCTCTTTATTTTTATAGATGGTTCTGCAAAGCAATATCTTTGGAGGTGAGAGGATAGAAAACATTTTTTTCCAACTGGAATTAGCCATATTTTCAGAAAATATTTAATAAATTTAAAAGATATCAAAGACAACCTTACAAGAGAATGCATGCACATGGTTACATAAAAGAGCCTAGTGCTTTCGATGCCCATATCAGCAGGCCTCAAAATTGCTTGTGAACGACTGGAAACCATGGCCTTCTGCCAGCCAGAAGCAACATCACCAGAATGGAATTCACAGTTACACTGTTAAGACTTATAAATACAGTGAGGGTCCAGGAGCCAGGACCTTCAGGCAAATCAGGCTTGTCTGGTCTGGTCTGGTCCGGCTGACTGAGCAAGCAAGCCCTCTCTTTGCATGAGGCCTTCCTTACTGTCAGTGACTAAACACGTTTGTCTCCAAAGCTAAAATGTCCCAAGGGATAGGGGGACAGTGACCATTCCTTTGCTTGCCAGATACTATCCTAGTTGGGGCAGAAAGTCATCCTAAGAGGAAATTCAGGGGATACATGGTTGGTCCACAGAGAGTATTTGGAAGCTGGGAAAGTGGAACCATTTTTGAGTGTGAATTCATTTCTCTTTTGGCCTAGCCCTTCAGAGAAACTGTGCCAAATCCTAGGAACTGGGTGCTGTCCTGAAGGGTAAAAGTAAGATAAATTAAAGAACTGTAGAGATAGAGAGTTGTAGGAAACCAAGAATGCAACCTGGTCATGGCTGGGTGGGTGAAATTAGCTGATGCTATTGGGACTGAGCCAGGCAGCAAAGGTGACAGGAAACCAAAAGTGACCAAGGCTAGGCTGTCCAGAAGCTTAGCAGAGGTATACTCAATTCTTTCTCCTCCAACCTCCTGAAGATAAATTCAGAATTGAGTTTGTAATGATTTCATTTGATGGAGGCAGAGCCAGAGGCAATAAGAACAATAATAATAAGCACTTATTCTATGCCAGGTATCAAGATAAACGTTATATGCATTTTCTCATTTAAACTCATGACAATTATGTGAGGAAACTACTATTATCATCTCCATTTTACCCATGAGGAAACTGAATTTCAGAGAGGAAAAAAGCATGCCAAAGGTCACATAACTGGATAGTGAGAGTATGGTCTTTGTCCTCAGATACGTTTAACTTCAGAGCTCCAGCTCTGAACACACACTGTGCTGCTCATTCATTCATTTATTCACATGTTCACATTAAGTATCCCGTACCCACAATCTGCGAGGCACTGGGCTCAAACAGGAGGATAAGGAAAGAGACCCCAGCTCTTTAATGTTGGCATGAAACTTACAGTCTAGTCATGGATGAGACATATATTCATGAAATAATCACATAAATATACAACTGTGAACTGTGATAAGTAATAGTAAGGTCAGGTAAACAGAGACAAAGGAATGCCTAGGTACTAGGGTAAGCATAGACTGTCATTAAGGGGACTATGAGCTATGATAAGTAATTGTAAGGAAAATGTGATATCATTTGGGGGGGAGTCAAGGAGAACTTTTCAGAGAAAGAGACATGCCTTCAGATCTGAAGGATTACAAGATAGTAATTAGGCAGAGAAGAGCACACCCTGGGTAGGAGGACACTAGCAGGTACCAGAGCCCTGAGGCTGGAGGGAGCTTGACATGTTACTGATTCTATGAATACTTACTGACAATTAATGTAAATTTCTGGTTTGTCACCAT
Source organism: Diceros bicornis minor (assembly GCF_020826845.1). Classification (NCBI taxonomy): domain Eukaryota; kingdom Metazoa; phylum Chordata; class Mammalia; order Perissodactyla; family Rhinocerotidae; genus Diceros; species Diceros bicornis. Next base: position 37,811,363 of record NC_080746.1, read on the forward strand.
TGTTGTATTTCATATTCTTCAATTGAACCTAAAATTTTTTACAGTTTCCCAAATGACTTGATATGAAGATACTCTCACTGTTCTTTATGCATTTTTGGTTTGTTTGTTTTCTGCTAATTTAATCTGACTTGGATTTCAAGGTTTTAGAGAAATAAGAGCCACATCTATCATTGTTATATTAGAGTTTCTAAGATTACATACAATTAGGTACTTAACAAATGCATTTTTATGATAAAGAGAAAGAAGAAATTTACGTGAATGTCACTTCGGAGAATAATAGAATTTAGTTGCTTTTAACTGATATGCTCAATTAGGAATTGACATTGCCTGTAAAAAAATCTTATCTGTATATATTATGTGAGCTAGGAAATAGATTCATTTTTAATTTTTGCTAAGTGAAGCTTTTTAATATTCCTTGAAACTAAATGGAAAATTTTCCAAATTAATGCTTGGCAGTTTGGCACGCGGGGGAACAAAATCTTTCCTCTAAAGCAGCTTTTCCAGGGAACAGATTAGTATTAATTAAGGGATATTTTACTAATGGAATATTTTTCTTGCTGTTGATGTCACTGTCCTCCATCCCTGAGGATAGCATTATTGACAGTGGTTGCTCTTACGTGTGATAGACCATAGGCAGACAGACCATTTCACAAAATTCCATTTGTCACACACCCCGAGACCACAACTGTCTTCGGTTTAAAGCCTGAAGCTGTTTGTCAGGCCTGGCATTGTTTGGGACCCTGCCTGTGAAAATCATAATTGGCCCAAAGCCTTTTCTCGAATTCCACCCATATTCTTTCTCCATTACACAAAATAATTCTTAAATAACTTTTCACACAATTAGGTAGAGCTCTTCAGATTGACATCAATCCTTTTATTATCTGTGGTGGGTAAGACGGTGGGGAACACTGGAATATGAAGACTTTAAGAACAGGCACCCTGTCTTATTTATCCTTGTGTTTCCAAGGCCTAGAACAGTGGTTAATTGATAGCAGACAATTTAGTAAGTATTTATTAAATAACTAATTGGCCAAATGAATGACATTCGTGTCCACTGCAGTTAACCAGAGGTGGGTTCCAGATCATGACATTTGGTGACCACCTCAAATTTTCTTGCTACTTTCAGAAATTGATGATCATAGATTTTAAACTATGAATATCTACAGTGGGAATGCTCATAATATTTCTATAATATCTGTATCAGTTATCTATTCTGAATACTGAATTACCTCAAAACTTAGCATCTTAAAACAATTAACATTTATTATCTCACAGTTTCTGAGAGTCAGGAATCTGGGAACAGTTTAGCTGGATAGTTCTGGTTCAGCCAGGGTCTCACATGAGATTGTAGTCACGCTGGCTGCTAGGGCTCTAGTCATCTGAAAGCTTGAGTGGGGCTGGAGGATCTTCTTCCAAATTCACTCATGTGATTGTTGGCAGGAGACCCCACCCCCTAGGCTTTTCCATGGGGCAGCTTGATTGTCCTCCTGACATGGCAGCTGGCTTCCCCCACAGCGAGTGATCCAAGAGAGATCACTTTAATGATCTGGTTTCTCAAGTTGCATATTATCACTTCCTCTTTATTCTATTCCTCTGAATAGAAATGAGTCACTAAGTTGAACGTACATTTAAGGGAAGGGTAATTAGGTCCTACTTTGGGAGAGAGGAATATCAAAGAATTTGTGGACATTTGAAACCACTAAAATATCTAAATATTGACATCCTTCCAATACATTAACATAAATTGCATGTTTTTTTAAGTGGCACAATATATTACAATGTTCAATTTGTCAATAAGAGGTGCTTTTAGACAAAGTGCTTCCCCTGGAAATTAGCAAACTGTTTTAAAATATAAGTAATGCCATTCAAAAACAACAACTACAACAACAAATTTTATAATCATGAGAACAGGAATCACCAGTCCTTGAAGAATCCAAATAATGGCCTTCATTTAATTTTATTATTTTCTTTTTATTCCTCTGAAGTATATTTCAACAAATTCAAATTAAAAAAAAAATAAGAGCATCAACTTTGTACCAAGTACTATGTTACGTGCTGTGGGCAGGGGCCAGGCATGTGTGCAAAGGTTAAAAAGACACAATCTATCCCAAAGAAGCTGATAGTGCACCAGCAATGATGGACACATACACAAAACTTGATATAATACCAGGCTCGCTGTAACGAGTTTTCTAATGGAGCTCCAGAGAAAGTGCTATGGGAACACGAGGAGAAGAAAGTTAATTTAAGAAAATATGAAGACTTCCTATAAGAAGTGCCACTCGAACTGGCCCTTGGAAGATGAGAGGCCATCCAAATAGGTGGAATTGTGGTAGTAAAGATATAGCGGTAGGAAAGTATGGATTTCCTGGGAGAATAGCTTGTGGTGGGGGGATGCTGGAATTTAAGACTGGAAGGATAAATCAGAGCAGCTTGAATGCCATGATAAGGTAAACTCTGGGCAGTGGAGTACTACCAAAGAGTTTTCAACAGGGGGACTATTGAATGAATTAACAGATTGACAGTTTAAGAATTAAAATTTAATTATAATTAAAAATTATAATATGGAAATTATAGTAACTATTCATTTCATACTTACTATCTGCTAAGCACTTTGCGTGTATTATCTCCGGTCCTCTGTGCGGTCTTATGGGTGTAGGTATTTTCATCACCATTTTACTGATCAAGAAACTGAGGCTTAAGTAGTTGAAATAAATCACCCCGCTAGTTGAGGGGTAGAGTTGCAATTCAAATCTAGGGTTGTCTGATTCCAAAGGTCCATGTTTTTAACATGCATATGTAACTCTTTCCTATATTATGAATAAAATATGGGATCATATTGAAGAATATACGTAGATTGTCAAAAAATACTTTAGGAAACTGATTATAGACCAAAGAATTTAGTATTCTTGTCTCTTACTCTTTTATCACTATCTATAAACCAAACTACCAATGGAGAACGTACATTAGGTTTCTGGGGGGAAAAAATCTAGTACTATTGCCCCGAAACTGATCACCATAAGGAAATAGTTTAAAAGAACAGTACTCCTGTAAGCTTCAAAAAGAGGAAAACACCTGAGCAGACCTGCCCCCTAACATTTGCAGGGCTCAAGGCAAGACAAATGGAGGCCTATATATCATATGTCTAAATATTAAAAAGTTATAAATCAGGCTAACACAGTTAAATTAAATATTCTGTCTTCTTACCTTGACAAATATACGTTCATAATGACAAAACTGAAAAATATATGGACAACTGTGGTTCTTATATGACTGAAAGTCAACAAATGTCCAATGACTGGATTTAATTATTCTTGTGCACATCTGAATATTCTGTTGTTGAGTTGGTAATGTTTCCATGAATAATAAAATTGTTATATACAATTAATAAATTATTAATTAATCCACAAAATTTATTTTATTGCCTTCATTTCTGTAAAATCTCTAATTTTGCTGTTATAACAGAGATTTTCATATAACTTATTTTCTATTGACCATAGTAGTCTAAACTTTAGATTCTAAAGTATTAAAAGTAAAATATAGTTTTATTCAAAGTGTACACAGTTTGAATATATTTTCATCAAAATCATAAAGTAAACTTAAACATGAAAAAATAAAAATTATTTTTTGTGTTCTCAAAAGTTATTTTTCCTCTAAAATCTTCAATTTTCTGTAAAATAAAAAGTAAAATTCAAAGTATAATGAATGAATGTAAAATTTAAATAAAGATGCTTTAACTGAAACCAAAATTTTATATTTGAAAATTTAATGAAATCTTATTAAATATTTTTATAGAGATAAATCTATTAGCAATTCTAGTGTTCAATGTTGATCTAATTGCCAAAGAATCTCTATCACACAGGTCACTTCTAGCCCTACAGATATTTGACTTTAAGAGTAATAGGAATTGTTTATTACAAGGTATTTTTCTGCCATGATGTGCAGCTGTTGGGAATATCATGCTAATAGGTGAGTACTTCTGGAACCAGGATTTAGAACATGAAAAGAAGCAGCAAAACGGAAGTTCAGCACTACTGGGAAATGATACCTCGTTATCCTTTGCATTCATGCTAAGAGGAAAGACTTGACAAGTTAACTAGTCTTTTTCTTAGCTAAGTGCTTCTGCTACCTAAATCCTCTCCACCCTCCGAAGAAATGTCCTCTGACATTGGCAGCATCACAATCCAGAAGACACCTTCCCACTCTCAGGATGAAGCCACCTTGGGCTCCCAAGACCCAAAGCAGGAGATATGGAGAAGCATCTCCCCTGGAGCCTGAAGAACGCCACTCGCAAGAGTGGATGTTTAGGGTCACTTGTGGTGCTGTGCAGCTCGAGCGCTGAATTCCAAGGGACCACGTGTCCTCTAATAAATTTGTTTTGTATAACTTCGTGACACCCATGGCTCCCTAAAGTGAGAGGCTTGGGCTTCCAGGCTGGCGCTGTTCCTGAGCATCACTTGTGATTCAGCTGTCTTTGGTCTGCTGCAGCCGGAGGGACTACATGTCGGGGAGAGTTGATAGGTGGGGGTGGGTATTGGAGGGAAAGGCTGCCAGCATGGAGACTTTACCTGTAAACATTTTCCCGTTGTGAAATAGTCTGGTTTTAATAAAGTCACCAGATTCTGCCAGGAGAAAATGAAAGATTACAAGGCTCCAAATGAATATGTGACAAAGTAGAGACGGAAACTGGGAGGAAATGAGGTGAAACATAAGGGAATGATGTATTGGAAAGAGGGAATGAAAACCAGTCAGGAATGGAAACACCTGAAAAGCAGTTCTGGAAACTTCACTCACTCCCGTTATACGAGAGACCTGGTCCTGTATGTACTGACCTTGCTCTTCTCCTCACATCTGCAAATGTGGCAACATTTAGCTGTTTTCTATTAACGCTGAAGTAGTCTGACACTTTGGAAATCTTCAATAGCAAAATCAGGACCAGAGAACAGTAAAAAAAAAAAAATAGCTTGACTGAACTGCCACTCAGATCTTCCCTGTGCTGTGCAGAAGCAAACAGCTAAATAGTGATTTTGGTTTTGTGGTTAAAGACAACCACTATGCAGCTTCTTAAGTGGTTCATGGCTGTTCATGTTTTAGCCTTATAATTGAAACAATATTTGCCGCTTTTCCTAGAATAATAATTTTAAAGGTGGGGTCTCTAACCTCGGGTACAGCCTGGCCTGCACAGTGTTACACTGTTCCCAAAATGACAGGGGACAGAACAAATGGGTCAGACTGAAGGCTGCAGCATTGGGATTTTGCTCATGAGGCCAACTTAGACACTAGAGAAGGAAAGATCCAGGGCTGTCTCTGAGTCTTGATGGGTTTGAAATGACTTTAAAGTTATTAATCAGTGAAAATACGACAGGTGGAAACTGAGAACATGTTGGTCTCTGTGGGCAACAATGGGAATGGCAGGGTCATTGCTGTTAAGTCTAAACAGTCAGAAACTGTGGACTCTCTCACCCAAACTCCCATAGTTTATGTCACTGGCTTGCTGGATGACTGCATTCTAGACAGTGTTGTGGTGCAACCATTATTTATTACTTACCATAGTGTTGATAACACTCTACTACGAACATATTTTAGGGCAATACACCTCCTAAGTGCTCAATAATTGCTTGTTAAATTAACACTTGTTCATTAATTGGCTTAACAAATGTCCGTTGGATACCTGTTATGAAAAAGGTGCTGGGTCCTGATACAAAATGAATTTGTTATAGCCAGAGCCTTCCAAGAGATTACAGTTTTAGAGATGTTATGCTGATGAATGAATGACCCAAAATGCTTTTTTTTTTCCATTTTGTACATAAAGGATTTTGATTTTGATTTTTGGAAAAAGCCAGTAGAGAACTCAAGGGATATGCTTGAAGCATGTATTTTTTTTTTTTTTAATATGTCCCAAGTTACTCTATTGATTCTAATACAACTGGAAATAAAATATTAGAAATCCAATCTCACACATGCTCCAGGATGCCAAAAAAATCATTGTGCATTTAGAAGAGCACTTTCTATAGCATTTTTTAAAAAGTTACAATAAGGAAAAATAATATGTATGACCACATTGCAGGAAAGAGGCTCCCACTTAGCTTTCAAGTTATGCAACTTCCTCACTGATGACTGAGAGAAAAATAAAGAGGCAGCAAATCGTCAATAAAGAGTCAGGCAGGAAGTGTGTGGTGACTTGAGTCCCAGGAGAGCTCTCTATGCTGGTGCCACTAAGGAAACAAATCACTAAGACAGTGAAAAGTTTTCCTGCTTCTCACATAATCCCAAACAGAGTACAATGAGGTGGCTTAAATGAGTAGATTTAAAGGATTCCAGAGAAATAGGGAAATAAGAGAATGAAGTCTTCACGTTGTGGAGTCCATGAGGCTCACTCATCTGTCTCCGGGCAGCGCTTTCCACTATATGGGCACCTGGGGATTTGGAGTCTCCCCAGTTCTCAGGTGCTGATTCTTCAGTCAGTTCAGATAGGGCCTGATAGGCAATGGACCCTGGGACTCGGAGTGTGCATTGAAAAAAGATAATACAATGATAATAATAACTACCTACCACCATTCGGGGTTCACTAAGAGTTGACACTACACATACATCATCTCATTTAATACTCCCAAGAACACTATGAAGTCTTGTTAGCTCCATTTTTCTGAAGAATGAAAATAATAAACTGAGACTTAGAGAATGCATTTGTCCAGGGTTACAAAGCTAAGAGGGGGAAGAACAGCATTTGAAACCAAGATTGGTCAGACCCCAGGGCTCAGGCTCTAAATCTCAGTACTATGCTGTCGCTATCTCCATTTTTTTCTTTAGGGAATTTATAAAGGAAAGGTTGGTTAAAATATGAAGCAGAATGTGTTAAATGTCAAATGAATGGTGTGAACAAGAAATGCTGGAGACATGGGGTGGTAGAGAACTCATGGCTGAGGTGACCTGGGGAGGCCTGTTGAACAAGGTGGAATTTACGTTGGGTTTCTGAAGAATCAGAAGTGCTTAGATTGAGAGAGGAGGCTTATACAGGAACCATTTTTAAGATGTCATATTTTGTCTTACTCATCTTGACTGGCACTAATGAACAGTAAAGATTTCAACAAAAATACATTGAGGGCCCACTATGTGAAGGGCATTATTTTTGTTGCTTTAAAGCTTTTTAACATTCTTTCAAGGAGGGACTGGTTAATCTCCAGCGTCTAGATCCATTAGACCCTGAGCCAGATGGCTCCAAGGGGCCTTTGGGAATGGCCTGGGTAACAGTCTCTACTTTTGCACATACCCATGAAAAGAATGACCCCTTGGGAATTTTGGAGACCTGCAATCTTGGAGATAATGTAATTCTGATCATAATTCAACTGCCCCCAGATATAGGGTTGCCAGATTTAGCAAATAAAAATACAAGAGAATTAGTTAAATTTGAATTTAAGATAAACAAATAAACTTTTTGTACAAGTATGTTGCAAATATTGAATGGGATATACTTATACTAAAAAAGTTATTTGCTATTTATAGCAACCATAGCCAGGTAGGAATCGGAGGGAAAATTCTGAGATTTGAATCTTTGGCAGATATAAATACTCCTCTGTTTGAAAACATCAAATCAACTAACAAAAGAAAAATTTCACTAGTGTTGCACAGCCCCATAAAATGTGTTCCATTTTAACATGAAACCAGTGGTGCAGGGAAAGAGTTACATCACAAGATAATTTTGTGGAACCTATATAAAATCTCTGTGTTTTTATACCTTACATATCATTCAAGAAATTCTGACCTTAAAATAATAATCAGGGTTAACCCAAGTAAGTCACTTGCTCTGCATCAAGATAAAAATACATTTCATGCCATGTACCCTGAGGATAAAAAAGGGCATGCTGAAAACTGGATTTCCAAGTACTGCCCCCATTAAAGAAGACAATTAAACGGGGTTCACTGAGGAGGCATATGCCTTCGGATTGGATTTTAAGAATGATGATTGTTTTTGGAGTTGGAGTCAAATATCAGCCTTTAAACCAAGTTAAAGTCAATGCCACAGCTGCCTTCTGTCACTGACACCGCTGTGGAAAATTCAAAAGGCACACTCAAACATTTTTTTCTAGTGCATTTTTCAAAACAACTTGAAATTAATATAAGCGCCCCAAAAGCAGAAAGCAAATATATTTACCTATATAATGTCTGCCTTGCATGTAATTATTAAATAAGATAAACTATTCTGAAGAGAAATCATGTACTTTGAGAGACTGTAAAGTGTGAGAGGTAAAATGGAGTCTTGAAGAGGGAGAGACTTTAAATCACATTTAGACATAAATCCTTTCAGGTCACAATCCCATAGATTACCAGCATCTGCTAAGCCTAGATAGTTTATAATCATAAAAATTGTTTTAATCTTCCAATGGAAGGCTTACCAAGGAAGTACTGAATTACACTGGGTTAATACTTCTAAGAATGAACAGTCAAGAAAATGATGCATAAATTCATGTAGTGACTCATAGTAAAATCTAATGTTTGTAACGTATCTGAACCAGACTATGTTAGCGAAAGATATAGCACTCCATTAGGGTGACATGTTCTCAGCTATGTCATCACCTGGAAAGTTGCCAGTTATATTTGTCTTCATCCACTCCTGCAATCATCTCTAAACTATCATATTCTTACCTTCAGAAAGAGAGGAGGACTTAAAGGTTGGGTCTGGAAAGTAGGGAGGAAACCATAAAAGCAAAAGCACAGACATCCCAATGAGGGAAGATGCTAGAATACGTTGTCAGTGAATGGTGTTCTTTGGATTGAAGCATCAACTTTAAATATGGTGTCTCTCAGAGTCTATCTACCTACCATGCCCTGAGTGGAAACAGTGCAGGCAGCATTTAGTGCTGTGTGAAGTGTACCACCAGCACCCTGGAGCAACAGTCACCACGTCATATGATGTTTTTAGTTCTTTAGATGGACAATGCATTTGCACTTGTACAATACTTTAGTAAATACGTAGGAATGAACATTCTCGTTCCCCTTCACTGAATTTCCTGGGATCATGAGATGTGTTTCAAAGATATAGAGGTATAAATTGACAAATTATAAAATAGCTAGGCAAATTCTTGTTATACTTTAAGAGGAACAGCAATATAAGATGTACTAAGCACTGAGTAAAGTGATTATGTCGGGTGCATTCATGCATCCATTTAAATAGACTGTATTGGTGTGGTTTTTTATTCCACACCCCCCATTCTCACATTCCCTGTCTCCAGTCACACTTGAAATTCTCTGAACATTTCACTACATGGCCTCTCATGTGCCTATTTGCTTTTGCATGTCTTCCTGTCCCTGCTGGGGTTCCCCTGTGCCCTGTCTCCCTGGTGAACCTCTGCTTATACTTCAAAACTTAATTCAAAAATCACCCTCTGACCTCTGCACCCCAATATCACCCAGAGTTGGGTGCCCCTCCATTTTGTTGCTCCAGCCCTGTATTCATACCCGCCATGAGAAAGCACATAACATTGGATTCTAGTTAGTTGTTTCTCTGCTTTCCTGTCTCAGTGGGCTCTACACTTCTTAAGACCAGGGACTGTGTCTTTTTCTGCTTTTTATGCTCAGAACAAAGTATGATATATGGTGTACGTAGGTGATCGATAAGCATTTGTTCAATGAATGAATAACCTGGAGTGTGCCACTGGCTTGGACATTCTGTGGGGGTATATGACAAATACAATACCAGAGACTTGACATACACATGTAAAGCATCTAGATTACAAAGCTCTGAACTTAGTGATAGCAGCAGTGAAAATTATAGCAGTTGAGAGAAGGGAGAGTAAAATTCATTGCAAAGGATTGGGGAAGGTTTTATGGAGAAGGTAAAATATGAGGTGGGCTTTGACAGAGGTATTAAACTGGGAAAAGGCAATGGCCTCTTCTTCCTGGAAGGTTCACCAGGGACATAGACTTTAGGATAGAAAAGTCAGGACACAGACTGTAAAGAGAAGGCCAAGTATGAGTGTAGGGATAATGTTGAAGAGTAGGTTAAAATCTTCCCATTCTTCATTCTAGGCAACTGTGGAAATCTTCTTCCAGTGTCCAGTTTTACATCTTCTTCCTTGGGTCTATGAGACACACCTAAAAGGAATTTGGCTCTCACTAACAACTTGTGTAGACACTGTTTGTGGTGTTGCCATAGACTGGACTCATGGATCTGCAAAGATGATGCTAAATATTTTTTGGCAAATTGAGTATATAACTCTGCCTCAAAATATGCAGTACTTAGCCTTACATTTTCTTATTCTTCTTTTATAATTTTATGAAATATATTTGGAAGTCCCTTTTGGCCTTAAGCTAAAAGCTAGAAAGCCATTCTTGTTGCCTTTGTTGTCCTAAACTGTGGCTCTTCAATTTCTGGACTCGGAAATGTCATTTGATCATGGAGGATAAAAAGCCCCAGGGTGAGAAGAAATGGGTTAAAGAAAGAGAAAGGCCAGCAGAAGCTGAGGCAGCCCGGGGGTGACGGGTGCAGCTGGGCTCTGATCGGCAGCAGGTGTGGAGGCGGAAGTGCAGGAGTGAGCCAGGGTGCAGGGCCAGGTGGTGACAGGGTTCAGTGGGCTAGTTAGTGAACTGCTCACTGAGACCGTCTGCCTCCCCCACTCTGCACCACACTGAACAAGCCACTGACCATTTCCTCCCTCGGATTTCCTCATCCCAAAAGAGGGAATAACAATGTGTATTCATCAGAGGAATTACTGACCAGTGTTCCACTTAGAAGCAGCTAATAGAAGTGGTAGTGAAGACCTTTGAAAACATGAAACAAAGCAGACAAGTAAAAATAACAGGAAGTGGAAGAGAGAGCACTCTGTGACCTGAAATGTTCTGTGTCATATGCTGGTGTCAGGGAGGTCATAAAGCCTCAATAAAGATTTGTTACTTAGGAGGATGGTAATGCTGGGGACCCCGTCACTGTGAATCTGGTAACCTGCTCCAGCATCTCAAGGAGCATACACTCCTCCTAGAGCATTTATCTCTGTGTTGCAATTGCCCCATCCCCAGCCCATCCCCTTTCAACTTTGTACACACATAAGTGGCCAATTTGCTTTACTACACAAATGACTCATGATTTCGTGAGCTACAAGCAGCAGTTCCTTAAGAAGCGTTTTTTTTTTTTTTTTTTTTTTTTTTTTTGCTCCCAGTACAGGAAGGGAACACACAGAGGCACATCTCTTATAGGCTAGATCTTTTTGATTTGTGAAGCAAAGAAGGTGAGGGAACAACTAGACCCAAGTTCAACTCTCCAAGATCAACTGGAGAATGAAACATAACTAACTTCAAAAAGGCACATGTTTCTTTCTGAATCCTCAGTCTATACTTCCTAACTGAACTGAGTTCAAAATCACAGTTCCTACAAAAGATTGAAGCATATACATTGGGCATTTTTGTACAAATGGATGTGATTGAGAGTTTAAGGAGGAAAAGACAACATTCTACAGTTTTAAGCACACATCAGCTATTTGACAACTACTAAAATATAGCTGCCTTTAGAGGGTAGTGTGGGTAGCCAACCACAGCTATTCAAGACGGAAATTTTGGCCAAGGACCTAGAAGCAAGTGTACAGTGTGTTCCACATGACTATGAGCATTTCTCATCTGGAAGATAACTACATCAACAATTCCTGGAGTTTGCTTGGTTATTTAAACCTTCTGCCTTGGAAATGAGTTCATGGCTTACCAACATCGGCAACTGTTTCCTATTTTGTTGGACACTTTCACAGAAGGAATATGAAGCCATAGAGGAAAAAGGAACTAATGATTCTGGAGAGTTTACATCCCTTATCACATTTAATCCTCATATGAACCCTGAAAAGTTAGAGTGCTCTTTTCTCCATTTTAAAGACTTTTTAAAAACAGAACTTCAGAAAAGTTCAGTAACTTGTTTGTCTAGGATCTAGATAGCTAGAAATGAAAGTGCTGGAATTTGAATCCAGAATTTCTTGACTCAAAAACTTGTTTCATCCACAACAGCAGTTTACCAGAATAACTTGGACATGGCCTCAAAAGACCTATGTTGGAAATATACCTTTTCTTGGTTCTAAGGAAGGGTTCACTTTTTATTATTCAACTATTTAAGCTCTGTGTGTATTATATTACATAGAGATTCTGAGCATCAATTCTGAGCATATATATACAATCTATATGTATATATATTTTTTTCAACTGTCTCTTCATTCCAAGACTGGGAATGAAAATAATTAGAATTTGCTGTTGGGCATCTGTGTCCACTTTAACCTGATCTATTTTGTCTAATGTTTCTTTGCAAAGCTCTCGAATGCATTGTTAGCCCATCTGATCCTGTCGTCTGGAGACCACAAAGTATTTCACATCTTACCCCGGGAACCGATCACTTTTAAGGAAGGGAGGGCATTCTTTGCTGACTTTTCCTAATTTAAACCCATTGAATGTTGTTGCAACTGCCATTTTAAGGGCAAAGAAAAAGCAATGCGTCTGTAAAGAGCTCTGTCACTTTTCTTCATGTGGTGACTAATGGTGGGGAACTTAAAACCTTATCCTTGGTATCTTTTGGAGTCCAGACAATTCAATGCTCTCTTGGGATGAGTAAATATCAGCCTGTTCCCAGGAAGATTAACTAGTAAGATGATGGAGGAAAAGCTGCTACTTTTTAGAGAGCTATACTTAAACTGCTGTCTACACTGCTTAAGACAGAATCTCTTCTCAGAAGATTTATTTCCATGGTGCTATACTTTCTAGAGAGGAAAGATATTTTATACAGTTTTAAGAGTAAGAGTAGTTTCTTTCCAAGATGTTAATTTTGGTCTCAAAATTGATATTTGTTAATGCAATATATTTAATGACCTTTAAAAGCCTATAAAGTAGAGCAGAATTAGAAAACCTTGATTCTAGGGCTGCCCCTTTCTGAGCATATACTTGTAGGCAACTTTTGACTTTCTTTACCCGCTGTGGAGGAGGGAATCAATAGTTATCCAGCTCCCCTCATAGTGTCACATTTAAAGGAAAAGAATGAAGAATATTTAAGTACCTTGAAAGTTCTAAGGGTCCCAATGCGAAGCAAAGCATGGGCTTTGTGGACAGAAAGCCCCAAATTTGAAACGTAGCTTTGCTACTTACCACGTGTCAGGGCAAGTGTCCTAAGTCCTCTGTATCTTGGCTACCTCATCTGTAAAGTGGGCCAAAATAGTCCCTAGCACACTGGATACTTGTGAAGACCAAATGGACTACTCCTTCTAATTGTAACATGAGGAAACTGAGGCCCCAGTTGGTAGTGTCTTACTCAAGTTCATTGTCAACAAGTACTGAGTTATACCAAGCAGTGTGCCTGCAAGGATTCCAATACTGTTGCTTCAATTACCGTGCTGCCTCAATTCTTAGGAAGACTGTTTTTTTTTTAATTGAGAGCTCTTTTTGCTCCTTCATTTCAGGAGGAATGGTTATATTGCTGACTCTCTCTTGTTTATGGGCTGGTGACTCATTTATGAGTTATCTAAGCGTCTTGTTCTTTCTTCCTCTCTCCTGCCTTCTATCATGGGACCGTTTTCTTTCTGCTAGCACTTCTCCTGGAGGTTGTGAAAGAGTAGTGAGTGGCAGTGAATTAACTCCTTGTTGGCAGCCCTGTCTCTTGAGAAAGAAGACTCGCCCCACCACTGCTGATTGATAAGACGAGACAATCTCTGCTTCCTAAAAAGTCTCCTCTGCTACTTTGGCTTCCAAATTGCCGCTCACCTCATTCTGCTCTAATTGTTCCTTCTTTGCTGGGTTCTTTTTCTTGGCTAAATGCTTAAATGTTAGTGCTCCTTGAGGATCTGCCTTTGGTCTTCTCTTTTTATTTCGCTTGTTCTTCCCGGTGATCACATACACACTCATGTCCCGAGTTACCATCTATCTGATACTGACTCCTAAATCCATTATCTTTCACGTTGAATCTCTCTCTTACCCTCCAGATCCAGATCCCCTTGAACATCTGTGCCTGTATCTCTCAGACACATCAAACATGTTGTGTCCAAAAATGAGCTTACCAGTCCCCCTTGTTCATACACCACACACACACACACACACACACACACACACACACACACACACAGAGAAACATTGCTTTCCTCCTCCTGTGGGCTAATTAATCTGTCATTCTCAGCCCCTAACCCACACTGCCTATCCATCTAGTTTTCAAATCATTTTTATTTTATCCTGAAATATCTCTTGATTCTGGCATCCCTTTCCCATCACTAATGCAGTTGGCTCGATTCTGCACTCATCTTTTTTCTTCCTGTATTATCATAATAGCTTCCTAACTTTACTCTGTGGCCTAGTTCTCGCCATTCTATCTAATCTGCTGTCTGTATTCTGCCAGAGATAAATTTCAAAACCAAATTTTGTCTTTGTTGATCTTCTTTTAGAAATGTTTTGCTAGATCCTCATCGCCTACAGAAGAGAGTCCAAACTAATATATTAGCAAAGTTTCCTGCATTAGGATTCCAACCTCTTTCCATCCTCTTTGCTAGGTACCCAGTGGGCCATTGTGTTCTGTTCAGGATGAACTTGCCACTTTTCCCCAATTACTTGCCTTCCATGAGATGTGTGATTTCCTCCTCAAAGGCCCTCACATACCTCTCATCTTTCCTTCTTTTACAACTCCCCCTTATGTCCTAGCAAGTCAGCCTTTAAGAAAGACAAAGTCTTCTTAGATCCCTCTCAGGCATACTTATTTGTTCCCTCTTCTGTGCATTCACAGCCTTTGATTCATAGCCTTTATATTATGATATCTTTTTATCTCTCTCTCCCCAATAGGATTTTGAGCTCATCAAGTTGAATAATAATTTTCTTTTTTTTATCTCCAAGACCCTGTCACATTGGATAATGACTTACACAAGAAGGAATTCAATAAATATTTATTGAATGAATGCATTTATGACTTATTAAGACCCAACGAATGTTAATTGTTTATCATTCTATTTCCATAGTGAAATATTTGACTGTTGATAGTCATTTACTAAATAATTCACTTAGCTCCCCACAACCTAATTAACAAAAAGAGCCTTCGTATATGGCCTGGATATCACGTCAAGATGTTAAGAGTTTCGAGTCAGGACTTCAAAAATATTTGTGTACCCTTATGGCTTTTAGCAACTTTCAGGTCTCCGTAAAGTTTATTTAACTTTAATTTACTTAAATTGTTTAAAAAAGTAATCATTATGCTTAAGCTAATATGATCCCAAATTTATGATTATTATATTAGATCCCAAGGTAAGTGGAGAACTATAAGTCTAAAGGTATTCCAATAAATGGATGGAATGAAGTCAGCACAACATGTTTAGGAAGTAGTGCATATATGAAGCTATAGAAAAGAAAGAGACAAAAGAATTTCAAAACTTAATTAAACCAATTATATTTACATATGCTATAATGTAAAATAGTGTTAGAAGTTGAGTGATACCTTCATATGTTGGTTTTATAAAAGTATCATGATATGCAGCTAATTGTCTAACATGGTACCTAGAGATAAGAAAACAATAATAATAATGATAATAATTAACATTTTTTTAGTTTCTCTCTCTCTCTTTTTTATTTTTGGTGAGGAAGATTAGCCCTGAGCTAATATCTGTTGCCAATCCTACTCTTTTTGCTGAGGAAGATTGGCCCTGAGCTAATATCCATGCCCATCTTCCTGTACTTGAAATATGGGACGCTGCCACAGCATGGCTTGATAAACGGTGCATAGGTCCACAAGCAGGATCCGAAATTGCGAACCCCTGGGGCCACCGAAGCGGAGCACGCAAACTTAACCACCACACCACTGGGCTGGCCCCTTAGCTTGTTTTTTTTATTGAGGTAACATTGGTTTATAACATTATATAAATTTCAAGTGTACATCATTTTATTTCAATTTCTGTGTAGACTACATCATGTTCACCACCCAAAGACTAATTATCATCCATCACCACACACATGTGCCCTGTCACTCCCTTTGCCCTGCTCCCTCCCTCCTTCCCCTCTGGTAATCACCAGTCTAATCTCTGTATCTATGTGTTTGTTTGTTGTTTTTATCTTCTACTTATGAGTGAAATCATACAGTATTGGACTTGCTCCCTCTAACTTATATCACTTAGCATAATACCTTCAAGGCCTGTCCATGTTGTCACAAATGGCAAGATTTCATCTTTTTTTATAGCTGAGTAGTATTCCATTGTGTATGTATAACACATCTTCTTTATCCGTTCATCCCTTGATCAGCACTTAGGTTGTTTCCAAGTCTTGGCTATTGTGAATAATGCTGCAGTGAACATAGGGGTGCATATATCTTTTCGCATTTGTGTTTTTGTGTTCTTTGGATAAATACCCAGAAGTGGCATGGCTAGATGATGTGGTAGTTCTGTTCTTAATCTTTTTGAGGCATCTCCATAGTGTTTTCCGTAGTGACTGCACCAGTTTACATTCCTACCAGCAGTGTATGCGAGTTCCCTTTTCTCCGCATCCTCTCCAACGCTTGTAGTTTTGATTTGCATTTCCCTAATAATTAGTGATGTTGAACATCTTTTCATGTGCCTGTTGGCCATCTGTATATCTTCTTTGGAAAAGTGTCTATTCAGATCTTTTGCCGATTTTTAAATTGGGTTGTTTTTTTTGTTTTTGAGTTGTGTGAGTTCTTCATATATTTTGGAGATTAACCCCTTATCAGATATATGGTTTGCAAATATCTTATCCCAATTGTTCGGTTGCCTTTTCATTTTTTTGATGGTTTCCTTTGCTGTTTAGAAGCTTTTTAGTTTGATGTAGTCCCATTTGTTTATTTTTTCTTTTGTTTCTCTTGCCTAGTGAGACATGGTATTTGAAAATATGCTGCTAAGACCGATGTCCAAGAATGTACTGCCTATGTTTTCTTTTAGAATTTTTATGGTTTCAGGTTTTACCTTCAAGTCTTTAATCCATTTTGAGTTAATTTTTGTGTATGGTGTAAGATAATGGTATACTTTCTTTCTTTTGCGTGTGGCTGTCCAGTTTTCCCAGCACCATTTATTGAAGAGACTTTCTTTTCTCCATTGTGGGTTCTTGGCTCCCTTGGCAAAAATGAGCTGTCCATAGATCTTTGGGTTTTTTTCTGGGCTCTCAATTCTGTCCCATTGATCTGTGTGTCTGTTTTTGTGCCAGTACCATGCTGTTTTGATTACTGTAGTTTTGTAAATATTTTGAAATCAAGGAGTGTGAGACCTCCAGCTTTGATCTTTTTTCTCAGGATTCCTTTGCCTATTTGGGGTCTTTTGTTGTTCCATATAAATTTGAGGAATCTTTGTTCTATTTCTGTGAAAAATGTTGTTGGGACTTTAGTAGGGATTGCATTGGATCTGGAGATTGCTTTAGGTAGTATGGACATTTTAACTATGTTAATTCTTCCAATCCAAGAGCGTGGAATATATTTCCATTTCTTTGTGTCTTCTTCAATTTCTTTCAAGAATATTTTATAGTTTTCAGTGTACAGGTCTTTCACCTCTTTGGTTAAATTTATTCCTAGGCATTTTATTCTTTTTTTGTGATTGTAAATGGGATGGTATTCTTAATTTCTCTTTCTGCTACTTCATTGTTAGTGTATAGAAATGCAACTGATTTTTTTATGTTGATTTTGTATCCTGCAACTTTACTGTATTCATACAATAATTAACTTTTATTGGGCACTTACAATATGTTAGATGCTGTGCTAAGTACTTTACATGTATCATTTAATCCTCCCAATATCTCTTTGATGCAGCTGCTGTTGCTGCTCCTGGTTACAGATGAGTCAAATGAGTCTTAGAAAGATTGAATGACTTGTGGGAGGACACAACAAACAACACTTGTTAGAGCTATTTGAACATAGGTCCGACCAGCTGTTCTGTGTTAAATGAATGAATGTCTTTTAATCATCTTGGTGCTATACTAATTAGTAAGTAATTGATAAATCATTTGATAAATTTGTATAAACTGAGTTTGTACACATCTAAAATGATAAGGCATCTGGCACATGCTATAGTCATTACTGAGAAGAAAAGAGAAATAAAATTCATTCAGAATCATCCAAGTTAGGTATGGTTAACTATTGGTTGTCTAAATCCACCCCTTTTATTTGCTATAAAGTCTACTTTTCTATCAAAATCTTGAACTTTTACTATAAAGTATGCCTGTTTGTGTTTCCTGGACCTAGAACTCTTTCTTGGGTAGAAATATAAAAGAAAAACTATTTCTTTAACATTGGACAAGTACCAGGAATGACCACTAATATATTCTTAAAGCATAGTTGGAGATTTTGAGGTCTGTTACTTGATGTGGGAGTTTCCTGCTGGAGGGTAATTTAAAAAGTAACGGATAGAAAGTTCTGTTTAAGTGTAAATGTACTCAAAATAATCACATTTAAAAGAGCCTGCAGATTTTATAATGCTTTTTCCCAGGTTAATTATCTTCAGAATATCTGTCCATCACAGTGTGTTACAGACTGCCAATAAAGAATACAAATTATTTTTTATTGATATTTGATGCCCAGAGTTCAGTTTATCAATAGTAAATAAAGATGGAGCTGCCTTCATTATAAGATTGAAGGGACATGGAAGAAGTTCTTCCCTTTGTCCCAAAAGACTTTGCCCCCCTCCAAAAAAAAGAAAAGGTATAGGTTTTAAAGGTTTTCAAGTCTTTGGTTGCTCTCTATTAACAAGTAAATATCCCTGGGAGAGGTAACCCCTTACGTCTTTATCACAACCTTAAGTAATCAAACTGGGCCGCTACCAAAAATGCAGATTTCCAGACCTAGTCTCAGATTCTGATTTGATAGGTCTGCGATGAGACCCAGGAATCTGCATTTTAGCAAGCACTTTGATGATTATGATTTAGATGGTCTTCTGGACAACACTTTGAAAAAACCTTGACTTAATGGATAATTGATGCAACTACTTGTTAACAAACTGGTGATATAGAAGCAAGAGTAAAAAGAGGAACTGAAAAGTTACCGAACTCGAAATTCATCTCATTTAAAATACCATCTCGATCTAGCCCTGCCTTGATTCTCAGGTTTATCTGAACTTCATTACTTCAAGTATCAACAGGTGAAACGAATGAAACAAGAGCTCCTTAAGTGACTGTAAAAACTTAAGAAAGGGGAAAAATGACTTCTGTTTGTTTCAAATGGTTCTTTTTAATAGCCCCAGAAATCAGTGCTGAAATGCTAAAATTTTGGAGCAGAATGTATCAAACGTTCTTGAATTATATTTCATTCTCGGGTGCCAGGCTCATTGGGTTTGTGTCACAAAACTCTGAAATAATAAAACACAGGTGCCCTGTCAAGTTTCTTTTGTAATTGGGAAACTGAGAGTTGATGTATTTTGTGAAGAATTTTGACAAAATAATCCCAATGGATGAATCCAGTGCCTTCACTGTACATTGAATGAGAGAGAGATTGGGGTAGGGGGTGGGGATATAGTACTTTAGAAGATAGTAGATGACAAATTAGTCTAATAATACTTTTTATGATTTGTGAGAAATAAATTTTTTTGTTTAAATCTGTGCAGTAAAAATGTGGCCAGTTGTTAAGAAGGGCTTGTTCCATACCATGGAGACTCTGAGTTTGGAGGCTTAGAATAAACCTTGCAAGAGTGCTAATATGGAGAAAACAGGAAGACAACTTCCTCTCTGAACATACACCATTTCCTGGGGAGGAAGTGGGGGCTTTAAAAAAAAAAAATGTTCTTTGTTGATTCTGTAACAGAGAGGCATCTATTTAGTGATGACTTTATATGTTTATACAACCAGGACATCGACCTTTAAAAAAAATAAAATCCTGAAAGTACCTTCTGTGATAATGTCAAGGATCAAAGCCCTTAGGTTAGTTGGTTTGGAGTTTGTTGTATTTTATGATCATCATTGATTTACTCACAGCCAAGCATATACTGCCTGGGCAGTTTTTAAAAGACTGCAGTTAAACACCACACAAGAAGCTACATTTCAGCACTGCTCTTATTCTGAATACAGTGGAGTGTCCTCAGGCAGCCTCACCACCTAGCAGGCAGAGCAGCAGAGGGGATGGGTATTGCCCAGCATGCCGGGACCCGCCCTCAGCAAAGCCCTGCTCTGTGTGCCTAGGTAAAACGAGGAAGCCCCAGGCAGTGACGTAGATGGGCATAATCTGTGATCAGATTGGTATATGGGATACCTACTGGCTGAAACTTGTTTATAACTAACCTCATACTTACTAACCAATTTGAGGAATTGTGAGCATTAACCAAGAACTGCTAGAACCAAGAGTCCCTGAGTGTAAGATGATACTGTACATGGACTTTTAAATAGTAACTTTAATATTATATTGAATGTTTGGACAGAATTTGGTCTGTAACCTTTAAGGGACTAAAAAGATGGGCCAGCAAATAATTGAAATGACATCCTTTGCAGCACAGCGTTACACAGCAGAAAGAGCACACCAAAAAAAAGCAGTGCTCAGAGCACCCCCAAAGCCATAGATTTCCAGATTACAGCAGAGAAATCTAACTGGCGCAGTTACAAGAAAACAAGTCCCTTTATTGAGAGCAGAGTAAATCTCTTTTATGAAAACAAAAGGGGAAGCAGATTTAACGTCTTTCCTTAAGTTACCTTGAAAGAATGTTATGGTTCAAGTTTACTCTGCTTTTTCAGGAGGCTGCATGGTATCTTCCCCCCACCTTTCATATCCTCGTAACACTTCATGGTCTATGTAATTTTTGTTTTTCTTTTTTGCACCAAACTTAACATTTTAAAAAGATCTTTCTAAAACCATATGTTTTCCCAGTGTTCCTTTTTATGCCTCCATTATTTCCAGAAATTTCAGAAGTATTTGATAAACAATATTATGGAGTTGCAGAGTTGCTGCAAAATCCACACCCAAGACAGCCTTTATTTTCTCACATACTTGACTGTATTTGTATGTGGTGTTTGCAGGCAAGAATAAAAGAAAAAAATCACCTGACTTTTTTTACTTTTGGTCTAAAGAGAACAAAATGAAATGGATTACCTGACGACTTCTGGAAATTTCAGTATTCCTGCTATAATAAAATCTTTTCAGCAGAACTATTTACTTTTCTCTTATATTAGTACTCATCAAGAACTACAATTATCCATCTTGCCTGAAATAAGCTAATTTTTAATGATATATAAGCTAAATTGTTTTCTGTGTTCACAAACCACTCTGAAAATATCAAGGAACTATTTCTGGATAACCGATAAAAACCTTTATTGCTTAACCTGCTCAATAATGAAAATTAATTCCATAAAGACACAAATTAGTCAGGCATTTCGAACCTGAAACTCATAGAAGCTACCGTTATTACTGAAGATATCAATTTTTCTTTCGGCATATAAGTAAACCTTATTTCTCATTAAATGTGTAAAAATCTTCTGTTGAGGGCTTATGTGGAAAACCTGAAAAAAACACCTCAAGGATCAAAACCAAACTGCAGCTTTGTTTTCTTTTAGGGATCAACACCTCAAAGTTCAGCTAGTTTTGCTCTAAGCCAGAAATTTGGGAAGTTTTCAGAGGGAAGAACAAAGAAGGCAGAGAAGGAAGAAGGGAGGCAGATCTTGGATCTCTGAGGGGAAAGGAAAGAAAAGGATTCTGATGGCAAGGGGACCTCCAGCCATCAGCCTAGAAATTTGGAGAAGATAGAGTGCAGCCCCTCTGAAGTAGTGACGTTTGGGCTGTTGCAAAAGTTATCACCCATCTAGCCAAGTAAATTCAGCCTGTGAGCCACAGCGCGTGGATGGGCTCTAGTCTGAGCAACATGAATCACACACCTGTACGCTGCCATGTCTCCACCAGCCTGGTGCTTGGGCATATCGTGTAAGTCAACTGAAATTAGTAAAATGGAAATAAACTTAGCTTGAGCCTCTTGAAGGGAGTGACCATGTCTTATTTATATTTGTATCCCAAATGCAGTGCCTGAAATATTCTAGCTACTAGATGCTAAATGTATGTTTAACGATGAAACAATTATAAAGCATCTGCAATATACCAGGCATTATGTTAAGGCCGCAAGGATGGTCCCTGGGATTTCATGCACAGTCTTGTAGAAATGATTAAATGAAAAATCTTGGTAGGTCCGTTGTATTAAAGTCCTCTAATAATCGTTACTAACAGAACAAATGGCAACAATCAGGTCACTATAGTAATTGCTCGAAGAACAATGCACAGATTGGAGCATTCAATTATGTGGAAACCATATGGTTATGCATTTCACCGTGTTGACATCATACTGTAAAATTCACACATTATATAAAAAGAAATCACACCAAGAAAGTACAGGCTACCACAAATAGTAGAGTGAAAAACACATTATTGAAGTTTACTGCTTAGTAACAGATTTAGAGATTTGAGCTTCTGATTCTTAAGAATTTCATTGATGCCACTTTAGAGAGGTCCTCCAATCAATGGGAGAAGAATGAAGGATAAAAAGAAATGAAATGTAGTATAATAGTGATGAGAGGGGGAAAGAAACTCATTTAATTTAGGTACAGCTAACATTACCCCTAAAACAAAAAAACCCTCTAAGGCCCACCTTGACAGGGAACCAGGACACCTGGGTCATTGTTCTCTCTCTGCTTCTAAAGAGCTGTGTGAACTTAAGATTTCCTTACGTGTAACATGAAGGCACTGAATTATTTCTGATATGAATTGTGGTTTAAAAAAAAAGCCCAAAACACATCTAGGGTCTTTGCTGAGACCTCTTTATGTGTATGCTTTTATCTTTATAAACATATCAGTAGAATTATAGTCCCATAATTCAATGACCTATTTATTATCCTGAACATAATTAACTTGACAGTACAGGTAAGGCCATGTCAGCAATTCCCTGATAATGTCCCTTTCCAAAGGAGAGCCCTCCTCCATCTGCTTTGTTTTTACATTACTTTCTCATAGTTCTGTTACCAAACTTGCCTGGAGTAGTGTATTTTACTTAGTCTATTTGTGTGTCTGTCTTCCACACTAGACTCAGAGCTCCTTGAGGGCAGCCGTCATGACTTACTCATCTTTTGGAGTCCTTGCATAGTACAGGGATTGGCACATCGTAGGTGCTCAGTAAATAGTCAATGAATATTTAATCAACTTATTTGGGCAATAACGTACTTGGTATACGTGTCAGGTACCTTCCATTTGCCCCTCCGGATCCATCTCTACCCTTTTCCACCCTGCTCTGGGCAGAAAGTTCTTGCTCCTTTCGAGACAGCCTGCTCTTTCCTTCTTGGCTCCAGAAACTTTTTCCTCCTCCAGTCCTTCAGGCCTGGGGATGGTGACAAGAGTCTCTGCTATTAACCCTGGGTTCCTGCTCTAACCCTTGGGATTCCTCCCACCCCCAGCCCACACCTGGATGATTAATCCTTAACCTCTCCGTGAATTATCCTAATTGGAGTGCATACCTATTTCCTGTCAGGACCCTCACTAATACGGTAGGTAAGAAAGGAAAAAGATTTCAGTTAAAATGTGTTTTTGCACTCAGATTATTGAGAATGACTACACTGAATTTTTTTGTAACATTTCAACAAATAGATCCTTGTGTAGCCTAAGTATTTTTGTATACGCAGCTGACCCTAACTGATTTACTCATTCTTAAGCATGTTGTTACCAATTCATTTCAGTGTCTACACCACAAATGCATTTTGCATTTGAGTTAGTAATTATTTATGTTTACATTTGGTCATTGGTGTTTAAATTATTTCTCTGTCACTTGTGACCTCTTGCATTGGAACATAGTGCCCCAAAAGAAAGGGTGCCATCTTTTTCTTTTTTTTGTAATGCCTCACAGCTAGCAGTCTTATGGCTGACTGATATCTGAAAAAGAAATCTAGATATTTAAATTATGAGTATGACCTAATAAGTGTAGAGCCAGATCTGACAACAAACATTTTGCACATTTTTAAGTCTAATTTGATAGGACTTGTTACATTCTTTTCCAGAGCCAGCAATTCCTAAGGAAGTGTCTAACCAGTTGATTAGTATATTCATGGTGAAATAATTTGAAGAATCATTAAAATGTCTATCCTTTAGAGAATGTTAACATATTTATTCAGGCAACGGTCCAGATATGGCATGCCTTTATCATTGATGTGTAAGCATCATGAAGTCAGAGACTTTTTCTGTTTTGCATTCTGCTGAATCTTCAGTGCCTAAAACAGAGCCTGGCATCTAGTGAGTGTTCACTAAATATTTGTTGATTAAATTAATATATTGGAATTTGGTGATATTCTTGTTGTCTTTTGTGTTTTTGCAGTTGCTATATTGTCATTCATAAATGATAAAAAAGACAATTTAGGTTCATATTTTCAACAGATATTTATTGCATTCTTACTCTATTCAAAGCGCTTTAGGAGCTCACATTCTACAGGTGGAAAATATCCTCTTGAACACAACATAGTCATTGGTGGATTCCAGAGCAAGCCTTTACCTCCCTCCTAATCTCTGATTTTTGCCAGCTTTGCAAAAATATATTGAAGCAATTAGCACTTTCCTAAAGAGTGCCTGATTCTATTCTGGGATTCCATGGCTGGTGACCATGTTGTGCCATTTCATGTAGACTTGATCACTCCAGTAAAACTGCTGGAAAGCTATTTCTCTTGCATGCTTTTTTTCTACCTCATCCACAATGGTAGAAAACAGAATCCTCCTCCTTATCTGTGATTTGCATGAAGCTTTCATGGTGTCATGGTTCCAATAGAGACTTTCCCAAGTCCTTTTATTAGATTTTCATGTGACTCCAGCTGGTTTCTACAGTCTTTTATATTCAGAGACATTTTGATTTATTCACAAACACTTTTTACTTGTTTGACTATAAATAGGTTCTTGATGTGAGTCATTCTTATGGAGTAGTCCTGGTAGACTCAGAACTTGGAACATATTACATAAAACTCCAAACTTAGAGTAATTGTTCCTTAATCTAAATAGACTTCTAGAGGATGCAGAGTTTATGAGGGAATTGTACATGGCAAGATAGTGTTATAATTAGAAAGTGCACATTCCCTTTAGGCAATTAAATATCCTCCTTCTCCTCCTCCCCTTCCTTCTTCCTCTTCCTTTTCCTCCCTCCCACTCTTTCTCCTTTTTTTCTTGAATACCCAGAGATCCACTTCCCTTTGTAAATTTACATGGTAGAGAGAAATGCTTTATAGATCCATCAAGTAGCTACAAGTAATTATTTTATGCAGTTATATACACCTATCTAAATATCTGCTGGTCCGAAGAATTCATCCATGAAAATAGTTCTTTACAATGTATTTTTAGATTTCATGTCATGAATGAGCCCTTTTTTTAATTAAGAAAAAGACAAGACAAGAAAAAACAGTCTTTTGTTTCAAAAGAGGTAAAAGTAATTGTAATCTTATGAAATATTGCTTCCAAAATCATAAAACCAAAGAAGTTTAGAAGTAAAGCTTACCATATCTTGATTGTTTTTGTTACATGGAATTGTCTTCCCTATTTTTTTCCTCCCTTGTCACCTCTGTGCTCATGTTCTGTGAATAATAAATAAAAGATGGGGCCATTGTCCTCTGATTGTACACTGGCGCTTTCTCTGCTGAAATGGCCATTTTCAATCAGACTCTTAATACTGTTTCAAATTTCTCCACGCCTATCCCCCTCCCCTGTCATCCCCACCCCACCACCACCACACACACTTTGCGCTACTGCAGATGTTAACTTGTCAGAGTCCAGAAGTTCCTAAGATGTCCGCAGGAAGAAATGGCAGTATCGGGCATAACCATGACCTGAAGGAAATAATAAATTGCAGGAGTATTGCTGTGAGGAACATACTAACTTAGGACATCTTTCTCTGATGAAATCTGTCAGGCTCTTATTTTTCCAAATGTGGGAACTTTTGTACTTGTTTTCCTCTTAGGCACAGGATAATTCCCAAGAGAGATTCCATTCATTCCTCACAGAGAAACAGAAGAAAAAGAATGAAGTTGAGCTAGTAGCTTGTTAGGAGAGTTGTGTTTACTCTGAGATCTGATTCAAGAAATGGACTTGGAATCTCAGCAAGTCTGAGCTAGAACTTACCCATTTAGTTGGGCTGTAGAGTTCAGCCATGGATTGTCCTGAGCAGGGAATGTTACAGTTATCTAGAACACAAAGTGGACTAATGAGTATATACATAGAGACTAATTGTGGGCAAAGTAATTAATAGGGTTATGTTTACATTTTTATTGTGACTAATCTTTCATTTGTTTGAAGTAAGGTTTTTACTATCTTTCAGTAGGTGATAATAATATAACTGAATTCTTCAGTTGTGTGTAAAGCACTCACACTTTTATTTCTTACTTTACCCAAGTTGATCCCTGGTCCCCCTTCCCCTCCTTATCCGTCAAGAGAGAGTTTTCAGTAATGTTTTCTTTGTACTAGTAAGTGATTCCCTTCCCAAGAACTAGAAGCTGAACCCTGCTTAATAAAATGGTTGGTTTTTATTTTGGCATTAGTCCAAACTGATGAAACATGGAGGGACTTTTGCATTCATTATTTCATTCATCTTTTGTAGAAAATGTGGAGACTTCTGGTTGTTTGGCTTTCTCCCAATTAATGCTGCCACTGTTTTCCTGTGATGCATATTCACATGAGTCAACAGAAATCTTTTTGACTAAGCAGAGTTAGATTTAGCAAGACTGTATGCATCAGGGTATTGGATGTGGGAGAAAGAAGAATAAGAGGGGGCAGTGAGACCTCAGACAGAAGCACTGACAAATAGGTTCCCAAAACAGTGGAGTCACCACAGCCCCACACCACCTCACATCTCCTCAGAACAAGTTCTACATGATGGACAGACAAAGGAGTGCTCAGTTTTGTCATCACTTGCTCATCGACTCACAGCCGCAGAAGAATCTGGCAGCTAGATCTTAGAGAGGGTATAGCCTCTGAGAAATGAGGCCCCGGCCCAATGCCTCACATCTTGCTTTGTACAGTCTTTGAAGCTAGTCTTTCTGTGCAGCTCCCTGGTGAATTTTAACGTATCATTCCCGTAAAGAAACATATGACTTAACAGCAGATCAAGGGGAAAAGGCTAAAAAGCGTTTCATAATGTGGTGTGGTGAGGGGAGCAAATTCTTAGGCTGGGATAATAGAAATAAATTATCTGAAATCAGGAATATGTATCAGTTATACTTAGCTTTGGTTGTGAGTGACAGAAAACACAAAATAACAGTAAGTTAAACAAAAACGTTTATTTCTCTCTCTTGTAAAAGAAGTCCCAAGGTGTGGTCCAGGAAAGGGAGATACTTCACAGTGTCAGGGGTCTACATGCCCTGTCTCTTGCTGTTCTACCAGCCTCAGCATGTAGCTTCCATGTGGTGGGACAAGATGGCTGCTAGAGGCCCAGTCAGGAAGAAGGAGGAGCTAGCAGCAGCAGCAGGGACTGCCCCTCTCGGTCTGGGGACTCTTCCCAGAAGTCACACACAATACTTTCATGCAAGCCTTAGTCACATGGTCACCCCTAGCTGCAGGAGTGGCTGGAAGATGTAACATTTATTCGGGATAGTTATGTGGCCAGCCCAAAATTAGCGATGGTATGACTAATGGAGAAGAAAAGAATGGATATTGTTATCCGTTCTGGAACTTGACCAATGCTTTCCCCACTTCCCAGAAAAGTAGTGATCACTCCATGAGAAGTGAAAGGACTTCTCTGCTCTGTCTTGTTCACAGAATACCTAGGGTATGTTTCTCAGGTCCAAGAGCTGCACTATAAAAGAAATACATATGAACAAATAAATTCAGAAGTAAATTACCAGGATGGTGGGAGGACTGGGACCCTCCATCTACCCTAGTGTTGGTTAAAAGAACTGAATGAACAGGTCATATGAGGAACAAGTGAAGGAACTGGTGATGTTTAGCCAGGAACTTTCTCCTTTCTCAGGAGAAAACATAGGGAAGATATGATATCTGACTTAGAACGTTTGAAGAGCTATTCGATATGTTCCCAGTTGGTAGAATTAGCACCTGCCCCAAATCAGTGAGTCTGACTTGAGGCACTATGTAAAGAAGCATTTTCTGGTCCTCAGAGAAGCCTTGAGGTTGCATGGGCTATGCCTGGGGGGAGGGAACTTGCTATGGTCAAAGGGATTAAAGCAGTGGCTGTAAGGTCAGTTGATAGCCTTCAGACATGTCATCCTGGCTGTAGTCTTACCAACCACTCAGGCTATTCTCCACATTGCCATTGGTGATCTTTTTAAATGCAAAGTAGATCATATAACCTGCCAGATTAATCCTTTTCAATGGCTTCCCGTTTCCTGTCTACTGACCAGTTCCTCATAACCTGGTCTTGGCTTACTCACTCTGAGCCTCCAGACATAATTTCCACTTCCTCAAATGTGTCAAATTTCTCTCCCTTCTGAAACTTTACCCAAGTTGTCCCCTCTTCCAGAACACTCTTCTCCATACTCACTCTCACACTTCACCTGGCTAACTCCTACACATCCTGAATCGTCACTTCCTCTCTGAAGTCTTCACTCCCACCCACTCAGAAGGGGGATTCCCATAACTTCTGACACCTCCCTTAACATAGCACTTACTACAATTACTGCAATTGCTTATTCAACGATGTGCCTTTCCAGCTAGACTGTAAGCTTCCTGTAGGCAGAGCCTGGTATCCTCAGACTTAGCACACTCCTGGCTCATAGTAGGTAATAACAATAATGTTGAACATTCTAGAAGGTATTCAAGCATCAGCTGAGGGGAGATACAGGTTGAGGATGAGGGAGAAGCAGTAGAGGTAGGAGTAATGAGGAATGGAGAACAAATAAAAGATTGTCTTTTGCCCCAGCCCCCCTTACATTCTTTCCAGAGTGGTGGGATAGAGGCATGTGAAAGAATTGCTTCCCTTGGGTTTCTTGGATTGCCTCCCAGCCCCCAAAGAGTTGGAGCAACTGTTACAGTGGAATTTGAAATACTAGCTATGTTAATGGAGGTCAGAATTACCAAGACTGGATTTACAGCTCCAAAAATTGACCTAGATTTATTTTGCATTATTCAAAATTAGTTATGTTGAAGAGGAGCAAGGGCCTTCTTGGTATATAGACTATCCCTAACGTGTCCCTGGACTTAAATCTTGTTTGGCTTTGTTATCTATTCTGGAGAATGTGACAGTGAATCTCGGTGAGTGGGGCAGCACTTTGGGTCCTGACCACACCAAGAGCAGAATTTGCATATGAGCTGCTGTGGCCTCCCAGACCTTAGTGACCTGGGCCGGCCACCCATCTCTGCCTTTTCTTGGAGTGATTTTTACACATGGAGTAAACTCCTGCCCTTAAATACCTACTGCCATTTGCTTGCTGATGCTTAACATTCCACATTTAGAGACGAGGCCTCAAATACAGGGACCACAAGAATAATATTTTGATTTAAATTCACATAGAGATGTACTGGATCCTTTTGAGAAAGAGAAGACTCTTGGGCTATAGAAAATATGGGTGGTGAGGGAAAGAAAAGAGCAGTTTGAGACAGGAGAGGCTAAGAATTCTAAGGAGGCTAAGCGGGCAGAGGATAAACTGCATTTAATTTGTAATTTTGCTTGGCCTTATTTACCCCAAACATAACAGCTGGGAGCAGTTTCTTGTTTGGGGCTGAGGGGGCAGTGGAGGAGTAATTCAGACTAGGAGTGGACCTCCTGCTTCCGGCATGGGAACGGGGCATCCTCTGTTCTCCACTAGAGCCACTGTGGGGTTCTCTAATCTGGCATTGCCCTTGAGCGGGTGAGACATACAGCCCTGCATCTGCATTACCGCTGCTGGACCTCAGTAGTCAGTCCCCGCATGCTGTTTTCTTGGCCTGCTCTCCTTTCCTGGGTATACACAGACCATCAGAAAGTGAGTGAATAGTCAAACAGGATAGCATTTCCCCAAGAGGAGAGGTTTTATGCTCATGCAGCCCAGAGCAGTGGACACCTTGCAAAAGATGTTTTAAGTCAAGTCCTTTTCTGAGGCTGATTGGAAATAACTAACTTTTCCTAGAATGAAAATCCCCAACTGGCATGCACTATTTATTTTCTCAATTACAGCAAGAAAGCACATGATCTACAGTCTTATTGTCTCCTCCATTTCTGTTTAAAAGACATGCGGTTGTTAATGATGTTGTGTGTACAAAACATTAATTAACAATCATCACTTTTTATTTATATTTACCCCCTAAAAATTTAACTAATTGATTTTTTTAAAATGCTCAATTTGTTCATCTTTGTTGTAGGTGTGTATGCCGTGATGTTATACATTTTAAAATGTGTGGATGATCACAGAGGTTTAATTCTCATGACATGTACAATGACAGTGTTTCAATTCTATAAACAAAACCCACTGGTACAATTAATCATTAACCTTCTTGCTTTAGGGATTAAGGGAGAGAGAAAATATTAACTCTTTTGTGACTTTTTGTAAATCAGCAAGAGGGGAAAGATGGCAGAGCATGTAGTTTTTGCTATCTAAACACTGACAGTAGTTTAGTAATCAGAGGATAATTTTCACATAAACTCCTAATACTTCATTTTCAAGTATACAAATCCAGCCCCTGCCTCTTCACTGAGTCGTTTGGAATTGTCTCCACACTCTGGATATGCACGTCCTGGTTCCTTGGTGCAAGATTTCTCTCACTTCCATTGGATCCTAGTAAATCATGCCTCTCTCTCTCTCTTTTTCTACTTTCTGCCTGT
The DNA here is from genome assembly GCF_020826845.1 of Diceros bicornis minor. Taxonomy (NCBI): domain Eukaryota; kingdom Metazoa; phylum Chordata; class Mammalia; order Perissodactyla; family Rhinocerotidae; genus Diceros; species Diceros bicornis. Next base: position 37,842,007 of record NC_080746.1, read on the forward strand.
CTGGTTGGTAGAAGAGATGTCATTATTTTCTCAGGGAAGCAGACACCCAGAAGGCACAGACAATTCATTTTTAGTTTTCTGAGTTGGTGAGCTGATGGCAGAATCACATTGATCCTCCTCTGTACTTTACCACTGGAGGAAATGGAGAACTCCACCATCCATGGGTCCTTCCTGTAAGCTCATCCTCTAAGCTTTTCTCCTTTGGTGACTAAGCCCTTTGGGTACTCTTGGGAAAATATTCTTACCCCTGAGCTGGAGCTCCCCAATATTCAAGTGGTGAATCGAGGTGTTTCTGTAAATGTAGGTAAAATCTAAGAGAGCACTGTGGCATACTCTGTAGATTCAAATATACTAATCATATTTTTCTCAGGGAGGCACCAGCCTTTCACAGGTCTTTGCAGAGAAAGACTATATGTGTATAGTCTATATATCTATAGGCTATATATATATATTTTATATATAAAAAATATATATTTTTTGAATGCATGAATGATCAATAGCATGACTTGTAGTTCTGTCAGTGGTCAGGTCACTAGGGGAAAAAAGCCTACAATGGAGGGAAAACAGGAGATAGAAAGGTTTGGTTTACATAGCGTGGATGTCTGCACTGTTCAGAATATTTAGCTCTTCTAACTTCATTTTGCCCACATAGAAACAATCAGAAAAAAAGAATCAGAGTCTGAATATTTTTAATCTCCTGTTTCCCAAGCAAGCATATGTATCACAGAATTATATCTGTTCTCATTAGGAATTTTTAAGCATTTTAATTCTAAATATAAAACCTCACCTATTTGACAGTGTTCCTTTAAATGTCAGAGAAGCGGGAGAGGTTGAGGGGCAGGGATGGATCATGAATTAAACCTCAGGAGGATTTTAATGCATTCCCTTCGGTGTCTTTTCTTCCTGAGAATAAAGGGAGGGAAAGGAGCCAATGGACTCAGCCCTATAGCAACATTTTTCCCCACGGCATTTTGTATTTAGTTCTCGTGCCTTTGGCTAATAAAGAAGAGAGAAACATTTAGCTCATCTGAACAAAAGAAAGCAACGTTTCAAAATGTGGTTCTTGTAGATTTTCTAGATTTTTTATCTCATCCAACTCCAGGTTGTAAACTACAGAGAACAAATTATTTTTAATGCAACAAATTTATTCTCTCCTTGCAGTAAACTGCTTTGCATTAAGGTGTCTTGCTTTTTACGCAGACAAAATGAAACAGAGGAAATTATCTGGTGGGTTCAAACTGGGGGGAGAACCACACTAATACATAATTTCAGCCCCCAGCTACTCCCTTTCCCAAATTACCTGGAGAATTCCTTAACCTCTCACCTTTACTTTGACTATTCAGGTGTAGGCTTCAACTGTGTATACACAGTATTACTAGTGTAAACACTGGGACTGAATTGACCCATTAATAACATAGCTAAACTAGTCTAGTTAACCCGTACTTCCCACCCTCCACTCTGCCACCTCCAACTCCTCAATGCCAGTTTCCAATTCAATTGACCATTTATTTGCATGAATTTATTGGACTGACCACCTGGCCTGCTATTACAGAACCTTGGTCTTTCTTTTATTTCTGCTAGTGTCAATTTTTGTTTCCTACTTTGAGGCCAGTTCTAGATTGTTTACCCTTTGATGGATAGGCCCGTGCTTTGTCTCATTCGATTCTACTTAGACAAACAGTAGGGGTATAAAAAGGATCCTGGGGTCCAGATAACAGGAGGCTTGGATCCTCTCCCCTCTGGGCACTGTCCCCTCTGCAGACACAGTTACAGTGAGAATTAGAAAAGAACAACAGAAAGGAGAAAGGGACCACGTGGTGGAATTTGTCAGCTGCTTGTTATGTCTCTTAAAATGCAGATCAGAGGAGTATATGCAGACACCTAAAATGAGGAGATTGTCTGGTTAAAGTAAATGGATAAGTCAAATATATCTTCCTCAGATTTCATAAGGAAAAGGATAAAGACCAATGAAAAATAAAGCATCTTGCTCTTCAAAGAGAAATTTCCATTCTGTTACAAAGGAGAGTGCTTCGTTTGAAATTGGTAGATACATTGCTGCTTTGCATGTTCCAGAAAATACAATTTGTCTTTTTGAACCTCACAGGATTAGCTGTTTTATTACTGTTTCTTCTTATATCGGAGCTAAAGATGTTATACAAGTAGAATAGCTCACAAAAATCTATCAGCATGTTTTTAACATGGTGTTCTGCCAAGTGAATATTGCCGTCTGATCATATTGACGGTGTCTTTCTAGCTGGGGAAACACAACGGCACGCAATTCCATTCCCCCAACATCGTATTTTAATCAATGGAAGGTGGCAAGAGCCAGAAAATGAACAACATGGTTCCTGAACCACTTGTTCAGGTTTTAAAGGTGTACGTTAGATGTGATTCCTGGAGTCCAAAGTACTGTAAATTATTCTATGGCATATGCTCCACCAGAATTTTTATTTTAAAATAATTCAGTTCAGATGCACACAAGGACAGGGTCAGATGGCCTGCATGAAACAAGCCAGGTAAATTTCCATGATTCATGGGCACTAGGCAATATCTAGTTGCAGTTGATCATTCATGCTGGCGTATGTCCCAAGTATAGGTCATCCCAAGTATGGATAACATGACTGCTCTTAATAAGACTAGAGGATAGTGTTATTCTGCTTCCAGATAATTTGAACGCTGGGAGTAAGTAGCTAGAAGAGGTCATTCCAAGGAATACTAGCTTAGAGACAAAATTCTTCCTAATCTTTTGAAAACAGTTATCTTTAAACAGTTTTGCTGTGCTAGCAAGACCTGGGATGGAAGTCTTGGGAAGGGATATGATTATAAAATCACAAAATGCCTCATCATAGATAACTGCCATTTTTCTTAAAATTGTAGATTCTTATGATTAGAAACATCCTTAGAGGTCTTTGTACCTTTAAGATATGTGTTTGGGTGACATTAACTCCTGATCTAGGGCTCTTGCCTGATGGGCTCCTTCTTCCTTGGATCCAGTTTAGAAACGGATCTGTCACAATGACACTCTTTGTTATGAAGGACCAGAGAGGAGGATTGTAAGGACCTGGTCTTGGAGGGTCTGGCTAGTGTTGCACGTAATTTTTCCGAAAGTGAGAGCAAATCTCATCCTTCCCAGAGACCATGTGGTGCTCGTTTACTCCCACCCATCCTCTAGTGTCTCAGGTTCCTAGCCCTGTTCTTCGGCCAGATTTGACCCTTGGCTTTGCAGAAGGCTCAGCCTCACTTGATTTTGAAGCCTCTATTCTCCTCCCTTGGACTCTGTTTATTCATGAGCTGGGCGACTGCAGAAGTCCAAACTTCACATACTTATCTGGATTTGTGTGAAAATAACTTATATGCCACCCATGCAGGGATTCCTGCCAGAATAGCCCATCAGTGGCCTTCCAGCTTGGCTTTAACACTGTCACTGACAGAACTGCTCTGCCCCCAGCAGTCCATTTCCTCTGAGTCTAGCCTCTTATAACTCAATGAGTTAGTCCTAGACGAGAACTTGTGTGCACACCCAATTAACTGCACCCCTCTTTCACAGGCTAGAACTTCAAAGATAACTCTTATGCTTCCACTAAGGTGCTTCTTCTGCTGCCTCAATATCCTCAGTCCTTTTCATCTTTTTTATATGACAGTAGTTCAGGTTCTCCCTCCATCTGGCCTGGCTTGTCCTGTAAACCAGTATCAGTTTGGGTATTCCCCTTCTAAAAAGGGATACAGAAAACTGAACACTAGACTCCCAGTGAGGTCTGACAAGAACAGAGTAGAGGGGAGACTAACCCTATATATGCAACCTCAGATAACATTAATTGTTTCGGCAGCCACATTATATGATTGACTGGTTGAGATTCCTGTCAACTAAAACTCTCTGTACTCCACTGTGTCTTTCAGAATAGGCCCTCAGTAAAATTGTGATGACTTGAATTAAATTAAGTTCTTTTTATACCTTAGCCCTTCCTAGATTGCTTCTTTCCAGTCCTGTTCATTTCGTACAATTGGTATTTTATGTCCAAGTACGGGGACTTAAATTTATCTCTGCTAAACATCATCATTTTAGGGCTGGCTCACGGTTCCAGCTTGTTGAGGTCTTTTCTGTTACTTAAAATATTTTTTATTGCTCTCAGCTTCATGTCATTGATAAATTTACTAAGCATGTTTTTACAAATTTAACCAAGTTATCAACACAAAGATTAAACAAGATAGGGAAGAGGTCCGAGTTCTGTGGCATGCCATGAGAGCTGTGTGGGTTGCCATTCTTCCATGAATCAGCTCTAGATATGGCTGTGTAAATCGTTACAAATCCCTCTCAAAGGGGTGGCCAGTTAAGATCATGGATTCTGTGGTCAAGCAGACCAGGATTTCAAAATCCAACCCTTCCCCTCACTAATGGTATGGCCTTGAACAAGTTCATTCAAGTTTCTCATCCACAGACTGCTCATTTGTACTAATACTTCCTTCCTAGGTTTTCTGGGCAGGTTAAATGATGTCATGCCTGTGAATTATGGACCAGTGCCTGGAACATGTTTGTCTCCCATCAATGTCTCCCCAACTCCCTTCCTCACATAAAATGTCTACATCTTGTTTACAAGGATATCCCAGACTCTAGGTTCATCATTAAAAGTAAAAATACAGTAATCTATAGCTTCATCTATGGTGGCTTTTTTATTTCTTATTAGCAAATTTTCAGTGTAAATCATTTCCTCGAAAAAAGGGTGTATGAAAAATAGGAATTAAGATTGTTTTTCTCTCTTTATGCCCTCTAGTAACATGCACCCTTAACCTCAGTCATATACATTCCTAGTATGCTTTGGCTCTGAACTTGAGAAGAAAATTTTTTTCAGTTGTCTTTAATATTTTATTATAATAATAAATTAAGCCAAATGAATAAAAATATAAATATCCTACTTCCATCTTTTAAAGCTGTTTCCTCTTGTGATGTATTCTTTTCTGAATGAAAGTTTCATCTTCTACAAATGTTCCTGGATAATTCAACAAAGACACCTACAATCATATCTATAATAAACAAGGTAGTGAGTAGATTTGGAGTTCTTGTAGCTTCCATTGTGTGTCTACAGAAAGAATATGATGAAACATGACATAAATTAGTAAATCTGTCAGGAAGGAAACAGATTTGCTGTCACAATCAACCAATTGAGCTGCAATTTCAAGACCGTAGATTTTCAATTACCTGAAATTAGTCATAGTGGTAAGGAGACTACTTTTATTTCTAGTCTCCCCCACAACAGTGTTAAAGCCTGTTTCAGATATTTCAAATGGAGAATTTAATATATCCATTTTAAATGAATTTTAAAAATCTATATTCCCCTAAGAGTAACTCGGTCATTAAAAACACTAAGATCGTATATAAATATTTGCAATGTAGTAAATTAGTAAACACCAAACTTGTATTACAGAAAATGTCCACTAGTTGAAAAAACAAACTATTTCAATAAGAAGTCTAGATTAGGCGCTATTGGCTTTAATTGTATAATGGAAATCTATTTTTATGCATTACCGAACTCGCCTCAGATCATACCTCAGGGCATCAATAGGGAAATCACCTCTTATATTAAGCTAGATGTGTCAAGAGAGTAATGGGTGCAGAGGTGGTCATTTCCAGGAGTGGAACCAGATGTGGAAAAAATCCAGTCTGTAACACCAAACTAGAATCTTTTCTTGGCTAATAAGATGTGACTGAATTCCAGAAATGTTAGTTCAGTTAAGAAAGTAATGGTTTCTCATCAGTGGCTCTTTGGCCATTTGAAATCTTTTGCTTGTTTGTTTAGTGGGGTTTTTTTTTTTAATGTAGAACAAATGCACAGCATTTTTGACGCTGGTCTGACTCGCCCTGTAGAATGCTGCCTCATAAGTTTTTCCTGTGACACTTCCTTTCAGTGATGTTTCACATGTGCTTTTTCCCTTCTGCCCACACTTCGTGCTCACCACCAAATTTCCATTGTCAGTCCCCTCCCACACACAATTTCACTCACTTATATACTCCTCGAATCTCAGAGCAATTCAAACGACTGCTCACATTTTCATTACACGTTATGGAGAAAAAAATTGACTTCCTCAAAAAGGGTGTAAAGTTCATGTAAAGGACTTAATATTTTCGAATACGTTTTCTTCGTGAGGTCTCCTCATTCCTGTTTATTGCGCTTGCCTCAAGAAGAATATATGCTCTCTCTTTGCTTGTGGGACCCCCAAGCCGTTTTTCCCTGTTGACTGGTTTTCCCATCAGAAGTTCTTAATTATGAGTCAATAAAACACTACTCTACAGTCACACCCCCAGGGAAGGGAAGGATTGCCTAAGTATTTAGATTATTCAGGAAAGGATGGGGGGAGGGGGGAGATTTGTTTACTTTCTATTTTCTATTCAAGCAAAAGCAGATTTTAAAAACTGAATTAGGAAAGTAATAGGAACGACTTAAATCAGACTCTCGTATCTGTGTTAAAACTTCCAACTCGGCAAAGCTTAAGAAAGAGAAAACTAAGGTTTCAAACATGTGCTTGTTTCTAAGCACAAACTTGGCAACTCCTCACGTTGCTTTCATAAACCTAAGAGTTCTCATACAAGTGAGGTCTGTTTTCATCACTTTCCAGCAAAGATTAAATAGCAGGGTGCTGTAGTGATGACTCTGGTTACTAAGACTTCATTGCCAAGTCAGAAACATCAGAAGGACAACTCCATTTAACCAGAGGCCAAGGATACCTCGGCCACATGAATGCCAGGCCAGATGCCAGCCAAGTTAATCAGTATGCACAGTGCTGGAGTCAGGAGCAAACGCCTCTTCTGGAGTGCTTAGTCCTTAGGCCAGTGTGAAAAATACCAGAGCAGAGGAGAACGGTAATAAGTGGCCCATTCCCAGACATGATCCTGCCATTTAGAAATCCTTAGTCACTTTGGGTAAATGATACTGGGAGTTCAAGCATTTACTTTCAAGGCAACCTGGGATAGTATGGACAGTGATTTCTTAAGTGAAGCTAAGTTTAAACCCTCATTTTTTTCATTTATTCATTCATCCTTTTAAAATGCAAATAATTCGAGAGCACCTAATGAGTGAAATTCAAGAAAATTCTGAATACATTTCTTTTGACCTAGGTAATGGATTAATTTGAAGTTCTGAGAAAAATAGGAACCTGGAATCTATATTTGAGCAATAATAACTAAAATAACAGTGGCTTTTATTAACTGCCTACTATGCACCACATATTATATGTTATTTCATTTATCTATCACACTTCTAAGGAAGTTGCAGAGAAGGCAATCAGGTGAGTGCTCAGGAGCAACTTGATTCATGGAGGCCCCCTCAGAATCACCGACTATACTGGCAGTTTGGAATAAGTTTAAAGGACTCCGGGCACGGGGAAGTCAGAAGAACAGACAGCAGTTCAGTAGCAGGGAGGCCTCTCCGTGGTAGGCACGTTTGTTTATTTGTTTGAGCTACGATTTTAAAATCAGTGAAACCTATTTCTTTGAATCTGGTAGCATTTGTCAAATAAGATTGTGCTTGTGATATTTTGCGCTTATAGTAACCTTTGCAAAAAGTCTCTCTCTATGAGGGACAGTGAACCATAGTTGTTAAGGGGCAGGGCTCTGAAGCCAGAAAGGATTGGGTTCAAATTGCCACTCTGACACTCACCACCTGCGTAACCTTGAGCAAGTGATTTCAAGCTCTCTGCATCCGTTTCTCATCTGTAAAGTGAGCACAGTAATAGTTCCTACAGAGTAGAGTGCTGTGAAAAATGAGCCGATGCATGTGAGTACTGAACACGGTTGCTAACATTCATTTTTCTCTCAGCCCCTCCCGCCACCCCCATACCACTTTTGTAATATAGTTTGTGCATCTGTTCTTTCCAGGGACTCCAAAAAGTTCTCTGTTTCTCCTGTGATTTGATAGGCAATTTGTAAAAGCTAGTATATAATTCATTTAGGAGCAAAACCTAATTATGCTCTATTGCTGTATAATTTCCTCTAGTGTGCAGGTATCTGATGCAGCTTATTAAAATAAGAAAATAAACTATACCATCTATCAGAAAGGAGCAATTTGTGAGTTCTGTACATCTAGGCTTCTCAAACTGTCATGTGCATATGAATCCTAGGTCTTGTTCAAGTGCAGATTCTGCTCCAGTAGTCTGGGGTGGAGCCTGAGAGTCTGCATTTCCAGCAAGCTCCCAGGCGATGCCAGTGCTGCTGGTCTGCGGCCCACACTTTGATCTAGACCCTAAACCAGTAGCAGTGACTGAATGAACAAGGCCGAAGAATTGGTGTGAACATTCCTCCAGTCATGGGTAATTTCCTTGACAGCAGTTTTTCTGTGGAAGACCCAGCGCTCAGCCCCCACAGACGTGGTCAAGCCTCCCTGAAAGGCAGCACCCTCCTACACTGGCACCTGTGAAAACATCTTGAAAACAGGCTATAAAGAGAGGAAAAACCTGCAGGCAGACACCTGGGCAGCCCACAGCTGTTTGACTCAGAGAAAGCACCCTGGTTTCAACACTTCGCTGCTCCTTTTCTAGAAAGCCAGTTCCTGCAAGGCCCCATTATTTCTGAAAACCACATGTAACAGAAGTCCTTGAGTCTGGTGGACCACAGGATGGATCATCACAGGCCTTATTTGAGCTTTGTCACTACATTGAGGAGTGGCTCCGGCTGAGAGCAGCTTGGCGTCTGTGGACCATTTCTCACTCCTACACCTAATAGATTTCTTTAACTCAGAGCACTCGGAGTCTTTATGTAGTGGATGTGGGTGCCAATTGGACCAATAAAACACCAAGAGCAGGAGGGAAGGACTCGTCATCTCCGCATCTTCCCAAAACAGTTCCTCTGAGGGGGAAAAAATCACAAACCCTCCCAAAATAATTTAGTGCCAAAGAGCAATTGTAGAAAAACTTTTATTTTAATGTTTAAAAATCCTAGAAATGTTGGACAAATATAAAAGTAATATGACTGTATTCAGAATACCTTGTACTCTGTTTAGAATCCGAGGTTTAATGCAGACCACTGAATTATAAGAGTTGAAATCTTCTCCTTGACATTGTTCATGCATTTTTTTCTAAGCTTGCTCCTGAGGAATTGCTTGCCCTGGCCCAATGATAAGCGATGTAGTGCTATCCTGGGAGCACCTTTCTCCAAAGGCTCTCCCTGCTTAGCAGAATGCAGATGCAAACTGTTGAGCTGCACATAGCTCCATAGGTAGCCTTTCCATTGTCGGTCCAAAAAAAAACTTACAGATTTATTTCTGAGTCCACACCCAGTTCTAGCAAATGTCCTTGGTATGATAATTTCAATTTGATAATATAACAGTAAAAGGTACAACAAGAATTTATTAAAAGCATGCTTATTAGGTTATAGAAATAGAGAAAAATAATGTAAAAAATGCAAAGTTGGAGGGAGGGGTATGTGGGTCTTTGTGTAATTTCTGTGCAATTTTACCGTAAACCTAAAATTGCTCTAAAAAATAAAGTCTGTTAATAAAAGAACTGTGAAGTTCATGACCTTGGAAAATATAAGCAGATGTGCTAAATATAAAAGCTTTAGAAAGAATGTTTGAGAAAAAAGAGCTTCCAAAAAGTTTCCTGTTGCTGCAGCATAATTAACAGTATGATGAAAAACAAATCTGCTCCTCTGGTAGAAGGTGAGGAGATACCCCACCTCATTCTTTCTCCAGCAGAAGAGAACATCTTGGAATGGGAACATGTTGAAATGAAAAGAACAGCTTGCGTATAGTACAGCCTGGGTTTGAATCCCAGGTCTGCCCTCTTACCTAGCTGTGTGGCTTTGGGCAAGCTTATAGTACAGCCTGGGTCTGAATCCCAGGTCTGCCCTCTTACCTAGCTGTGTGGCTTTGGGCAAGCTTATAGTACAGCCTGGGTCTGAATCCCAGGTCTGCCCTCTTACCTAGCTGTGTGGCTTTGGGCAAGCTATTTAACAGCTTTGACCTTAAGTTTTCTCATCTGTAAATTAGTAATAATGACATGTACATAATGGCGTTATTATGAGGATTAAATGAAATATTGTAAATGAAAACACTAGCCATGATCTGTGCTTAGCAAACATCAGTTGAGGTTAACCAGCTTCCAGTAACAATGCCCTGCTTTTGTGGTTTAATTCTATGCAGAGGTGTATCATGTCAGTTAGATGGAAGGTCAGTTAGCAGGGAAGAATACCTGGGGAGGGATGAAACCTGCTTGCACCTAGGTAAGTACCTAGCAATCTTCCTACACACTGTAGGCCCTCAACAGATATTTACTGAATGTATAAGGCTCTGGACCGAGAGTGCCTAAAATTTCATGTGGTTGGTTAACTTTATCCTCAGACCCATTGCTTTGATGTTTATAGAACATTGCACTTTCTAAAGTGCATTTATACCTATTTAATAAAATAAAACCAAAAATAAATATAAAAAATAAAAACCCAAAACCTGGGAGGCAGGTAAGACAGATCTTAGATTCGATTTTGTAGCAGTGGAAACTGAGGTACACAGAGAATTACACACAAAAAAAAATCTAACAAAAGAGCAGAATTAGAACTCAGGTCTTCTAAATTATGACCAGTTTTCCCACTATCTCTATTGCAAGTTAGCGAGGCTCTTTTCTCTATACCCACCGAAAAAAAATTTGTCATTCTACACACTTAAGAGAGCATAGATGAGACATAATCCTGAGTCTGGGAAACTTATAATGGAAGATTTTTGCTGAATTAGATAGTGGTTGCTTCTGATGTTGTATAAAGAAAAGATGGCGGAGGACAAATGTAGAAAAGAATTGATCAGTGACCACGTATTTCACAAGTGTCCTTTTCCAAATAGCTTTACTCTGTTTCTTTTCTTTTCTTTTTTTTTTAACAGTTTTATTTATTTATCTTTTTGTGAGGGAGATCAGCCCTGAGCTAACATCCATGCTAATCCTCCTCTTTTTGCTGAGGAAGACTGGCTCTGAGCTAACATCTATTGCCAATCCTCCTCTTCCCCCCGCCCCAAAGCCCTAGTAGATAGTTGTATGTCATAGTTGCACATCCTTCTAGTTGCTGTATGTGGGACGCGGCCTCAGCATGGCTGGAGAAGCAGTGCGTCGGTGGGCGCCCGGGATCTGAACCTGGGCTGCCAGTACCAGAGCACGCGCAATTAACTGCTAAGCCACAGGGCCGGCCCCTCTCTGTTTCTTTTCAGTTTGGGATTTGATGGCCACTGATAGCCATCAGCATGTGTTGCCCAGTGCAAAAGGCCACTGTAGGTAAGTTTTTGGCTTTAATGACAGTTCTTCTAAACGATGTCAGGCCTGTCTTGACACTTTGCCAAAAGCTATATTTTTTGCATCTTAGGCTTATTCTCAAATAATATATTGTAAAGGCTCGATGGGGGCGTGGGTGGCAGGGCAAAGAGAGAAGAAAATAAAGAAATATTTTCCTACTAAAAAAGGTTTTCTTGGTTATTACAATAGTTGCACAAAACGTACTAGCTGATGTTAGCGTGGGTCCAGCAGAAAAGTAGAATTTTTGTGTTTTGTAACACAGGTAAGACTGTGTAAACATCGTTTTGATTGAGAGATTGGCCAACTCCCAATTCTTCCCAACAGAAGGAACACTGACAGGGATCAAATAAGGTGGTAGTTCAGCAGCTTCTGCCTTATCAGGACCCCAGTGCTTAACCATTAGGCTTGTCGTTTTTCTGGGGGTGCATCTGCCTCCTTCTTAGGCAAAATTTTCTCATAGACAGTGGAAGCACTATTTACTATAACTGTATAACAAATTACTCCAAAACTTGGTGGCATAAAATAATGACAACATTTATTTTACTGTAAAGCCTGTAATTTGGGCAGGGCTCAGTCAGGGGTTGGCTCCATTTGGCTTCAGCTGGAATGGCCTGCAGGCTGGGGGGCTAGAGTCCTCTGAAGGCTCGCTCACTCACATTTTTGGTGGTTGATGCTGGCTGTTGGAGCTGTCAGCCAGAACACCTACATGTGGCCTCTGCCTGTGACCTGGGCTTCCTCACACCATGGTGGTGGGTTCTAAGTGTGAGCCTCCCAAAAGAGAGAGCCAAGTGGAAGCTGTGTCCTCTTTGTACCCAGCCTTGGAAGTCACACAGCACCACTTCCACTCCACTCTGTTGTCTGGAGTGGTCACATCCTTAGGGCCTGATTTGAGGTGAGGGAACATAGACCCACCTCTCAGGGGGAAGAGTGTCAAAACACATTGTCAGAAGAGCATATGAAATGGAGGTTTTGCTGTGGTCCTTTAGAAAAATATGTCACATACCTGCAGCCGCCTTCCTTTGCCTTCTTGACTATCAATACTTCCCAAACCAGCTCGTCATCCAATACCTTCTTAGTCACTTCTGCATTCTTCACCCTGCCCTTGTTAGGTATTATTCCAAACGAGAATCCAAAACCTTATTCCCCAAAGTCACAGATTCTTAGCTTTGGACTGGACCTTGGAGATTTTGTAATCTCTGTGGTCACACTAACTGCCTTTTCCTACTTTCTTCTAATTGATGACCCTGTCTGAAGCCTGTTATGCTGCAAAGCAATCCCAGGATTTTTTTTAACCATGAATTGGCACCTGACCCAAGGTAGCCATTCTCTGAGAAAACTGGCGAGTTGGCAGTGAGAGGAGAATGGGGCAGATACATCAAGAGAAGCAAAGATGTCCTGAGTGAGACCATGAGGCATGGAAGAGAGAGAGAAAGGACGAGAAAAGTAGTATCTCAGATCCTGATGGCTTCCCAGGATTCCTCCTAGGCCACATATGCTAAGATGGCCTGCGGTAGGGGGGATGGTTACTGGCTTTTTGGGTTTTATTTTTGTTTTGCAGCCAAAATAGCCTGAAATATCATCCAACCTCTGGAGACCTGGAGCAGGATTGTGACTTGCCCAGAGTCACAAGCTGATTAGTGAAGGAGCCTGCATTTGAGTCCTGGCCATCTGATTCCGTTATCAATATTAGCTTCTTTCCTGAATGTAGGCTTAGGTGGAAAGAAGCAGAAGTCTTGAGGTTATTAAGAGTTTAGGGAAGGGGGCTAAAGAAATAAGGAAGGAGCCTGGAGGGTAAAGAGCAAAAAAGGAAAGGCTGGGGACCCTGAAGTCTAGTTTCTCTCTTTGATGTTGCTACTTGATCTTGGGTATTTTCTCCATTCTCTGGCTTCTATAACATCTATTCATATCCTTCCTTTTGGACATCTGAACTATTTCTCTCTCTTTAGATGGAAGGATGACAGTTGGCATATCTAGTTATAATGAGCCTGGGTGAACCAGACTTTTCATTTGAAAGGTGTTTAGAAGGTAAGGTCATTGTCACAACATGGAGCACTGTGTTGTTGGGCAGAAATATAACGTCAGGCAGAATAATACAGACTCGACAGACAGTCCCACAGACAAGCACTCAGGGACAAAAGCAGAATAAACCCTTTCTCAGGATGCTGTCTAATCAAATTCGGGCATGTGTACAGCCCGCAGCACTGCAAGGATGACCATTTCATTGGGCAACGATTATTAAAATTGGATTCTTTTTTCAGAAGACAGTCAAAATTAGAATTCTGCAGAGCATTATCTTCTTCCTGCAATGGCCATGTCATTTTTATGAGAGATTGTGTTGCCCAGAAATCCCCCTGATCCTTTTGTTCTTCCTCACATCTAATCCATGTTTAAGTTAGCAGCAAAACCGGGTACCAGACATATCCAGAGGAGCACAAGAGACAATTAACACCTACCTCTTGGAACACTGGTGACGATTAATCAGATATTGTGCCTCAGCTGCGTATGTTTTTATGTTTACCACAATCAAGCTTGATTAAAGCTGGCTTTTGTGATCCTCTGATTCCTTGTGGTGTTGGTGATTTTAGGAGACGGGCTGCCCAGTTCCGTTTTTTACCTCCCAGGGAATCGCTCCTGTAGCCGTTTCCTGATATATGCCAGGGATTAACTGATGTTTCTCTCCGGCTGGTGAAACAGCATAGTAAGGTCAAGCCTAAAAGCTGGCTGGGGAGAATTTAACTCTTCAGATCAAATATATTTGTCCCACCCCTGGCTCTGCCTCCTGATCAAAGTCAGGGGTGATTTCAGAGAGGTGGCCCCTCACTCAGTCAGATGCTGTACGCCTGCCCTCTCTCCATGGGCATTAAAAACAAGGCACTGATGTGTAACCAAGTCCTCATCATGGCAGCCGACCTCAGTTTATCACAGAATCGAGACCCACAGCTTTCATCCCTCCCTATAAAGCTGTCTGAGAGTTGCACAGACCCACGGATGTCTTTTATTATGTTTTTCTAATCACTTTTAATATGTTTTCCCACAGTTTTTTAAGTGTTGTGTCTCAGCCTGGCCATGTCAGCAAAAAAAAAAAAAAAGAAAGGAAAATTCCCATAAAAGGATGCTATTTTAATAGTTCAATTTTTTTTTTTTTTTAAGTTAGGGAATATAAAATTGTAGAACTCATCAGGATTTAAATCGTACACCACATACAAGATCTTATTTAAACATACACACAAACACAGAACCAAAGTCTCAGGATATTCAACCTTTCCCACTTCCCTCAAAAATTCTCTCAAAAATACCACTGTCTATGTATTCCAACATGAAAAAATTAATTATTCTCAAGCTGTATTTCCTCTCACAGATGTTCATTTCCCTCCTACCCCCCCTTTCGATCTTTTATGGATATTCTTTTGATTAACTGTAAGCTTGGAGTTGCTAATAATTTCAGGATAAGTGTTTAGATCAGGTACAAAGATATTTGAAAACAATAGAAACAGACTCAATGTCCTTGCAGCTTCTCTATGAAGGTAGGTATATTTCTAGGTGTGTTTTATGGCCTAGAAAGACTCAGGCTCAAGTAAAAGCCCATCCTCTCCCACTGTGAGATTTTTAGTATTAAGGATCGACGTACATTGTAATTTTGGCAGTGGCCTGTCATTGAATAGTTGTCTGCAAATGCTACTAATGTTATTTTGGATAAAAACTGGCTCGTTACCTTGTAAGCTGTGAAAAGAAATGAACTCACATATCACCTGCCTGCTGTCCTCTCTGCCTGTGTCATCCCTGTCCTCTTGTGATGCAGTTCAGTTCCCAGGGGACTGTAATGCCCCTGAAAATTGACAGTCACCTTCTATTATAACATATTTTTCCCATTTAATAACATGGTGTAGGTAATGATTCATAATCCTCAAAGGGCCTCCTGCCAGTGACAACTGAACTCAAGTAATTGCGAACACCATGCAATTTGGCGGTATGGTTCAATCAAGAGTTAAAGCAACAGTATGTCTGGAGAGACTTTCAGAAAAATGACGTTCTCCTGATACATTTCCATGTCTGTTTTACATATGTAACTCTTGCTTCTTCACACCACTGTGGCCTGAAATAGGACCATAAAGGTATATTTATTCCCTTTTAGACTATAAGTCCCAGAAAGGCCGAGATGTTTTCTCCCTTTCACTTCTGTATTTTTAGTGCCTAGAATAGTGCTTGGCATATAGCGAGTTCAATCACTGTTTCCCCTGCCTGGTGGCATGTCAGTCAGGAAAATAGTCTTTGGTTTTGAACTCCCATCCATCAATATCACTACATCCAAACTCCCCAAGGCCCCTTTAAACTTTGGAAGGATTCAAGTGACTGAAATTATTCATCTAGCCCTCAAGTAGCAGAGCTACTTTCTTCCCATTACCTGACAGCCTTAATTAGGAGTCCTTGATGCCACTCTCTGAATCATCGTCTAATATAGCTCAGTTACAACTAGGTGATCTCACTTTTTCATCTTCTCATAGACCCCTCATTGGACCAGAGCTGGATCTGAGTCCTTGGAGTGGCAAGAATTTGTGCCCCATCCAAAAGGATTCCTGCCCACTGCCCGTCAACAGCACCCCAGAATAGATCCTGGGCACCTTAGTGCCCTCCTACCTCAGGATGAGCCCCCTGCCTTACTCCCTAAGACATTAATTTTTTCTCAGAATCTTTGTTAGGGTTAAGTATAATAATGAATGTAAATCACCTATTATAGTATCTACCATAAGGTAAGCATTCAATAGTTGATAGCTTATTCATTTTTATAATGAGTTAAAACTTTACAAAATACCTTTCCATAACTATGAGTTATAACAAATATTAAGTTCTTAATATCACAGATATGGAGACAACGTTATGGGGTTAAGTAGGTGTAGGCTTGCCAAGGAATTTAACCTTGTTTCAAGTCCTGGCTTTGACACTGACTTCCTCCATGACTTTGGGCAAATGACTCAACATCTCTGAACCTCATCTTCCTCTGTAGAATTCAAGTCTCGATACTTACCTCACACTATAGGCGTAAGGATTAAAGGAGATAATGCTTATGATTCCACATTCTAAACAATAAAGCATTATGCAAATCAAGACATCTTTTTTCTCCTTTGCAAATGTGTGTTATGTGAATTGGGGGCAGCTTATATTTTGCATTCACAATAGGTGAGTTACAGAACTGAGATTTCAGAGAGCATTGGCACAGGCATAAGAAACTGACTTTCCATTTTCTTGGTGTGTTAAGGACACATACTGCTAAAGTGGAGGAAGATGATGGTAAAGCCTAGGTCTTCTCCTGATTCTCTGGAATGTATGACAAGGTCTGTGGATCCCCTCGTGGTTTTTGCAGCCAGGGGCTACTATAGCAGTTTGCTTTGCACACCATAAAAAAAAAAAAAAACCAGTTCAGGGGGCCAGCACCATGGCATAGTGGTTAAGTGCGCACGCTCTGCTGCTGGTGGCCAGGGTTCGGATCCCAGGCGCACACCGAGGCACCACTTGTCAGGCCATGCTGTGGCGGCATCCCACATAAAGTGGAGGAAGATCGGCACGGATGTTAGCTCAGAGCCGGTCTTCCTCAGCGGAAAAAAAAAAAAAGAGGAGGATTGGCATGGATGTTAGCTCAGGGCTGATCTTCCTCACAAAAACAAACAAACAATCCCAGTTCAACTAGATCCAGGGAAATTTTTGTTGGCTTGCATCTGAGATATGTTTTTAAATTGCAGAGCAAAATTTAATTTGGTTTCCATTTCCCCTGATGAGGAATAGCATCTCTATGCAAGAAAACCTGACACTCCTTTATTCTTGCAAGGATGGTAAAATTTTCTGGGTCACAAAACAAGCAGTAGAGGAAGAAATGAAGGTGCATGCAAGACTCCTAAAATAAATATTCCTCTGTGGTAATGATTAGAAGACTTGGATTAAGAAGTTGTCAGCCCCAGAAGTTTGGGCCATCCTTCCCTCTCTCTCATTGCTTTGTTTGATGTGGCTTGTGGAACATGCTAGGCAGGAGCTGCTTCGCCCCACATTTTCCAAAGTACTTGGAAATGCTGAATGGCAATTATAAAACAATGCCTTAGGGTTTGTGGGCTCTAAGAATATTACTCTAGCCAAAGGCTAAATCAAGAAGGTGCTCCTTAAACAAATCCAGTCAGAGGGAAACAGTAGCAAGAGATTTGAATTATCACGGGTGCCACAAGAGGCATTTCATTCAGGTTATCAACTAAATGCATATTAGGCTTTGTGGGTATCCCACAAGTGTATGACACAGTCCCTCTTCTCAAGGAGATTATCGTTTCACTCAGGAGATCAGACTCATAGGGCCCTTAAATAATAAAGAAAAATAATTGATGTCTCAATGTTGACTGTAGAATTTCAGATGACGGAAATTACCATAAACTGGCATGTCCCGGGGAAGGCTTCCTGTAGGATATACAATTGACATGAGCCTTCTGGACAGAAAAGGCAGACATACCCCTAATAGTGCCTTCCACTCATGCAGGCTTTTAGATCCTTGTGATCTCACAACAGTTGAGTGGGCTAGGCAGGTTTTCATTCTACAGAATGAAGGAAAAGAGAGGTCAGTGTGACCTGACCACATTGCTATGTGGAAGGACAGGAATGTGAGGTGAGGCCATCTCCTGCCTTGACAATTCTGTTGCTACCTTCTCGTAAGTCATTGCTGCTTAAATGTTTTCACTACCGTTTTACTCCACTTAGAGCTTAACACAAGGGAGATGCTCCACAAATGTTTCCTTCTGTCCCCTTGTCCTAAAGAGAGGCAGGTGATAAAATGGCCACGTTTCTAAAAATAAAAGAGAAAACACAATGCTATGTGTCTTCTGCCTCTCTCAGGGGAGGCAATTCTAATCAGAATGCTATTGGAGTGAGGTGGGAACTGGAGGAAATGAGGAGTAGGTTATGATATTGGAGGAGAGGAGAGAGGAGAAAGCAAAGAAGCCTCTGTCCTTACCTTCTCGACATCTCTGGAGCCTTTGGCGTTGCTGATAATCTACTTTCTTGCTTTCTGAAATTCTTTCTCCGTGTGGCTTCCATGACATTCAAGGAGCTTGTCCACCTCCTCTCCCTCTCGTGAATCCTTCTGCCTCCTTCACTGAACATCATCTTCATACCACCTCTTAGATGTAGGTGGCCCATGTAGTTTAGTCTCAGCTCTCTGTCTCCTGTACTTTTCCTCCCCAGAGCTGCCTTCTCTGTGTGGACAGCTCTCAAAATCTTAGCTTCTCCAGGCCAGACTTGATTTCGGTCCTGAGCTCCAGTCCTTCATCTCCAGGACTTCCCAGTCCCCTCAAACTCAATCTGTTAAAAATGTAACTCTGTCCCACAGAAAAGCAACTCCTCCCTCTGGTTTCTTATGTACAAGACCGTTTTCATTAGAATGCTTTTTCTTCTCTCTTGCTTCTTGAGTGTCACAGTACAAATATAAAAGTTATTCCCTGTGTTTGAGTCTCTTCCTTTGGTGGCGAAAGATTTCTGCCAAGATGGTTTGTGGCTGATAGGTACAGTCTGTGCCCACGTGCTCTGGAAGCCATCTTCCCAACAGCCCTCTGGATTCCGGAGCCTCTCAGCAGAGGTGAGGAGGTGTGGAGTGTTTACATAGGTGAGACTCTGGCAAGAGATGGCTTGTAAATGCCAAAAATTGTGCTGCTGGGGTGAAAGGAGAGGAAGTATGTTAGGAAGGAAGTAGAATCTTACCATCCATGGCAATTGGCAAAAAGGGTGCCTATTAGAAAGACATCTACCACTTGCACTTGGGCCCCCATTCAGCGTATGGTGTTCTACATATCAAGAGGCTGGAAAACATATGCAGGGGAATTACTCATGTTTTTCTGTCCATACACATGTGTTTTTGCTGGTGTTAAATTCTTGTTATAAGAGTCTCTCATTCCATAATGTACACACAGAAAGATATTCCCACCACTTAAAAAAAATTATTATTATTAAAACCAGCTGAGTAAATTCACAGAGCATTGTAGCAGGACAAGTGAAATGTAAACCCACATTCTCTGGGATTGTAAATGCCTTTAATACATACACTACTTCGTGTGAAATTTACTCCGCTACCAGTATTGGGTTTTCTTGTTATTGTTTTTAAGGGTAACATATGAGGACACAAATGCATGGCTGGAGAGGGGGATTTTTATCCTAAATTTTGAAATGTAGTCGTCATTTTCCAACAGGCACAGAGCTCCCTTCTCAGGTAAGAGGACACGAGCAGAGACCAGTTTGAGGAAAGAAACTGTCCCCTTGCTCCTATAACTTATGTACATCTTGAAAAAGGGGAAGTCACAGAAGTAGGAGACTCTGAATGCCACCAGTCGGGCCTCTTGTGTACTTCGTCAGGTGATGAATGCACCTGGATTAAGGTTTATTATCTACTTTTGCTGTGCTGAAGAGCCATGAGCTGCCTTGATGAGGGTTCTTTGAAAACACTACTCCAGGGGCCGGCCCTGTGGCTTAGCGGTTAAGTGTGCATGCTCTGCTGCTGGCGGCCCAGGTTCGGATCCCGGGCGTGCACCGACGCACCGCCTCTCCAGCCATGCTGAGGACACGTTCCACATACAGCAACTAGAAGGATGTGCAACTATGACATACAACTATCTACTGGGGCTTTGGGGGGGGGAAAAAAAAGGAGGAGGATTGGCAATAGATGTTAGCTCAGAACTGGTCTTCCTCAGCAAAAAGAGGAGGATTAGCACGGATGTTAGCTCAGGGCTGATCTTCCTCACAAAAAAAAAAAAAAAAGGAAAACAGTACTCGAAAACGCTGCAACTCTGCCAATGGAGACAATGGCCTGCTCTGAGGGTTTTAAAATTCATTTATTTGTTCAACAATATTTATTGAGCACCAATTATGGGACAAGCACAAGTCTAGACTTTGGGATATATCAGTGTACAAAAAGGGCAAAGATCTCAGCAGCCCTGTTCATCAGAATATATTGTGCTTTGTGTTTTGGTCAAATCAGCACTTACTGCCTAAATATCCCTCTACAAGGCACTGGGGGATGTTAGTGTTGGAATACCAAAGACATGAAAGGCATGGTCTCCGCCATCAAAGAAGCAGCAACCTAGCTGAAGTTGTCCAATTTAGGAGTTAGTATATCAGTCCCCTTTCTCCTGAGAGACAATGTTGAAGATGGAGAAGGACACAGCAGGGGCCTTCTGCAGAGGCCCCTACCCCTAAAGAATGCACAACTTCCCAGCTTCCTTCCTAGTTTCTTTTTTTTTTTTTTTTGGTGAGGAAGATTAGCCTTGAGCTAACATTCATGCCCATCTTCCTCCATTTTATATGTGGGACACCTGCCACAGCATGGCTTGATGAGCGGTGCATAAGTCCACACCCAGGATCCAAGCCTGGGAACCCCGGGCCAACAAAGTGGAGCACGCGAAATTAACCACTGTGCCACCAGGCCGGCCCTGTCCTTCCTAGTTTCTTGATTGCCTTCACATATACCCCTGTCCCTTGGCATCTGCCATTCACTATTTGGTTTATATCATCACCCTGTCTCCAGCTCTGATTTGACTCTTTTTACTGGACTTTGGGGCACTGTTTAGTCTCTTGCTGGAACTTAATTTTGGACAGTACCTATTTTCTGTTCTATTAATCCCATGCCCACATTGATAACCAGAAGAGACACTGTCCTTTATATGGCATTTATTTACACATATTGTTATTAATTCACTTCAAAAACCATTTCTTGAACACCAGTCACGTGCAGGCATCTTACTGAGGCACTGGGCACAGAAATACTCTCCTGGATTGCAGAGAGGAGGAGGGTCAGAAAAATAAACCAGTAATTAAATACAATATCTTGGGAACACACAAGAGGAGCACCTACCCTGACTGGGCAGAGTCTTGAAGCATAAGGGGAGATTAGTCAGGCAGAGAAGCACAAACTGGTCAAGGCGAAGATATAAACATATACGTGATAAGGCAATATATCACCTTTGGACAGATAATAATAACAGAAATGAATATTGTGTCATTCTCCTCAGCTCACACACAGTCTGACAGCCAAGTTCACTCTTCCCTCCAGTGGGTTTTACCTCTGTCTCCTCTCTGGCCCCACCATCAGTTACCTTGGGGACAATAGGAAGGAGGAAGAGAAAAGACAGAAGTGAGAAAGAGGATTGACAAGTGGAGACAGAGGGCTAAATCAGTTTGCATCCGCTCAAAAGTAGAGAAAGAAGTGAAACTACATACAGAAGCCACACCTCTCCCTCCCCCTTTCTCTCCACAGCTTTCAGACGTATGTTTTAGCCAAGAAATCCATCTGTCATTTGCTACCTGGTAATCCATGCATCAGCCATCTAACCTCTCATTGTGAGGAAAGGGAACCTAGGCTCACCTTGCTAGCTTCCTGTCAAAATGTAGAGTTCAAGGCATAATGGGGTTTCTGGAACAGCTTCAATTTCCAAAAAGCTTCATCAGAAAGCAAACTGTATCTGTGATAAGACTGAGTAAACTCACCAAGAGGCCAATTTTCTGTGCTTTTCACTGGCACTCATCATCTGTGAAGATGAGAAGCATTGATTAGCCATTATCTGTATCTTTGATTAATTTTTAAATGGGAAAACATTAATTATTACTTAATTAATGCAATTGGGTAGAAAAATCTTTTACCACATGATATGGCAGAGGAGAGAGAAATCATGAAAGGCTAGGTTTCCCTTATTTGTTAAAAGCTTGGAAAACACTAGCCAAGGAGACGTTGGAGTACAGAACTTGGGCACAGTGCTGGAGAGTTGGGCTCTACCCACCTGATGTGCCCTGACCCCATAGAAAGGGCTAGGTGTGATACGAGGTGCGTATACCATCTCTTAAACTGGGTCCTTTCAAAACAGCCGAAAGGCACTTTCATTGTGCACCACTCTCTTTGTATAATGTACAGCACAATAACTCAAGACTAGAGGTGTTAGGTAACACGGGAATAATAAAGTTTTACTTTATCTCCCATTCCTCTTTCTTGATGGCCACGATTATGACACCAATTCCAATGTTGGGGGTGGTTTCCAACACCGACAAGCAATTCTCCAACACCAGCTGGGTGTCCTACAATTCAACACAATTCTAGTACTACCTAGAGATAGCATCAGATCCCACAGGCTAAGGGCTCAGTCCTACAAGACTCTTCCCCCGAACTTTAGACCCAGGTTGTCACCTGTGCTTCTGACCAGCTATAGACTGGAGGTTCCAAAGACCCTCTCCTTTGATTTGATTAATTTGCTAGAGTGGCTTACAGAACTCAGAGAAACATTTTACTTGCTAGATTACCAGATTAGTGTAAAAGGATATAACTCAGGAACAGCCAAATGGAAGAGATGCATAGGGCAAGATATGGGGACAGGGTATGGAGACACGTCCTCTCTGAGTGTGCCACTCTCCCCAAATCTCCACCTGTTCACCAACCAGAAGCTCCCTAAACCCTGTCCTTGTGGGTTTTTATGGAAGCTTCATTACATAGGCGTGATTGATTGAATTATTGTCCGTTGGTTACTGAACTCAATCTCCAGCCCCCCTCCCCTGGGGTGGGGGGAACTGGAAATTCCAACACTCTAATACGTGGTTGATTCTCCTGGCAATGAGCCCTCATCCATAGATGCTTCCAAAAGTCACCTTATTAACATAACAAAAGACACTTTTATTGCTGTTGTCACTTAGGAAATTCTGAGTTTTAGGAATTCTGGGCCAGAAACCAGAACAAAGACCAAATATATATTTCTAATTATAAATCACAATATCACAATGACATACTGAAATAAAGGCAAGAATGGGAGTTGGATTTCCAGAAAAACAGGCACGAACTCACTATTGCCAGCACATTTAGATTTGCTCCCAAGGGTGTGACCAGATGACTTCCTACAGGTGGCCTCAGCAAGACCCTTTAGAAAGGAGTAGCTCAAGCTCCTGCCTCCTGGGTTGCCCATCCCCAGGGCCTGAGGGTGGGAAAGTGCAGCCTTTGGAGAAAGTGCTGGATGGAGCAGCTTTGCTGCAGGCAGGACAGGAGGGAGAATGGCTCTTTGTTTCAGGTGTGCTTTTTTGTTCCTATTTCAGCTGAATGCTGGCTCAGGATTCACAGCAGAGCTGGCACTCTCTCTTCACCTTTAAAAATCCAGGTGTGTTGCTATTGATTGACATTTGGAAACTGCCTCTGATGTTGATACAGAGTAAACTCTTCTCTCTTAGCCAAGGCATTAATTTTTTTCAGGCCTTTGGTCAGTGGTTTGCAAGTCCCAGCATAGGAATCTGTGAACAACACGATTGAAGGACTCAGAGAAACTTTAACCCAACCACTTACAAAGAAGAGGCCCAGAAAGGCAAAGTGACCTGCCACATGTCACATAGGTAATTTATGACAGATTGATAATAATAAATTAACCCAACATGAAACTGATGGTAAAGTTCAACCCTGAATAGCAACAGCTAATAGCAACCCTAAATGCCACTGCTCTGTTGCTGATTCTTGGGAAATAACCCACGTGGGATTACTGGGAAATCTTTTCAAATCCCCCCCACCAATCAGCACAGCTTTGTGATGCAGATGTCCTCATAGATGACCTCCACACAGTGCATTTTATGTACTTTATTCCCTTCCCTGATTGTCTTTCACATGAGATTCACATGGCACTGTGTCACCTTGATCAGCAGGACCTCTCCAGTCCCTTTGCTCATGGGAAAGGCATAGGTCTGAGACCCTCAGCAGAGAAGGAGTCTAAGATATCTATCCAGGGCTAGAATTTCTCAAAGTGTGGTCCAAGGACCATCCATCCATACAGTGTTTATTAGAAATGCAGATTCTAGGAGCTATTCCAAAATTACTAAATCAGAAAGGGAGCAGGAATATGAATTTTTAATAAGTTCTTGGGGATTTTAAAGTACGCTAGAGCTTGAGAATCACCGCCTTAGGCTGTCTGGATTTCATCTGGCCTGACCATTCTCATACCTGTGAATGAGATGATATGGTCTTTGACTAAGATAGAAAGGTAGATAGATAGATAGATAGATAGATAGATAGATAGATAGATAGATCATAGATAGATAGATCTTCTTATATTTAAATAATGTACATCTGCTCATTCCATCAGCTTTTATTGAGGGCTGTCCATTACTAGGACCCAGAATGGAAATAATAAAAATGGAGCATCTCCCATATTCTAGACTAATTGCTTTCGTATATTAAGTCTTTTAATCCTTCCAACTTTATGGGTTACTACTATTACATTCACTCAACAGAGGAACAAACTAAAGCACAGAGAGGTTAAAAAAGTTTTCCAAGGTTACAGAGCTTGTAAAAGGTAGAGGCAGAATTCGAACCCAGGTAGTCGGCTCCAGAAGCCATGATTTTAACCACTATGTTGAGTAGCCTCCTCCCACTTAGAAATGAATGAGACTCAGTCATTGATGCAACCCCTCCACCCCCAACCCCAGGAGCTCATAGTCTAGTCAGGAATCCAGACTTCAGACATATAAATAGGTAATTACGTTATGGTTTATTAACTGCTGTAATAGTGGTATGAGCAGAATGCTATGAGGGTAAGGAGGAAATTGTTGACTGCCAAAGGTGTCAAGAAAGGCTTCAAGAAAAATTCATAACTCCATGAGAACAGAGATCCTGTCTGTTTGGCTTCCCTTGGCACCATATTTTATAAATATTAGATGCTAAAAATAATTATGTTGAATGAGTGAATGAATTAATTAATGAGGTGATTCATTTCAGTTGGTATGGAAGGATAAGGAGGAAATTTTGTGACCAATAAGAGGGAGGAGAATGCACACAACCTGGAGGGGTAAAAGGCTAAAAATAGCTTGCTCTAGGACAAGAGATTCAATGTGACTAGAGCAAAGCATGCCAGGGAGGTGGTGGTGAGGGTGATGTGAGGAGGGAGGAAGGAGAAGAGGCTGGTGGTGAAAAGTCTTACATACCACACCAAAGAATTCAGATGAGTCCTCTAGGCAGCCGTCTTCAGGCAGGGGAGTGACATGATCAGATTTCTTCAATGGAAAGACACCTCTGGAGGCCAGTGTTGAAGCATAAAGCAGATTAGAGTGAAGAAAGTTGGCTAGGAGAAAGGGGGGAAGCTAGAAGGAGTGAAGTAGTGAGGGCAAGAAGTTAGGAAGGTCTGAGCTAATGCACAGGGGTGGGGGAAGACAAAGGGAGCCCGGAAATGAGATGCACGCCTGAGGATTCAGGGACCAAGTGACTATAGAATATCCAGATAAGACTCATGATTTTCTAACATAAATGATGATGCCATTAACTGAAATGAGGAGGACAAGAAGGAGAAGTTTGAGGTGAAGAGAGTTAAAGAGTTCAGTTTTAAACATGTTAGGTTTGCGTTGTCTGTTGATCTTTCCAGTGAAGATACATTCCCAGAAGGTGTTTAGCAAGATGGCCGAGATCGCCAATACTGGAGACAAGGTATTTGGCAGCATCAGCATCAGAGTGGGAGTTGAAGCCATAGGAGCAGAGAACATCCCTCAGGAAGAGTGTATAAAGGGGGAAGAGAAGAGGGCTAAAAGAGTAATCATAAAACATGGCTGTTAGGGTGTAAGCAGTCAGTAGGGCAGGCCAGGCAGAAAAAGATCCTGTAATTTTAAATCATGCTAGTCTAACGGAAGAGTCCTTTTGTATTTATTCAGAAGAATTTTAGGAAAAGGAAACTCTTCTCAAAAACTGTATAGACAGTTCACTGAGTCACAGGCTGAAACCTGGAACACAGTGCTTTTGTATTGGGTGCTTTGGGCACCAACTCTCCTTCACCTGTGAAAATATATATCACATTTTTTTCCTCTAGTGAATGCCAAACTGCTCAAGAATGCAAAATTCTCCACTAGAGCTTTAGCTATTGGTATTCGACTTAAGGCTTCTGTGGTGGCAAGCTAGGAAAGTTTTCAAAGATCAACAGTTACAACTCTCTCCTTGGGTTCTTTTTCTTCCCGCTTCCACTGGGTGAGGGAGCTTCTACCAGACTGAGTCTGCGGACCTCCAGAGCAGAGTAGAAAACAAGATGAAAAACCTATTAAGTAAAATAACCACTTTCTTTTAAAATTAACTGTATAAACATTATAACACTTAAACTTTAACTAAATTCAATTGGCTATTTGTAGTAAAACTGACTCATTCGATTCAGTTGGGAGTTTTTAAGCTAGTGTGTTTTTGCAGCTTTAGTGGGAGTTTCCCTGGGACTGCCCATAGCCTGAAGGTCCTTCCCAATTTGATGTGTGTGTGTTTGTATGTATGTGTGTGTGTATGAGAGAGACAGAGAAAGAGAGAGAGAGAGACAAATGCTGGTGGTGTTCCATGAGAATTGCCGGCAAATGACATTTTACATAGGATATTCCCTGTATCTGTTAGGCAATAATGAGGATAACTGGTGTCCTCATGGTCTTGTGCCACGCATGATACCTGCACAAATATCCTACCTAAGGCAGAGCAATTCACACAATCATAAACACTAATGCCAAATAAATATATGTGGGAAAATGTTCAACCTCAATTGATGTCAAAGAAATGTAAATACTAGCCACAATACAATACCGTTTTTCTCCTTGCTAATTGGTAACGCTCTTCTTAAAATTATAATACTCTGGGTTGCCCCAGGAAATCAGAAAATGAAACTTTCATACTCTGCTGTGAGAATGTAATTATGTATAACCTCATAGGACAATTTGTCAATATGTATCAAAAGCCTTAAAAATGTTTATAATCTTTCACCCAGCAATTCTTCTTTTCAGTTTATTCTAAAGAAACAATCAATTGTATACTTAAAATAGGTGAATTTTATGCTATGTGAATTTTATACCTCAATAAAGCTCTTTTTTAAAAAAAGAAACAGAGATATGCAAATATTTATTACATATTATTTATAACCGAAAAATTAGAAAAAGTCTAAATGCCTATTGTATACCACACCCACTTAATAGAATAGTCTACAGCCATTAAAACAAAAAAAAGTTATGTTGTAGTACAACCATGGATCTCTAAGTGTGTTCCCCAGACCGGCAACATCAATATCTCCTGCAAACTCATTGGAAATGCAAATTATGGATCTCCATCCTAAACGTTCTATGTCTTAACAAACCTTCCACGTGATTCTAACGCTCACTAAAGTTTGATAACACCTAGGAAAAAAATGTTCCTGGGAAATATAATATAAAAAAAGCAAAAGCAAGCTACAAAACAATATGTAATGATGTGAAGCCCATTTATTTGACAAATATCTATGTATATGCATGCCTAAATGAAATACTGGTAAGATATATTTGAAAAATTAACAATAATTATCTACAGATGGTAGATATATAGATGTTTTGTTTTCTTCTTGATGATTTTCTGTATTTTCCTAATTTTCTGTAATAACTATGTACGATTTTTATAATAAACAAGGTTATTTTACAAAATTCTTGCCCTTGGGATTTCTGGGCACCAGACATTTAGGGAAATATGTTGCACAAGTTCAGTGAAGAGGAAAATAGAAAGAATGGGGAGTTTCTCCCCTAACCAGTTCTTTGGAGAGGCTTATTGTCCTTAATGTAGAACTTGACATTTTTTGTACTTGCTTTAATTATGAAAGTGTCACAGTATCCATCTTAAGCATCATACATCAAAGGGTATATGATGAATGGTGAGCATCAGATCTCTGACTCAACTCTTTTGAGACCATAATGGGGTGGTTTTCTTCTTCTTCTTCTGTTTTTTTTTTTCCATGTTGTGGGGCAGTTTTCTTCTTTTTTATCTGTGTTATGTCCAGGGATTTTTTGTACATTGGCTTGTGCTCTCCTGCTATGGAAGAGGTCAGTTTGAGTCTTTGTCACAATCCGTATCATGCTCAAAAAGTCAATTGCACCTTCTGCATTCTTGGGAATTTCATATAAAGAGCTAAACCGAGAGATTGTTGTTGGCATAATACTGAGATGGAAAAACCACTGGATATATCAGGTAGCATAGGCCTTTTGTTACAGGACAGTGTGACATAGGGAAAAAGGACAGGCCAGTTTCCTTATAACTAGTTCTGTAGCCTGGGGCAAGTCTATAGTATTTTCTGGGTTTTGCTTTCTTCACCTTTAAACTGAAGGAGTTGACAAGATGATCTCTGAAGTCCCTTCAGCATTGAATTTCTGTGCTTTTATGACTAGATTCACAGAGATAGAGTGACCCATAACCAGAAGGCAATATAATGCTCTTTGATCTGTTTCATGTAGTTTGGCTTTGTGAAAGCCTGGTGGTATTTTCAGAAGCTGGAACATCCTTTAATGGGCTTCTCTCCTGCTCTGAGACTGAATATCTATTTTGAGATACCTGAGCAATATTATCAATGAGAAATGCTGTTTGGCATTCAGGACCTCTTCCATAACAGCACCAAAGAGTTGGACAGCCCGCAGATAAAAAATGATCCTTTCTGAAAATGTAGAGGGAGAATGTGGCCATATGGCACAGGTCAGTGGAATATGAACTCTTTATTCGAGAGGACACAGGAGTTCTTTAGATCACTTAGGAGACTTGGGTTCTAATCCTAGCTGTGACCGTGTCTAAGTACCTTATCTCTCTAAGCTTCAGTTTTCTCATTTGAAATATTTCTAGTTGACTGTAGTATTATTTCATTTCTGACGAAAATGTGAGTTTATGATTGAAAGAATGATATTATGGGCTGGCCCCGTGGTGTAGCAGTTAAGTGCATGCGCTCCCCTGCTGGCGGCCGGGGTTCGGATCCTGGGTGCGCACCAATGCACTGCTTGTCAGGCCATGCTGTGGTGGCATCCCATGTAAAGTGGAGGACGATAGGCACAGATGTTAGCCCAGGGCCAGTCTTCCTCAGCAAAAAAAAAAAAAGAAAGAGGAGGATTGGCATGGACGTTAGCTCAGGGCTGATCTTCCTTACAAAAAAAAAAAAAAGAATGACATTATGGGCATAAAGACAGTTGTCATACCTGAGGGAGTCCCCCAGGAAGTAGCTATTCTAGAAAATTAGAACTGTAGAGTTTAAAGGAGCCTAGTCAATCCCACTGGGGGTCTGAATCATTTCTACAGTATCTGGCTTTTTCTTGACAGGAAACGGGAGATGAAGACATATGTTGTCTGGGGCTAGCATTTGCCAACTTTTGCTTAGGGTGAGGGAAGTATATACTTAAACTGCCGAGACAGCCCCAGGTTTGAGGAAGAGATTTCTGCTCATCCCTTTAACTGCACAACGTTCACGGTGTGCACTCCACTGTAAAGGAAGCCCGTGCAGTTTGCTTGGCAGAGGAGTAATGTGAGTAATGAAGTCTTGGCTCCAGCCAGCATTCTAAAGCTAGGGTTTTGCAAAAGTTGCAAATCCCGAGGAAATGCTGGAGCACAGAAGGCCTGCATATCATGGATTACACTAATCCAGGCAGGAAGTGATAATGACATAGTTATACAAGCAGTGTTTTTCATGGCTAATTGGGAAGGATGGTCATTTAATTAAACTATGCCAGACCTTGGGCTTTTTGTGTCCACGACAGCCTAAGAGCCCTTCCTGGATCCTCTTGCTCAGGGCAGTTAAGCTCAACTGTAAGTTCCATGAAGGCAGCATCTTTATCTTTTTATTAATTCCTAATACCTAAAACCTAGTACAGTTCCTGGAACCTAGCAGGTGCTAGACCTGGACTAGAAGATTTCTGAGTATTTTATTAGCCCTGTAAAATGCTTTGTTTTATATCAAGTGGATGTGCCAAGACTTGATTCTATGAGCCTCTTGTGGATGCAAAAAGAAAGTCAGACCTGATTCTGCATGCAAAGAACTGGATACGCTGATTGCAAAAAATTTTTTTAAAAGTTAGATTGATAAAATATAGTTAAGAGAATGCCTCTGTGAGGTTATTATATGCCATTTAACTTTATTTTTCTTCTCTCTAACCAGAGAGAAAGCTAGGGTTTGGGATGTATTGTCAGGATTAAAGTGCTTCTTTAATTTAGGAAAAAAGTGCTCTTAAAAGCTTCAAATGACTATGGTGGCTGCATAGTATAGTACAAGGGAGTAATTTATTGAGGGTCAGAAAAACTGAATTTCAGCCCCCTGGCGCTGGCACCAACCTGTAGTAAGATCCCGCTTTGTTCATTTGCAAAATGTAGGGCATCTATTGCAATGATTATATTTCCCAAGCCAAAAATCATCCAGTTCCTTATGATTTGGGGGACAGGATGCAAACCGGAAGATACCATTTGGAAGCTAAAATGTAGGAAGTTCTTGGACACGTGGATGCTATGTGAACAATGGAATAGAATATGAACACCATGCTTGTTGAATAAAATTCAGGACATATGAATGCTGACCATGAAACAACACAGTCTTAAATAAGATATAGTATAGACCCTATAATTATATTTGTATTGCCTCTAATTCTTCCTTCAGCGTAGAAGTAGGAAATTCCAGTAACTTAAAGGTATTTGGAGAGTCAGCTTCACATCATCTCTCAGTCTGAAGTGACCCTGTAGTGGGTCCTCTAACCTGCTCCTGTCCCCATCTGGTGGATTCCAAGGCTCCCTTATCTGTCTTACAGTCGAAAAAGGAACCTGTTAAGAGACTGAAAAAGACCTGGGCTGTTCTGCTCGAGGAATCCTGCTAGGAGGGAATGAGATTTATGAGATGAGGTAATAGAAATACATTCTAAAGGAACTTTTTCCTCAAATGCCTATTTTCTTTGTGATGGATTTGTGTAGGGGAGGCTGAGGAAATTCAATTCCCTCGCCTTCCCCACCACATTCCTACTGTTGCAGGTTCTAAATGTTCCCAATCACAGTACACAGGCATCTTCTCAGAGACTGGGCCTCAGGGATGCCCCCCACTCTCAGCTCTGCAGTTTCCAGAGGCTTCCTCCAGTGACATTCCCACTTTCCATTGACTCTTGAGAAATTATATTAAAATGGAAGAAGATTTATCTCCCTGGAAGAAATTGGGGTCACTGAGATTCGGGGAAAGGTGCAGTGCGTCTCAGGTTATCCTGAGGCCATTTGTCAAAGCTTGTAGAGTAATTTATAGGCAGATGTTCACCGAGGGTCACTCCGAGAGTGTGGAGAGCAGACTACACTGTGCGCTTTCACCCACATTTGCATTTATAATAAACAGTAGACACGGTATGAGTGAGGACCTACTGTGTGGCAAGCACAGAGCTATATAGATTCCATCATTTTATTTAATCCTCAAAACAAATCTATAAATTAGGGATTATTAGTCCTCATTTCAGAAATGGGAAAACTGAGGTTTAGGTTAACTGAGTTACTAAAGGCCGTGGAGTTTGTAAGTATCGCAGTTGGGTTCAAATCCAGAGCTTTCTGACTAAGAAGTCCTTCCTGTCAACCAGGCTCAAATGACCATTAACAATATCTTTAAAGGGAAAGGAGACAGAGAAGGCAACGTGAAGGGTGCACTGAGGAAGAGTCAGGGGCTCCTCCTCTTGATGGAAATAGCTCTGTGGGACCCTGTAAATATAAACCTCCCAGGGCTTTCTGTAGGCTCAGAAGACAGTCATGTCTTCTGCCTGATTTCCTGCTGATTTAACAAGTGCTTATTGATCTCTTTCTGTGGTGAAAAAGCACTGTGGTAGCAAGAGAGACACAAAGCTTATTAAAACACACCCTCTTTCCTAATTCAAGACCGTAAACACTAGAGTGCAGGACATGCAACTAACTATAATAAATTTGGAATATGATAGTATTTTACATAAAGTGGATTGGGTGTACAGAGTAGAGGCAATGGGCTGGTGTTTTTTTAAGTGTGGTCTCCAGACCAGCAGTGTCAACATCGCAGTCACCTGAAAATTCTTAGGCACCACCCTAGGGGTGGGGCCCAGCAATCTGTGTTTTGGTCACTGAAATTTGAGAAACACTGGTTCAGGGGCTTGGCTGGTAATTGAATTTGGCTTGATAAGAGATGGAGTAAGGGACTGAAAGCAAAGTAATCTGGATAGGTCATTGAGGGCTGATGAGTTAAAGGCGCTGAACTTCTTGCTATGGAGACTTCATCAAGTGGATGACGTATGGATGGAGAGCCATTTGATGAAGTTTACATTTTAGAAAGATCACTGCATGGCAGTAAGATTCAAGGGACCATACAGTCCGAACCAAAACTGACCACAGATTTCTCCTCTCTTTCTTGCCTCTGCTGTTCTTTCAACTCATTTTTCCATGACGACAATTCTGATACAATTTGTGTTTATGAAAATCACATTAATTTCATTAGAGCCTCAGGGTTCCCTTACAAATCAATATTTGTCACATCTGAGGATCATGAGAAACAGTAGCAGCCCTTTGCCCACTAGTCAACAGGAAACAGAAGGAGCATTTTGCTCTGTGTTAATTAGAAAGGCTCAAAGGCACACTTTCAGGAATTTTCACGTTATTCCTCTACTAAGGAGACTTTATTCTCCCAACACAGCAAATCTTATTTCCTTTCCTAAAGGTGACGTTGAGAAAATGATGGCTTACCAACATCCCCTTACCAAATTTTATCTTTACCTGGGCATTTGAATCATACTTGTTCTAAATAAGAATTTTAATAAGATCTGGTGGGTCACTGGGGAGGAATGCCCCTAATTCTCTACATGGAATCTCACTCCTGAGCATTCTACCTAGAACCTTGTGACAGCTCCTCTGTGAAATTAAAAAATAGACTTCATATATAAATTAGGACTTTCCAGTTCCAGCCTCCACCCAGCCAAAAGAAATCTGCTCTGATTTCAGTAATAGCCTTGTCTACCTATTGTCAGAGTTTTCAGAAGCATTAGGAGTGGAGATTCATGCCAGCTCTGGACCGTCTCCTTAGCAGTTCCTCACGAGCTGACCTTTGAGAGCATCCACGATCACTCTGGACTTCCCCTATGCCACACAGGAAAACCTAGACAGATGGTCAACCTGGGCAGCATCTTGCTTTCAGAGCCTATCTCTGTGTGTGGGCCTGGTCACCCCAGGACCAACAAAACAAAGCTAGAGAAGGACAACTGGGTGGTCCACCGTGTTAGGGAAACCAACACATGTCAACAGACTATAAGAATTAGAACTCTTTCCTTTGTAAATTATGATTTTTTCACCAAATCTTGGAGTATATGGGACTCTGTAGCACCTCTTATCCGTGTAACTCATTTTAGCAGTAATCATATCCTCTCGGACAAACACATTTTCTGTTTAGCCTGGCCTTCCCCACAGGATTTGAAATACCTTGAGAACAGGAAATGTCATTTATATTTCTTTTGAATACTAAAACCACAGCCCTGGAAACACAATAGATAATTCTCCTTGAACTGACTTAAAATGGAATGGGATACAAAAATTGGGGACTACCTCTTGAAGTTTGAAACAGATCATTTTAGGGCAAACATAAGAGGAAAGGAAAGAAAAAATAAAATGCAATCTTAAGTTATCAGGCAGTAAGTTTACAAAAGTTATTACCCACAGAGGTGATATAAACAGCCAAATACATAGTTTCTAAGGTTTTTCTTTATTTGAATTCTTTGAAATCTTTTGTGAACCACATACACTAGCTTTATATTTGTCATCTCTTTATCTCTACATCAATGTTAGATAGATACGTTAATGTAAAGAGAGAGAGATATCATAGGTATAGGTAAGTAAAATAGCCCGTTACTTGCAAGAGTCAAATTTTATATAGCAAGAGATAACTTAAAAGGTAGTTATTTCTAATGATTTTCATGCATACTGCATGAGCATGTCATTCTTGTCAATGGAGTGACCAGTGCTGGGGTGATATAGTGAGGAGAGCTAACTTTTAGCTTGGCAGAAGGCTGATGGTATTTTGCCAAAGTCCCATGAAGGTTCATGATGAAAATTATTCTCCTACCGTAGCACTTGAGTTCCTTCACAGACCACCCATGGTTAGACACAGGCTGATAAACGATGCTTCATATCCTTTATGTGACTTCATGGACAAAACTCCATGATGTTGTAGCGAGACGTTCTGGAGAAATCCTTCACTTTGGACACTGAAATATCAAGTAGGACAGCCCCTCTCTCTACCAGGTACCACTGCCTGTCAGAAATGAAGCTTGTGCATCATAGGTCTGACCCATTCCTACATGCGTCTTTGCTTCTGGAGTTTTGAAACTTCACTGCATTCTCCAAGTGCCAGCTTCAAGAGACGTACAAAACACAATATGTTTATCCATCTCTTCTTGTAGTATCTGGCTTTCTGGCACTTTCTTCATCTGCTGAATTGTGACAACGCTGCCAGAAAAAAATGGAACCCTCTCCCCAGTGACTGCCATTGCTAATACAGTGCTGAGTCTGCCCTGACTGCCCGTGAGCCACGCCACGGCTGGGGACTTTACAACCACTGTAATTATGGAGTCCACCCACCACTGCAAGCGAAACACAGGGCCAAGAGAACATCGAGTTTAGGATTCTGTTGTGTTTTGTTTTTATTGCCTCATATTACTAAAGTTCCAGCTCAGAGATGAAACATTATATCAAGAGACCTGGTTTGCTTTCACTGGTAATTTGTTTTTTAGCCCCAACAAAGTAGACAGAGTTGTTGTTGTTGTTGTTGTTATTTAAATAATCTTAGTACTTCTGGAGGAACAGTGACCATTCTCGACCTCCTCTGGTCAAGCTCTTAAGGTGGTTTTCAGAAATTGGTTAATATGTCCTCAGATCACCCCTGTAAGGAAGTTAAGTATCCTTGTTTTTCTAGTTGGAAAAAATGAAGCATAGAAATCTTAGGCAATTGCCTTAGCTTGTCAGGGATTGAAGCATGAGTTGTCACTGGGGAACTGATTTCCTCTTTGTGTCTTGGAGGGTACTCTTGCCTTCTAGTTAGAGGCCAGTAACATGCACGGTCCAGGGGCAGCCATAAGGGCAGTAAGAGCAAGCCTCCCAGTCAAGGAGACCATGGCTCTGAAACTAACCCCCAAGATGCTTCCTTCCTGGCTGACAGTTAAAGCAAGTGACCTTCAGCTCAACTATGGAAAGTCCAAGTGACTAATTTAATGAACCTTTGGTGTGTGAGGGGTGGAGGAGGAGGAGGCTGTCTGGGCCAAGGGCCAGTGTGAGCCATCTCCAATCCATGCAGGGGGTCGAGAGTGAGATGAGAGCAGAAAGGGTCAGAAGAAAACAGGCTCCTCTATGTGGTTAGGGAAGAGAGTCTGACCATGTGGACAGATGGGAGCCCTGGGTTACGGAGGCGAAGCATGTCAGCAAACCAGGAGCATTTCCTGTCTGCAGACAGGCAGAGGGCCAATTCTTAGATGAGCTGGAAATAGGAACTGGTGGGGGGTGGTCAGCATAACTCTTTTTCTCTGTGGGTTTTATGTAGTGAAGTGAAGGAGCTTGTTATGTCAGTGATTCCGGGAGCTTGTTTATGTGCTGTGTTTTCTTTTATGTTTCCCCTTGTAATACTTGATGGTACTCAATCCACAGAGGCCACATTGCAGTTACCTCTCAGACATACATCAGCCAAGAGCCATTGTTTAGGCTGCAATCATTTTGCCCAGCCGATCTTTTTAGATCATGAGTTAGGTTACTGTGCCTCTGCTTCTCAAATGTACATGTTCCAGGAGAGCAGGAGTAGGGGAGGGCAGGGATGGTTCCTTCTCTTTGCCTTGCTCTAAAGAAGTGACTGCCTCCCTGACAGGGAGGCACAGTCACTTCTTCCCTGAGAAACTTAATATACATGAAGCCCTGTTCTAAATGACATGGAGGTAATGAGTAAACATTGGACCAGGGTGCTCTGGTTAGCCAGAGATTTTCCTCATGTATTTTCTTATTGAATTGTTACAACCCTATGAGGTGGGTGGTATTGTTTAAAGGAAAATAAGGCTCAGAGAAATGCACGAGGTCTCATAATAGAAAGTCTGATCCTGTTCTAAAGGACTATCTGAAGGAACATAACCAGCAAGAAGTCAGGGTGGAACTAAAGATTGCTCTGGGCCCTGTCAGCATTCCCAGGACCACTTCCTTTGCAGGAATCCAATCTGACTACCCTCTATTCATCCTTTCTGACTCAGCATGGATGGGTACCTTCTTTGGACTTTCTAAGCTAGCCCAATATAAAGCATCCCTCTTTCCTACCTGAGTTCCAAACAAATGGAGAAACATCACCATTATTGATAAGAAAGGACCAAGGTGGGAGACAGTCTGCTGACTGGACTTCCAAGTTAGGCAGACACATCTACCCAGTCTTGGGCACAAAGGAGAGTCTGCTCAATGAGACGTACCTCGTGGAGAATTAGAGAAATGCTCTCTGCGTGCAGGCCATGCCCAGAGAAGGGGAGGATTGGAATCTAGCACCTCCAGCAGAGTGAATCAAAGGGCCAAGAGGCCAGAGTGTTACAGCTCTTGGGACTTCACAGACACATGGCACTAACCCTCAGGATAAAAAAAGAGGCACTCACCTAATGCTACCTTCAGGATATCTTACCTGGGACCTGAAGAGTAGATTAAGTAAGGTGCCCTCTCTGCTCCTCCACAGCACTCGCTGCATGTTACTATCTTGTCACATGTAATCCTGAATTATAACTTTTTGTGTGTGTGTGTGAGGAAGATCAGCCCTGAGCTAACATCTGTGCTAATCCTCCTCTTTTTGCTGAGGAAGACCAGCTCTGAGCTAACATCTATTGCCAATCCTCCTGCTTTTTTTTCCCCCCCAAAGCCCCAGGAGATAGTTGTATGTCATAGTTGCACATTCTTCTAGTTGCTGTATGTGGGACGCCACCTCAGCATGGCTGGAGAAGCGGTGCATCGGTGCGCGTCCAGGATCCCAACCCGGGCCGCCAGCAGCGGAGCTTGCACACTTAACTGCTAAGCCACGGGGCCAGTCCCTGAATTATAACTTAATGTTCACGTCTCTCTCCTCCAGAGGACTGTGCATTCTAAGTGAATGTCCTGGGTCTTTTCATCTTTTTATCCACAGTGTCTGGCACCTAGCAGGTATTGGTGAGAGTTTGTTGAACTGAACTGAACTGAGGTACTGAACCTCTTTGCCAACCAATACTGAAGAGACTTTGTTGTTGGGTGGTCTCACTTCTGAAATGTTTTTCTAAGTATTCATTTACAAAGTCAGAATAAGCACTGATAAGACATGGCACTCGAAGTTCTAAAGAAAAAAAAACTATAATATGTAGATAAAAGCTGCAGAGGCAATTGGCAGCTGATTCTGTTTATCAAAATGAACCTGTGCAATGGAGCGTGGGAGGATGTTTGTGTGAGTGGCCTGTGTTTAGAGTAAGAGTAAGTGTTTGTGCTGGTGATTAATTACAGACATGTTGCTGGTGATGGATCAATCCAAGATTTAACAGGGAGCCCTCCAATTACATTCCCTGCAGTGAAGTACTATGCCAAGTTTGATCCCCAGAGTAGCAGCAGCAGCTCCTGGGATCTTTCTAGAAATGCAAATTCTCAGACCTTGCCCCAGAACTACTGAATCAGGATTTCTGGGAGTGGTGTCCAGGAATATGTGTTTTAACAAGCCCTCCAGGTAATTCTTGGGCATGTTCAAGTCTGAAAAGCGTTGTTACAATGTGCCTCCTTCTTTAGTGTAGGAGGAACAGATTTGCAGAGTCAAAGAAAATAATAGTAAGAATTCACATATCTTGCAAGGTGTTGTTTTAAACGCTGTAAGTGTATTAGCCCCTCTATTCCTTGCAACAATCCAGTGAGATGGTTACTATTTTAATTTCATTTTATAGAAGAGCAAACTGAGACACCAGGCCAGGACTGGGTTGAGGCAAGTGAGGCACTGTCCTTGGGAGAGAAATTTAAGAGGTGCCAAAAAACTCAGTAATCAAGATTTAAATATTTTAATATTTAAAATATTTTAAATCATATTTTAAAATCGAATATTTTATATTATTTTAATATTTTAAAAATCAAAATTAATGCTAATAAATTTATGATGATCAGAATGTCAAAGATCCAACAGGGAGAATGGTTACAGTAACTTGCCAGGATGATATGGTTAGTAAGAAGCAGAGTAAAGATTTGAATCCAGATAGGCAGACCCCAGAGACCACATGCTCAACCGAGATGCTGTGGACCTCTTA
The DNA here is from genome assembly GCF_020826845.1 of Diceros bicornis minor. NCBI lineage: Eukaryota > Metazoa > Chordata > Mammalia > Perissodactyla > Rhinocerotidae > Diceros > Diceros bicornis. Next base: position 37,880,305 of record NC_080746.1, read on the forward strand.
TCAACAAATACTGCCACATTTTGATGGGGCAAGGAAGGCTCCAGGCCTAGGAGCAAGCATCATCTGGGTCCAAGGGATGCCTAGTGGTTCTGAACTCATTGGGACCTCATGCAAAAAAACCCCTAAAAACAGAAGCAGAAAATTCAGATGGGGCCTAAATTTCACAGCTTGGCCATCTATGAACTTGAATATGAAAAATGAAGATTTCCAGAGCTTCGTCCCAATGTTTCTTTTGACTGGCTCCTGCTGGGAGAATCAGTGGGTAGAACCACCCTGCATTCTGGCTGTAGGAATGTGATAATTAGAATCACTTAATATAACTGCAGTGCCCTCCTTGGTCCCTCCACTTTTGGAGAGAGAGATTGAGCATTTCCCTTGCTTACTTTCCAATCTGTGAGATTCTGGCAGGCAGGCAAGCTGCTTGTCTTGAGGGCTTGTCATTGAGAGCTGGTCACCTAGAATGCCCCAACATGTTTGAGCTGCATTGTTAAACGACATTGGTATTCTCCCAGCAAAACTCCTCTCCTTCTTTTACCAAATCAGCATTCTGTGAACATGATATTTCCTGGCCTGAAAACATTGCGTGTTTCTGCGGCACCCGCCATGATTCTTCCTTGCTTTATATAAATTGACTCTAAGGAATATTTCTGGTAAATGTGTTCATGTATCAGAAGACTGAAAGATAGTTACAAATGTTATATGATACATTGAAGAAAAGGATCAAAGGGCTTACAACTTTCCTTCTCTTTAGTTGGGAGAGAGGAAAGGAATGTTTCATACACCTAGAAGTCTTGCCGGCCAAGTGCCCTATGATATTTAAGTTAAGTGAGAGTTACAAAGCTCAACCCTTAGACATTTGGTTAGAACTTCAAATAGCTGGTCAGTTCCTCTGTCCACTATATTTTTTGGTAGCTATAGTATTTTGGGGTGAGTTGTTTCTCAGACTTGACATTTCAACCCAATGGAGGTCATTTCTTGGATGCTGCAAAACGAGTGCTGAATGAATTCACATTTCTTTTGCTGTTGACAGCAATATGTGTCTACCCTTTATCAGCTTTTGAGTACAAACATTTTGTTTTAATAATGTATTTATCTTAGAAATATGTATTGAGTACCTAATAACTAAAATCTTGAAGGACAATTATATGGGTAAGCTATAGTCTCTGCTCTTCAGGAGTTTACAGACTACTAGCAATGGGGAAATTTAACTGATAACTAGACTGCAAGGTAGGACAGACTAAGAAGAAATTTCCTAAATACTCTGGACATTCGGAGATGAGAGAGACACATCTGGGAGGAATCTAGGAGGAGGCTGCATTTCAGTTCAGCCCAGTGGATCAGAAAGATTACAGTAAGTGAAACAGCGCTCCAAGTGAGGACAGCGTAAGCAAAGGCAAGGGGACGAGGAGGATGGATGGAGAATGTTCTAGAAAAGGAAAGTGTCCAGTTAGGTTGGAAAGAAGTAGAAATTAGATGAGGAATTTTGGAGTATATTTGGTAGGCACCAGGGAGCCAGCAAAGGTTTTGTTTTTCAGGAGTGATGGGATATAAGTAGACCTATGCTTTTGAGCAGTGTTTTCAGACATTAGTGTGCATTCAGGTCACCAAGGGATTTTGTTAAAAGGCGATTCAGATTCAGTAGGTCTCGGGAGGAGCTTGAGAGTCTGCATTTCTAAGAAACTCCCAGGTGATGCCGGTGTTGCTGGGCTGCAAAACATGCTTTTAGTAGGGAGGCTTTAGAAAGATATTGTAATGGGAGATAAAATAAATTGGAGTGGAGGAAGCCTAGAGACCATGAGACAGGGCTTATTACAGTGGCCCAGCAAGAGGTAAAGCAGGTCTGTGCTAGAGAAGAGGAACATCTAGTGGAAGTCAAATTTGTAGGGCTTGACAACTACGTTACGTAGAGTGAAGGGTAGTGGGACCCATCATGTGTGACCCTAAGACCCCAGACTGTGGGTGTGGGTACTCATGTGTGAGCATGCCCCCTCCCTAACACTTTGTGCTCAAGTCATCCTGAACTACTTATAGTTGCTTAGAGTTGCCAGGCTATCTGGGCTTGTGTCACATTGCTGATTCTGAAAGGAATGCTAGTGTCTCTCTCCATCCTCTCACCAGGCTAACTCCTACAGAACCCACAGGACTCAAGTCAGGTGTTACCTCTTCCTGGAAGTCTTCCTGGTGCCCTCAAATACCGCATTTCCCCAGGCTGGATTACATATCCCTTCTGTGCGCTCCCGTGACATCTTGTAGGTCTCACATGAAAGCACTGTGTAGTCAGATTACATACCCATTATGGGCTCTGTGCTTCTTGAGGACAGAAATTATCTTTTTCAGCCCTGTGACCCCAGTGTCCCACCAGGGTAGAGATCCAATCAATGTTTGATGAATGAATGGATGAGTCATGAGGAAGAGCAAAGATTTATTCACCGTGGTGGCAATGGCTTTTGTTTGTGTCATTGGTGAGAAAGGAAGTTGTTTAGACATTGAATTTAATTTGGTTTGGTACGTGATAATTTTGAGGTGCAGAATATCTGGGTGAAGATGTCCAACAAGTAGTTAGAAATTTTGGAATACAACTTAGAAAAAAATTCAGGACTGGCTGCACTGACTTGGTAGTCATATGCATAGAGGTGACAGTTTAGGACATGGTAGAGGATCAAATAAAGGCAGAGAGAGGGATAGAGAGTCAGGCAGACACAGGAAGAGACAAAGGGGGAGACAGTCAACAGAGAAATAGAGATACAAAGAGACAGAGAGCAGACAGAGACAGAGGTAGACTGAAGACAACAGTCACTTTGAAGACCTTCCTTCTGTGAAACCCAATATGAGGCACATCGTTGGGTTGCGTGTCACAGTGTAAGGACAGTGCTAGTCATGGGGGACCTTAGGAGCCTGCAAGAGGGAGATCCTAAAGTGAAGAGGTTTGAGATGCCCAGGCCTAACAATCAGGTCTATGTATGAAGTCAGGATTCAAAAACTGGCTTCACATCCATGCCATACAGGCCTGTTTTATGCCTTTCTAGCTTACTGCCTGGGCAGAGTTCCATTCTTCAAAATGTAGATGAACTTAAAGCTTGGTCCCAACTCCTCTGCCCTTTGCTTTTTAAACTGCTTGATGAGATAATCTAATACACACACACACACACACACACAAAACTATGTTCTGCCTTCTATAAGGTAGCCTGTGTGCATTTAAGAATTGTAAAACTTTTCAGGATAGAAGGCCATTTTCCCCTTTAATGTGATGCCCAACATTTCATCAAGAGCAGTGCATTGAACAGAAAGAAATACCCAAATGCGGGCTGGTGGGCACCCCTCAAATCATAGTATGGGTCGGCACCTACAAGGCCTTCAGAAAGAATGATCACATCCAGGCTTTTTTTTTTTTCGTTGTTGCCCAAAGCAGCATTTTAACAGACTTCTATTGTGTTTTCTCCATTCAATTCACTTGGAGGGTGACATTTTGCCCTCAAATTCATATGCATAGTTGCTCTTAGAGACTTTCAGAGCTACATTCCTGACAAAATCAGACCTTCTGTTTTATCTGAAACAACCCCCCAAAGAAAATCATTGGGTCTGAATGAACAGAATAATTCTTTATGTCCATGGGAGACAGGCAGACAAAACCCAATAAACTACAGAAAGAAAGAGACATGGCGATGATTTGTTTTTCATAATTACTTATTCAGAGTAGAAAGGAACAGGGGAAGAAGGTTCTTTTTAACATGTCTCGACGTGACGGATGAGGTGTGCTCGTCATGTGTATGCAGGAGAGATGAATGCAGCGCAGTCTTGTTAAAGGAGATGCTTCACGTTGGGCGGAGATATATTTCTATCTGGAACGTGGGAGATAAACACCCAGCGTTTTACTCCTCATTTTCATTATGCTTAAAGCCCCTCGCTGTTCTTCCAGAGTGGCAGGTGATGTGACTAGCATGTATCAGACCTTTCTTTTCTGTGTCCTGTAGCAAAAACAATCCCCCTTTCCAGACACAAAATAGGAGTACCCCAAATGCATGTTTTCCTCCTCACAATACCCCCAAAATGTGTACATGATAGATTTGGAAATCATACTGGATGCAAAAAACCTACGTCATCTCTAAGTTCATTTTCCCTTCCTTGTAATTCAGTCACACAGTTTTCTTTGGTGCAAAACTTGCTCAAAGATGATCCCAGCCAGAAATCAAGGGAGAGAAAGAAAAAAGGAAAGTTTTAGTTAAATTAGCTTGTTTCCTCATGCAAAGTATAGACAAACTTTTTCTACCTAAAATACAGCCTTTGCTCATGGAAGACTTGAATTCAACAGATTCTGACTTGAGCTATAGAAGCAATAAATTGGATCTGTGGTTAAAAAAAAAGAAGAAACTAACAATACAGTTTTTCACAGATCTGATTAAGGGAGGGTTTAATACATTCATGAATCATTTCCTAAGGCTATTATGAATTCAAGGATAAAGAATTAAAAAATGGTAAGTGCAGGAAGTGTGAAAATAAGGGTTATGGCATAAACGTTTATGCCTCTATGTTACAGTCATGTGAAGACCTAGCCTTTTTCCTAAGCCATGTAAATATATAAATTAAAAATCTGAGATTTGAGGGTACCCGGGAGATTATAGTACACGTCACTCATTTTACAGCAAAGAAAGTATTGACAAAAAAAGTTTAGCTATATAGCATATATCTTATCCTTTCTTCAATCATGAATGCAATTATTTACTTAACTATTACATTCTTTAATTTTTTTTAATTTCTTTTTTAATTTTCCTTTTTTATTTTGCACCTGAAGTGAGGGAGTTTGACACTCACTCGTAGATGTGTATTCTATAAATGATTTTCAAATACATAAAGAATGGATAGGACATGATCCCTACCTTGAAGTAACTCAGTGGTTGAACTCAAGTCTCATGACCCCCAGGAGACCACACGGCCTTTTGTTTTGAGCAAAGAGTGTGCCAAAACAGGGTAGTCTGGCCCCATTTTTCTTCGAACCTCTGTATTAAAAAGGGCTGCCAACTGCATCTTCTATCTGGTGAAGACTCTCACGAAAATAAGTAAACAAAAGCATTTCAAACATGGAACTCTTTCTCTCTTACAAACCCAAATGAACGACTGGTGACAGGTGAGGAAACCTTCAATTTTGGATGACACCATCCTGCATCACTGCAGTGTCTGAGGAGCCCCTGTGGTATGACGAGGTGTGTGTCAAATCCGGATGCTGCCCTTTACTGAGAACCTTCCTCACGGCAGGTACTGGTTCGAGGTGCTTTACACGTGTCTCATCTAATCCTCAAAATAGCACTGTGATGCAGTGCTGTGCCCATCACGTAGGTGAGGACACTGAGGGTCAGAAAGGTTAGGTGACAAAATCACATAGCTGGCAGGTGATAACAACTTGGATTTGGACCCGGCCCTGTCCGGCTCCAAATTCCATGGTTTGGCCCCTATTCTGCCTCCCAGATTCACTGCTAATAGCAATATTGTATCCAATTCTGCAAAGTGATTTTAACGATGAGCCAGTAGGAAGCACATATAGCCAGACTGGCCTGGAGCATAGTTTCCCATTTTCTGTTGTCGAAATCTACCAAATCCCATAGCCTGTCTAAGGATCCCAAGAGATGGAATTCCCTATAAGAAACCTGTGTGGCTTCCTTCAAATTGTGAAGCTTTCAACAACTTAAAATTATATCATGATGGTGCTCCTATGTAAGACAGCACCCTAACACAGTGATTCGAACATGCAGTCTGTTCCTTTACCTTGGGGTTACGGATGTAGATTGAAAATCATCCATATTTTATGTGATCATACTGCATGTCACCATGTTTGTGTGTGACAAACTGCTCTGAATGCAATCCTTCACATTTAGATATAAGTATACAAATTTTAAAAGCCCTTGTACATCGTTTTATCAGGACAGCCCATTTTATAGACTAGGAGACTGAGCCTTAGCAGGTTTAATGTGACAAGTGACAGCTCACACAGCTAATAAATGGAGGAGACGGGACTAGAACCCACGTCTCTCAACTCCTAGACAAGCATTCCTTCCACATGCCAGGCAGTTGAAAATTCCCAGCCTTCTCCTGTGCTTCTCATCTCTTCCCTAAAAACTCACAGGGCAGCATGATGTTATCTGACCTATCACTGCCAATATTTTAGCATTTAAATAAGGAGGAGGAGTAAAGAGAGAAAAATATTTCTGTAGAGATTTTTTGTGGAGATAGGAGAGTTCTTGGTCTCCATCCAAAGATCTTGAGCATTTAATGAGGCTATTGTCCACAAGTTGATGCAGGGTTTAGCAATGAGATGGTAGCTGTTTGGCTGCTCCTCACCTCCCTCAAGGTCTCGAAGGGGAAAACAGGAAGCAGGGCTTAGTACTGACAGAAGCTGCATTCTGGTCCTGGCCCTGAATAAGCCTGTCATCTCTCTCAGACTCAGTTTTACCATCTTTAAAATGAAGGTAATAATTCCTGTTTTGCCCATCTCACAGAGGTGGGATTTTTTTTTTTTTTTGAGAATCCGGTGAGGCAAGACATTGAAAATTCCTTGAAAACCATTCATATCACATGCCATACAAATGTGAAGGATTATTATTAATATTATTAATGGATCACAGAGATTCCATAGCACTGAGAAAACAGTGGAACTAAAAGAATGCAACACACTGGAAGTTTGTTGGGGTGGCCTTCACTCTAAGTTACACTGACTTTTCCTCAGTCATTCTCTGGAATCAAAAATGGGGAAAATAATAGTTATTCCACAGGGCTTGGAGAATAATAAAATGAAATGTCTGTGAAGGACCTAGAGTAGTACTTGGGATATGTCTGGCCCCTTTTCCAAAACTTCCACTGATGAAACCTACCTCATCAGATAGCCTGTCAGATGATCTGAATAGGATAGTAAGTATTCTGATTTGTTACTATTTCTGTCATTCTCAGTTTACTCCACTTCCTATAATTCCACAATAAAAACAGAGCGATTCTTCAGATAGCAAACCCAGTGCTACCTGTCTTATCAGGTCAGCTACATGGGGGTTGCAGCACGAATATGTGGGGAATTATTTAGTGATTTCGGGCCCTCCATCTGTGGAACTGAGCTGATTCATTCCTCCACGTGTTGTTGAACAGAACCCACTGCCTCCACTTACTTTACTGGTGCTGAGATCTACCTTCCCCACCTCCCTCCTTCTCACTTATCCCTCATCTTGGACTTACTGGAAGACTTGCCTGTAGCTGAGCATGCCAGCCAGTACTGCAATACAGACACTGATTCTTTTTTCTCAAGAAGCATTCTTCTTGACCATATTATGAGAATTCTTCTCTAGATGTATCTGTTTATTTTAAGTCCATTGAGGCCCTAATTAATATTACTCAGCACCCACCCAGCAGTGTGCTTTCAGTTGCTAATCGCTTTACATGGTTAGTAGAAGGCCTTATCAGTTAGGCAGCAGAACTGAGAATGAATGGAAAGCCCATCCCCCATTTCTTTACATCATACTTCCTGCCATGAAATTCTTAGACCCTCATAAGCCCGTAATTTCAATGGCTGTCTTGTTCCTTCATTCTCTCCTAGCAAGAACTCTAGGATGATATTTGGTGTAATTGTGCTCACATCTTCAAACACTGCAGTTAGGTGTTTGAAATAAAATGTGTAATTATGGTAGTGGAAAGCTACATCTGCTTCCAAACAAACCTCATGTTCCCCTGGCTATAATTAGAGAGCAAGGTTTGCAGCACAGATTTTCCCATGAAAGCCAGTTCAAGTGAGGCTTCTGTCCTTTCAGAGGGGCTCCTGGAGGTAGAGATTAGGATGAAATGTTTTGACATTGGTCCCGCTTCCCAATTCTAAAGAGATTGTCAGTTGTCATTCATAGAGTCTAAAAGCACAAAATAGGTGCAAGGAATTAATGTTTGGAGTTTTGGATAACAGTCTTCCAAATTATTTGTCTCTGAACAGGAACACATTAGCACAAGGAAGGAAAGTTACAGAAACCCACAGACCAAAGGGTGCAGAAGTAAAAATTGTCTCTTAAATGCCTCCAGAGCCTAAATGGGAAACCCTTGCAGGTTTGGATAAAATTAGACATTGTTTTGAATAATCTCACAGGTCCTTGCAATTTAACATCCATAATAATAGGAGTAGGAGCAAGATGACCAAGGGCTCAGAGGTTTTCTTCTTTCCTGTTCGAGGACTGTCCATGTGAGTCTCCTCAAAACTGTGGACTTCCCCACTGCCTTTGGAGGGGTTTTGTAATTAGGCATATTTAGCTGTACCATGTTATACTGCTACAGGAAGAATCCCATTTGTCAGCAGTTTTAAACTTTGCCAAATACAGGCTTATTGGCAAACGGCAGTGAACACTCTGATAATGACCCAACTTTAGAAAACACACACCCTGCTGTGTTGTATTCAAGCCACAGTTCTATTGAAATAAAAAAGAGAGACAATGCCTGCTTTCAGACACTAGAGATCCTTTGTATTCCAATAAAGTTTAAATTAATGTTTTAAAAGGTTATTGCTATTTTTTCCCATTTAGCTGGCATCATTTATAAGTCTTATTTAGAGAAGGTCCTATGTTATTTTACTATTTCTTTTTGCACAAAAGCTAGTATTTGATTGCGTTAGATCATCAGCTTCTGGTTTTCATTAGACAAACCTGAAATACCCTATTATTAAGATTAAACAAAAAAATAGTTGTTTTCTTATTCTGAAACCTGTTATTTTGAGGCTACTCTGACCAGAGGAAAAGAAATCAGCTTTGCACAACCTGACAGATACTTCAAGAGGAGCAACATAACCTCATCAATGCTACATTTAGGTTGCTTTTGTATATGTGGTTCCTTCCTAGAACTGACAGTGGGAAAGAGGGATAATTTAATTCTTTGACATTTGCAATACTTTATTTATTATGAAAGGACTTTCAAAGTGTAAAACATATGGCAAAATATACTGTTTGCCTATGTAATGTCAGCGTCCTGGCGAGGTGCTTCTGAGAATCTGCAATAAAATGGCACTCAGACCTAAGGGTTATAGGGTCTTACATCTCCATGTCATTTACACTTAGCCTGGTGTTTACTCAACATAAGTCTCAGACTGAGCCATTAGCAAGTGAGGGGTCACACAGCAGCCTAACAGGAGAAAGAGGTCAAGATAGCATTCACAAATCGGGACTAACCTAACTCTCGCAGCCATTCAAATGGGAACTCGAGCCTCCTCTGATTTCTCCCTAATAGATCAGAAATTCCCTAGGGGCATCTCACATGGACTCTTCCTCCTGGCTATTCCTTCTGGTCCATTGGATCTCAACGTAGAAGTCATGTCTCCAGGACACCTACACCCAGCATACCAAAGAGGAGTTAGGTGCCCCTCCCACATGCTTGCAAACTTTTATAGCTTTAATCACACCATATTGTTATGGTCTCTGGACTTGTTGGTTTCCCACACCACTGTGAGCAACAAATGTTAGGGCCCATATCGTTTCATTGTTATATTTACTGCAGCTAGCCCACTGCATGCTACATACTAGGTGTTTAATAAACGTTGATTAAATTAATATCCCCTCAGACTAGCTTTCCTGGTTGTCCCATCACCTTCGCCAGTTTCCCCTCATTCTGCCGCAGATTGCTGTGATGATGGCTGGCTCCTGCCAGCGCCTATAAGAGGCACCGCCATTGGTGATGTCCACCAGAGTGCCAGCACTGCTGCAGTGCCCAGTGACATTAGCATCAAGGCTGCTCGTGCTTCATGCTGATGGTGCTACCCATGCTGATGCACGAGTCCCTGATTCTGATGCTGCATCATTTTGTTTGCTTCTTTTATTCCTTGTGTCTCTGCACCACCACCCTCATTTCTAGGACATTCTAGCCATAGCCCTTAGGAGGTAGAAAGGAAGGCAATCTGAGGGCAAGAGGTCTGCTGTGGTCCGAATCACCCCTTTCTCTATGGATAGTAGCTCAAACTCATGTACCTTGGTTCTCATCTCCGAGAATGAGTTTTTTTCTCAGGATACTCTGTGGCTCCTCCTTTCAATGCACCTTAGTGGGATTTCCCTTCCCTAGGTCCATTTGATATACCCAAAAATGCCCAATTGTGAGGTTAAGCACACTGGAGGCTCTAGCTGGAGCCTCTCCTACTCTGAAGAACTGTCTATCTAGAGGAAAACTTTTGCTCCCTTGCATTTCAGAAGAGATGTCAAGGGTCCTGGTAGGGTGGCCAGGTAAAATACAGGGAGGGCACTCAATTAAATTTGAATGTCTGATAAACAACAAATACATTTTTTTAGTATAAGTATGCCCCAAATATAGTATGAGACATACTTGTAATAAAGAAGTGCTACACTTTAGCCCAAAACTAAACACCTCACCGGAAGTGACAATGACATTGTCATGTCATCCTTTATCCCCACATGCCTGAGCTTATTTTAAGTGATTGAGTATTGAATAACTAACAATAAAAATATAAATTGTCAATAGTATGGTAAAATCAAGCCAGATGTTGTATAAGACATACTTATGCTAAAAAATGACTCGTTGTTTAAATGAAGTTCAAATTTAATTGGGTGTCCTGTATTTTTATTTGCTGCATCTGGCAAACCTAGTCCTGAGTCAGAAGCGTCAAACAGCCATTTGAAGGACAGGGACAGTGGTGTTCCCAGTGTGTCCCTAAAATGACAGCCCTTAGGGTGGCCCTTGATGAAACAGATGGAACCATCAAGTATATTTGACCTCCTGAGGCCATAGGCTTACCCCAATCCAGATGACCTTCTGGGTTCTAGAGGGAGGACAGGTCACCTAATCAGCAAGATCTGGACTCTAGATATCTCTTACATGTGTACCTTAAGTGGTAAGAGGTCTTTTGGGAAGCACTAAACCACAGAGAGAGAAAATTCTAGAGGTTACCTCTGGCAGCACTACTTCAGACTGCATCAGATTGGAGTTGAGAAGTGCTACTACACAAAAGAGTTCTAGTTTAAAGACAGAAAAATCAGGGAGTAGCTTGCTCAAAGAAAATCCGAGATCCACATCTTATCTTCTGCTAGCCATTCTGCTCTTGGGATTGGCTTGGCTTCATCTCAGCCTGTTCATGTTGGGCAGAAGTGCTGTGCTTCAGCTCAAAACTAAGTACCTCTTAAGAGGCGATAATGGTGTTTTCATGTCATCCTTTATTCCTCACCTACCTGGGCTTATGTTAAACCTTTGAGGATTGAGTAACTAACAAGAAAAACATAAATTGTCAACAGTATGGTGAAATCAGGCCAAGGCAAGAATGTGAAATGAATTAACATTAACAGGGTAGATTTAATTTTCCTCCCTCAGTCCTGGCTTTTGTGCTTGCCATGAGTCTAATGGAGTCCCAGATGAACCATGCCAATGCCTGGGCAGTTGTAACAAAACAAGAGGAGATAAAGAGGGATGAAATCATCCATGGAAGCAGGAAGCAATTAACCACATAAAGAAAGTGAAACATCTTCAATGATAAGCCTCAGTAGCAATTTACTCAGGTTTGGGAACTTTTTGTTCTGAAGGTTTTCAATAAGTTTTCCTAGTTTTCTGCAGCTTCTTTAATTCAATAGTTTTTGTTAAAAAAAAAAAAAAAAAAGACAGAATTATGCAGTCATTACTGCCCACATACCCAGGTCTTTATTGCATCACAGAGATTAGATGTGGGTAGAAAGAGTGGGAATAGGCAATAGAGATGGAAATTTCAAAGGTCCTTAATGTCTGCCTTTGCTTGAGCATGTTGTATTATTTTGGTCTTTGCCATCATCTGGTATCAGCCTGAGAGACTCAGCTTCTGTACTGTTGTTCAGAAAAACAACAGTTGCTGCTGACCAAAATGATTATGAGTAGGTAAAGGGGAGATATAACCCCAGAAGTCTGGTTCCCCGCTGTCAAGTTATCTTTCTCTAGGGCTCAAAAGATTCTTGTGATTCTTGATAAAGAACTTAACATGGTTGGAGATTTATTATTCTCTCACATATCAACACAAAGGGAATTGTTATGTATCCAATATTTGGGATAGAAATTGTTGAATATACTGTCTTTTCACACAAGTGGTGGGTGATAGGCCTAATATATCTGATTTGTGTACAAATTTGTGTTAGCAGAGCTAATTTGGTCCATAGTACATCACAAATAGATATGGAAAAAAGTTTTATTAGAACATGGTTCTGGCATATTTCCCTTTTAAGGAACTGTAAGCATCAAATGACTTATCCTAGGCAACAAAAGTTGCAGAATAATTAAGTAACTATTTTCAAGAGTTCTGGAAGTTACTATATGAAAAAATGTAACGAACTACTTTTCACTTTCTTGGAAGACTGAAGAAAAAACAATTCAAATTTTAGAATGGGTTGTGAAATCTCTTTCTCATCAGCATTTTATAACAGAAGACTTCCCGAAGAGGAATCTTCCCCAAGTGTTTGAGAAATGAAGGAAGGGAACTCAGCTGTACAAATCAAGCAGCCTCGGACAATGTAAAGTTTTCAGAAGGATTCACAAGTTTTGGAGTCATAGAAACCCACTGATCTCTAACTAGAAAGCTTCTTGGGGCCTTTCTGTACTATGGTTCAGAGGTTCTTCCAACTCAGGCATTTCCAAGGAGGATGCATTATCAAACCCAAGCCCTGGTGGTTGACGAGCAACATTATTCACCAACTCCCCCATCTTTCTCACCCTCTCCTGAACACTGGCTGACCACTTGGGGGTAAGGAAAACAGGAAGACTGAAATAAGATCTCCCATTAGCAGCCATTAGGAGCTCAACATTCATAGCTCAGCAGCCACTAAAATAGATTTTTCATAAATTTCCTGAGTAGCTTTGTGGAACACAATATAAAGAGCAATTATTTTGCTCCCTCTTTTTCAGGTGGCATAAATAACTTCCTTTGGCCACAAAGGTTTAGTTAGGAATGGAACAAAAATCTCCTAGTCCAGGGACAGTAAGGTGCCTGTCTGGAAATTAGCACTTGAAGAGGGTGACTAAGGAGTAGATTTCAGGGATACAGCAAACTAATATGGGTATCAGCATGGAATGCACTCAAGTGTCTTTTTCTACATTTTTTTGTGTTCCATTTTGCTTCAGCCCACCATTTTTTGATGTCCCATCTTTGATTACAACAGAAGGATCTTAAGCCACACAAAAAGAAGAATCCTATGTTGTTATTAGCCTAGATATATTGAGGACTTCTCTTCGCCCTAATGATTCCAAGTTGGGTAACATTTACCATAGCCATTTTCTAGTTATTCTGTTCAAAATAGGAATGACAGAGGCCAAAGAGCAGTTATGTAGACACTGCCTTGATGAATACAGGAATACTGTCGGGAAAACTGTGGAAAGGGAGTTATTTCATGGAAAGAGACTGCCTTTTGATATGATTAGAACATAAAAAAAAGATTGTTAAAAAATAAAAGAATCAAGTATTAAAGGCCAATATATTTAATAATTTTCAGGTTTAACCCAATTCTGATTTACTAATCTGCTCATAATAATACACATTAGCCAGGGGATCAATATTAACCATAAATACTGTCACAGTTTCCTCCTCTCTCTCTCTCCTTCTTCTTCTCCCTCTCCCTCTCTTTGTCTGTCGCACACACACACACACACACACACACATTGTGCATGTGGTATATTAAAATGGAGACTGAATGGTGAGTGAGTTTGTGGACAGTACAATACTTGTTCTTCTTCTTTCTGAGAGGCAAGAAACAAAGAAATTCCAAAGCTTAGATCATGTGAGGGAACTCTTTCTGGCTCCCAGTAAATGTGTCGTCCAGTTCTCAAAATGCACAGGCTAAAGTAAACTTAGACTCTTATCCAAAGTCTTTGCTGAGAAAACAAAGGAATTAGGTTTTCCCTAAAGATTTTCCTAAACCAGTCAGATTTGCTTCTTTTGATCCAGGCATGTTAAAGACAGTAAGAGAAATTTAGTCTTGGGAATTACTATTTTAAACAAAGGCCAAAAACAGTGGTGTCTATTTTTAAAGCCTCGTCATTCCTCTCCAGTAACCAAGTGCAAGGTAATTTGAATTCTGTTTCCAGTGAATACGGTTAACTTGATTTCACCCTACAATTCAGGATTCTATCCTTTATACTTGATTTCTCTGATATTAAGTATACACACATTTCCTTTCCTTTTAACCCGGTTTCCACTTACCATTTTCTGTGTATTTGAGCTCTGTACTGTGGCCTGCCTGAACTCATGGAAAATTGACGACACCAAAAGAGAATTGTTGTAGTTAAGCTTCGCTGATGGCACTTTTTAAAAACAGCAGTGGGAAAAAATAACAGGGCACTAGTCAGATGTGATTTTTGGCAGATACTTCACTCAAGCTTGCTCAGGGTATCCCCAGAAATTATAAACCCTCAAAGGTGTTCAGGGTACAGTAAATAAAGCAAGATACAATTATTTTAATGTTCATCCTATTGATTCAGTTCTCTTCTCTGCAAGTTTTTAGTAACATGGATTTCCATCTAAGTGAAAGGTCAGCTTTGAAGTAAGTGTAAAGATATTTACAGGAAATGAAGCAGAAAGTGGGCTTTCACGCATCTTGAAATGTCTCTGTTATTCAGGAGAAAATGAACTGTGTCATCAGCCAAAAGGAAAACAGATGCCCACCTTCATGTATTAGAGTTAAATAAATACCTACCCTACCAGAAGTATGCTATTAACTCTGAAATTTGAAATTCACCAAGGTCTGTTTTCTCCAGCTTTGCATGTGAAAGCAGGAAATAAACAACTGTGAATTCAGGTTCTAAGTAAATATGTAGCAGTTGTAGTTTGGGGGGAGGTGGAGAAGACTGCCAAGAGGAGATAATTCATGTGGGGTTTTTTTCCAATAGGGGATGCTAACTAGACATTTGTGATAACTACATAATCAACAACATCTTTAAATATTTAATTTCTTGTCAGTTCATGTTTATGTAAGTGTGTATGTATTACATATATACATATAACTAGATCTGTCAGAGGAAAGTGGCAAATTGAAGCAATTATGTGGTTCATTCCGCAGGGGAAAAAAAAGAGGAAGAGGAGAATCCTGATGGTAAGGAAAAGGAAAATTTAGAAAACTGTAACTTACCTTATGGACTTATATTTAGGTATAGCTTCGACTTCCTCAAATGATATGTCTACCTATGAATTTTGGTAAACTTATACCAAGGTCAGAAAATTGATTTCCTAGATGTGTTTAGATGGTCACATACAAGTGAGTTCACTGGCATCTTAGTGCAGGACTAGTTGGTTCCATGTTGGTCTTAACTGAACAGGATTAGTTACCAAAGTTTAGTTCAACAATAATTTAGCTCAACAGATATCTACTAAGTACCTACTGTGCCCCAGACACTTAGCTAAGTGCAGAGCGTACACAGTTCCTTTTAATATAACCTATAAGGTATTTTGCTGTTGTTAAAATGATCCCCTGGTCTGGTGCCCAAAGTAATAACAGAAAGGTAAAATGCAGTACAAGACTTCTGGCTTACACATTCCGTTGCCTGACACCAGGGTCTCCTGAGATCGGGGGAGCATGGCGGGATTAATTTGGCCAAGAAACCAGAGGCAGGTGCTTCTCCAAGGTCATGTGGCAGAGGAAGGCGAGGAAAACGCTGCCCCCGTGGTAGTTGAACATTCAAGCATTAGGATCGGGAAGACTTGGATTACAACATATACATCCTTCATCCCTTCTTCCCGAAACCCCAGCCCTGGACACCACAGAAGGAGAAGCATATATTGTTTGGAGGATGGATGCTCTCATTTAGAGATGCATGTCAGTATCAGGAGTTAAGAGCACCATCCTGAGCAGCAAACCAGAAGAATCATTCTTCCAGAGATAGAAAAGAACATGACAATTCTCATTT
Source organism: Diceros bicornis minor (assembly GCF_020826845.1). Taxonomy (NCBI): domain Eukaryota; kingdom Metazoa; phylum Chordata; class Mammalia; order Perissodactyla; family Rhinocerotidae; genus Diceros; species Diceros bicornis. The sequence continues at coordinate 37,896,160 of NC_080746.1, forward strand.
ACGAAATAAAATTACACGTATTATAAGAAAAGCTGACCTTTACTTTACATAAGTACTCAGTTACCATTCTATCCCCAGCACAAAAATACTATACAATCATTGCCACAAAGTAAAAAATGAAAAAAACCTGGATTGGAACCTCACTTTGGCCATCGACTAGCTGAGTGAACTTGAGAAAATTACTTAACATCTCTAAGTATCCATTTCCTCCTCTGTAATGGTGTCGTAATAATAAGACCTAACTCATAGGTTTGGTGTGAGGATGAAATGAGATAGTGTATATAAATTTTTGGTGCAATATCTGGCATTGGGTAAATGTTCAGTAAATGCCAGCTGTTCTTATCATCCCTACTTCTGCTGTAGGTGGGCAGCCTGAAGAGCTGCAGACACTGGACCTAGTGCCCTGCAGATGCCTGAAACTCAACTTTTAGAAGAAACTCTTGCTGTTTATTCTAATACGTGCTATAGTGGCAAATAAGGAAATAGCAGTCAGTGGTATTTGTGACTTTCCATGGTAACCATTTCTATTTACTCCTCTTAGCTGGAGGAAATAAAGCAATACCGGCTGAATTAGTTGGAACATGCCATTCACTTTTTACCACAATGTGGTAAGTAAGAATAGGGAATAGCATTATAAAATTTCTATGTATCAAGTAGTTGGAAATGTCAAACAGAATTTGGGAGAAAGAAGGATAATTAATTTATATACAGCAAAAGTCTATTGACTCATTTTAAATTTCAATATAGTATTTGGACAAGAGTTTGGCTGATTTTAAATATATAAGAAGCATGATCTTCTAAGCAAATAAATAATTCCAGAACCTTAAAGTACTTGGAACCTTTAACTTGGTAGGAGAGAAAGATAATAAACAAGTAAATAAAGTGTTTATAGTTTGTAATAAAGGCTATAGAGGAAATAAATTGGGCCCTGTGTCCTGCCAGTTACTAGCGATATGACATTGAGTAAGTCATGGATCCATAGAATAATAGAATTTGAAAGCATCTTAGAGATTCATTACAAAGGCTTTATGAAGTATAAAGCACTAAACAAATACAAAGAATAATTATCAGCAATATCTAATTAGAAACCATTCTTACCTGGTAATATAAACAGCCTTGAATGACTTCTATTAAACACTCATATTCCTCATTTGAAGTGCAATATGTTCCTTAAAAACATAAAATTCATTTCATTCGACATTCTTTATTTTAATATTTTCATGATTTTAAACTGGTTTTCTGCCAAGTGGACTGACCTAGAGAAGGGTGAACGTTCATATAGGTATTTCCTAGGGAAAAGAATCGAGGTGTGTAATGCTTATATGGGCTATCACTCATAATGCATGAAGACATGCAAATGCTTGAGAAATAACAGATATAGCTGCTTGTGAAACTTTAAAATCAGTGAGAAAATAATAACGACAAATAAAAAATAAGGAAATGTAACAAATATTTTACTTTTCAAATGTATTTAGCTACTTTTTCCCAGATGGCATTCAACAAAAACTGAAATCAGAATATAGACCTCTAGAAAACTAAGACAACATATTTATTTCATCATAACAGAACCATTCTTTTTAATGGTTCTCTGTAATTTTTTCATGTTCTCAGTATTGAAATTAAAGTATTTCCACTTGATAGGAAACGTTCCATTAAACATCAAATAAATTCATATCCTTACTCTTTTTCATTTAAAATTCTGACTGTAACCTCATATTCACAGAGCTTAATTAATGTCTGTGAAATGCTTTAAGTACTTTGGATGAAAGTTATCAAGAAATATCTTTGTGCAGGAGAGCCCACTTGAGGTTGCTTTGTCTTATATATCTTGTATCTCACATACCTCCTAGCAGGGTATCATGCATATAGAAGGCACTCACTATGTATTATTGGATGATATGTAACACTTCAGTAGTTATATTTCAATTTTTCCTCTAATATTTCTTCCATAAGCATCACAGAGTAGCAGTACCTTGGGCATGATCATCATGTTCCAGGATTTAATGTAAATTTCATCAGGGCTTCAGAAATAGTTCACACTAGCAAAACAGAAAAAATTAATGTATAAACTCAAATACCAGTTTAGACCTTTACAATGAGAATGGTAACATCTAGCAGACAAGAACACCCAAATGCACTGATGAATTCATCCTTTCCTACAAATGTGGAATCAGAGCCGTAGTATTTGGTAGGAACATTGCCATGGCTGATGTCAGAGCTAAGAGCATGCCCTATCCATCTCCACTACAGGTTTATGTTTGCAGAATGGTGGATATTGCTGTCTCTGGATAATGCTGAGACACTAACAGATTCCTATTCTTTGAGATTGCCCTTTTTTGTTGTCATGCTGACCATCATTCACATACTGTTTCTTCAAAGTAGATAAAATCAAGTGATGATGCTATAGATTTATAAATGCAAAAAATAACTAGACTCGCCTGCTTATACTTCATCTCTGAGATTGAAATGTAGTTCATGCTGAAGTAGACTCACTAGGGCATAGACTCTGGCAAACTATTGTCTGTCTTGTTCACGTCTGAATTTTTAGCACCTTGCAGAAGGCCTTCCCCACCATAGGTCCTCAGTATATATTTGTAGAAGAAATGAATGAAAGAGTAAGTTACTATTACAAATGCCTGACCTCATTCTGTATATTCATTCTTTCCTAATTTCATGCTCAGTGGCTAACTTTTTGGAGATCCTTTTCTGTTAGTGATAGGGGTGAGGGCAAAATATGTATATGTGCATGCTATAATTATGTATTCTGTTCCTTTGCCAGACGTGTGATCCTTGCCTACCAGGAAGCTTTAATCTTAAAGTGTACAGTTCTTTGGTTTTTAGTATATTTAAAAAATTGTGCAACTATCACCACTAATTCCACAACATTCTTATTACCCTATAGAGAAATTCCATGCCTGTTAGAAGTCACTCCCCTTTGCTCCCTTTCTCTGGATTCTTGCAATCACTAATCTACTTTCTGTCTCTATGAATTTACCTATTCTGGGCATTTCATATAAATGGAATCATAAATATGTGGTCTATCCTGGAGAATGTTCCATGTGCACTTGGGAAATGGGAAGAATATGTATTCTACTGTTGTTGCATGGAGTGTTATATATATATATATATATATATATATATATATCAGTTAGGTTTAGTTGGTTTATAGTGTTGTTCAGGTCCTCTGTTCTCTTGTTGATCTTCTGTCTTGTTATTCTTTTTTTTTTTTTTTTTAAAGATTTTGTTTATTTATTTTTTCCCCCCAAAACCCCAGTAGATAGTTGTGTGTCATAGCTGCACATCCTTCTAGTTGCTGTATGTGGGACGCAGCCTCAGCATGGCCAGAGAAGCAGCGTGTCGGTGCGAGCCCGGGATCCGAACCCGGGTCGCCAGCAGTGGAGCACACTCACTTAACCACTAAGCCACGGGGCCGGCCCTGTCTTGTTATTCTATCCATTATTGAAAATGGGGTATTGAACTCTCAAACTATTGTTATCGAGTTGTCTATTTCCCCCTTCTGTCAGTTTTTTGTTCATGTATTTTGAGGCTCTTTTTAGATGCATATATGTTTATAGTTGTTATATCTTCTAGACAGATTAAGTCTTTTATCATTCTTTGCTTTTATTTACGCTGCTCTCTTTCCCAGGAGTGTCAGGTATATCTTCTCATCTCTACTAAAATTTTACCCATTTCTCCAAGATACATCTTCAATTCTATCTATTCTGAACTAGTTCTCAGTCTTTGTGCTAGTTCTGCTCACTCCTACATTTGTTTATCTATATCTCTGTTATGGAATTTATGTTTTTGTCTTTCTACTCCTGATTAAAGAGACTATGTCATCTTTGTATCCATTCAATATTTCGTATGGGAGGCATTTAATAAATGTTTCTAACATCAAAAAAGATTAGGCTTGTTTTCAGTGATCCTAGATGACTGGTGTAAGACAATGGGCAGAAGTTACAAGGAAGTATATTTTAGGTCCATGTTTTCTTAAAAAGGAAATTTTTAATAATTAAAAGACCTCAAACCAGAAGAAACAGTTTGGGGAGGTAGAATATTTCCCTTCAGATATTTAAGGCAAAGACTGAGGGACCATTTGTAGGGAATAGAGAACATTTTTATTTAGAGTTAAAGAACCTTAAGTTTTTTTTCACTTTTAGAGAAATCTCAAGCCTTGAATGTAGGTTTGTTCTAACTACAGCAAATTATTCTTGAATGCAACTAAAATCCAAGTTATAGGTCTTACTTTATCTTTCATGTCCCTGGCTTGAATCCTTTCTCCAAGATTAAAACAGCAAGCCATGGTACATATCATGGCTTGGCAAACTTAGAGCATTTTGGAATCTTCTTACTGTTTCCTCTCTAACTTCTTGCCAACCAGAAGATTGTGATGAGGCACAAGGTAGAGAAAGCTGTTGAGGGAGAAAGGAGAAAAAAAAATGTCACCTATCCCTCTTGGGTTTCTGAACTATGTTATGATTTCATTAGAAAAATGACATTCTTTTGGACGTCCACTTGAAAGAAGGTTGTGTGGCTCAGTGGTGTAGATGGCTCCTCTGGTTTAGCCTTCTGCACCAGAACCCCTGCATAGGAGAATTGGCCGCCAGTCTCCTCCTATTTGGAGTCCAAAGGTCAAACACACACATGCGTGTGCACACGTGCATACATACACATGCGCATGCACACACACACACATGCAGTAAATGCAGGGAAAATAATCTTCAAATCAGGTGATAAAGCTGAAATTTTCCACAGGCTTATATCTTCCATAGCATAAGACATTTTATCTGCCAATTATTTTGCTCAGTTATGCTCTTAGAATCATTATAAACTATCTAGGATAATATGAGCTTGAGATAATCATTTTGTACTCCTCAGCTGCAAGAAGGTAAATTTTCCATTACACCTAGTAGTTCTTAGCCTTCACTGAACGCTAGAACCATCTGGAGAGTTTTAAAAATTGCTGATAGGGGGCCGGCCCCGTGGCTTAGTGGTTAAGTGCGCACGCTCCGCTACTGGCAGCCCAGGTTCGGATCCCAGGTGCGCACCGACACACCGCTTCTCCGGCCATGCTGAGGCCACGTCCCACATACAGCAACTAGAAGGATGTGCAACTATGACATACAACTATCTACTGGGGCTTTGGGGGAAAAAAGGAGGAGGATTGGCAATAGATGTTAGCTCATAGCCGGTCTTCCTCAGAAAAAGGAGGAGGATTAGCGTGGATGTTAGCTCAGGGCTGATCTTCCTCACACACACACAAAAAAAATTGCAGATAGGGGTTGGCCCGGGGGCGTAGTGGTTAAGTTCATGTACTCTGCTTCGGTGGCCCAGGGTTCGTGGGTTCGAATCCGGTCGTGGCCCTACACACTGCTCATCAAGCCATGCTGTGGCGGTGTCCCACATGCAAAATAGAGGAAGACTGGCACAGATGTTAGCTCAGGGACAATCTTTCTCACCAAAAAAAAAAAAAAAAAAAAATTGCTGATAGCTGGGTCCCAACCCCAGCAATCTTGGTTTAGTTCGTCTGGATTGCGATACAAGTGTTAGGATTTTCAAAAGTTCCCCCCAGATGATTTTAATTTACAACCAAGTGTGCAAACTAATGATGTAGAGCAGTGGTTCTCAAAGTATGGACTGGCAGTATCAGTATCACCTGGAAACTTGTTAGAAAAGCAAATTCTCAGGTCCCACCCCAGACCTACCAACTCAGAAACTCTGGGGCTGGGGCCCAGCATTCTGTTTTAAAAAGCCCTACAGGTGATTTTGATGTACAGTAGTCCCCTTTATCCCCAGTTTCGCTTTTCACAGTTTCAGTTACCCTCAGTCAACCATTGTCTGGAAACATTAAATGGAAAATTCCAGAAATATACAATTCATGTTTTAACTTGCACGCCATTCCAAGTGGCTTGATGAAGTCTCACACCATCCTGCCGAGGACGTGAACCATCCCTTTTTCCAGCGGATCCACACTGTATAGGCTACCCACCTGTTAGTCACTTAGTAGCCTTCTTGGTTATCAGATTGACTGGCACAGTATCGCAGTGCGTGTGTTCAGGTAGCCCTTATTTTACTTAATAATGTCCCCAAGATCAAGAGTAGTGATGCTGGCAATTCGGATATGCCAAAGAGAAGCCGTAAAGTGCTTCCTTTAAGTGGAAAGGTGAAAATTCTCGACTTAATAAGGAAAGAAAAAACAATCATATGCTGAGGTTGCTAGGATCTGTGGTAATTTTTATTACAGTGTATTGTTATAATTGTTCTATTTTTCATTAGTTATTGTTGTTAATCTCTTACTGTGCCTAATTTGTAAATTAAACTTTATCATAGGTATGTATGTATAGGAAAAAACACATACATAGGGTTGGGTACTATCCTCGGTTTCAGGCATCCACTGCGGGTCTTGGAAAATATCGCCCACAGATAAGGGGGGGATTACTGTACTCTAAAGTTTGAGAACCACTGGTCTAGAGTGAAGAGACCTCTCTTTACTCATTTTCAGAATGTTCTTTTGAAAAAGGTAAGTGAGAATTTAATCAATTCATTGTGTGTGTGATGGGGGAGTTCATTTTACATATAGAGTAATATAAATCTCTAATTTTAACCTAATGGCTGCCCTATACTCTTTTCTTCCAAGCAGGATGATTGATAAATCTTAAATTAAATACTGTCTAGTGTATTTGTACCATGTAGATGGTTAATCTGGATAATGTATAGCACATCACTTCATCAAAAAAAAGCCCAACAATGGATTCTCCTAAAAAATAGACTATAATGTAAAATGTCAGCCTGTGCCATACTAGAAAGAGGCTCCTTATTTTGAATAAATAACAATTTTGGACTTCATATCTACTCTATATATGTTTTTCATCAATGTCACATGTCAGTAGAATTCTGGTTTGCCTTGAGCTGACTGATGTATTTTTGATTTGTACTCATTCATTGTTCAAGAGTAAAGATCCATCAAATGCTAATTTGACCTGGAATGAAAATATTTCATTAACTCCACGTTTGACTTATTTACTTGTTTATTATTTGTCTTCTGGTTAGATGCTGTGTGGAAATTGTAAATTGAGAGTACAATCCTACAAAAGGTGTTGGTGAGGTCTGGAAGCACCAGGCCCAGTGGGCCTGACGAATGGGAGGCTGTATAACATCTTAGTGTCAGCAAACTCTAACACCTATGTGAGTGGGACAGATCATATGATCATATGTGTGTCAAGCAAGAAGATGGTGTGGCAGCACTTTAGAGTTGGTGTGTATGATGATTCCAATAAGCAAATTATGAAGTAGAGTAGGGCCTTGCTACCCAAGATGTGGTCTGTGGACCAGCAGCACTGCTATCACCTGGGAGCTCTTTAGAAACACAGAATCTCAGGCCCCACCCCACACGTGCTGAATAAGACTCTGCAGGTTAATAAGATCTTCAGGTGACTTGTATGCGCATTAAGGTTTGAGAAGCACTGAGCTAAAGATTATTTCATGTAACAATGTCTATTTTCTTCTTTCTGGTCTATTGGAGTGGAATGTGCTACTTATAAAGCAAGCAGCCTGTGCTCTCCTTTCTGACGCTTTCAATGGAAACAATAGGGTCACTAGGATGGGAAGTCAGCAGGAATAGCTGACCAAGAAAGGAAGTTTAGGTTGAACAAAGGTTTGGTTCATTTTTATAGCCCCTAGAGGAAGAACAATACTGTACAGAAGCTGTTAATGATGGGCTGGATTCGAAGGCAGTAATCTGTGCCAAGATCCAAATGTGTTTTTACTCTAAACTTCTTTCCAGATGTCCAGTTACATTGTAGAATTTCCAGCTGGTAAGAACCTCACAGAAATGGCCGGTCACTAAAATATATTTAAACGTAAAATATATCTATATTAACTTTATTTTCAATTTCTTCTGCTCTTTTAATAATTTCATTAACTTCCATTAGGCAGCAAATTATATGGTGCTGATTGAAAATGTCTAGTTGACCTTGATGGAGAGATTTTAGTGGAGATTGTGCTCTGTTTAACAGCTCACACAGGTAACTATGGCAACTCTCCATTTCAGTTATGAACATGTCATACAAATCCTAAGTGAAAACAGCTTCAACCTATCAGTCCTCTTTAATAAGTAATCCAATAATAGTGGACCATTCAATCCAGAGAAAAGACTTTCTCTTAACTGAACAATAATTGAAATGGCACCAAGCAGGGAGAGCAATAGCCTTAACATATTGGCCAACCTGTTAGCATGATTTCCCTGTGTGCTGTTCCACCAATCACCTGTCCACTTTAACCAGATGAAGAGAAACCACATATCACTGCTCAGGTAATTTTGCCCACCTGTACTCTGTTCTCGTCAGGCTGAACTTTACAAAAGGTTTCAAGAAACAGTGGGTGTGATTTCCCTAATTTGCAGATGGAAACACTGAGTCAGCAAGAGATTAGGGGACTGCGTGTGCTATGGCAGCCTGCAGGAAGCATGCCTGAAGTAACTGCCCTGGCCGTGCTGCTCAAGCCTTTTTCTTTTATCCACCATTTGCTTCCCCATGCCCTCACCCCCATGCAACTGTTGTCAAGCTTAGTTGCCTGCTCAGAAACACTTTGTGGCTCCCCACTTTCTGTAGTACAGTGTCCACATGGCCTTCAAGGTATGGTCTGCCCTCTGCCTACTTCATCCCATAGTGTAGGGACCACACGCCCCATAATCCAGTTTCATTGACCCTCAGATATGCCCAGCACTTTTATTCCCTTGTGATTTCACTTGTGCCCATCCTTTACCCTGCGCTGCTCTTAATCTCTTAGTCTCCCATATTAGAATCCTTCACGCTCAGCTCAAAGGATCTCTCTCCTGGGAAGTTCTTCCTAATCACCCTAATGAGAATCAGGTGCTTCCCTTGTACTCCAGGAACATTTGGTTCATGCCTCTATTGTAGCCTTGACTATGAGCTGACTCATACTACAATGAGATTGTAGCCCCATCCGGGTAGGGACCATGTCTGTGTTTGTGTTGTTCACAGCTACGTCCTCAGGGCCGAGCACGGTCCCCAGCACATGAGAAGTGCTCAATCAATATTTGTTTGAATATGTAAATTAGGTTTATATTGTATTCCAGCCAATCTGAAATGATTGTTTTCCTCTCCACTTTCAAAGTGCTTCCCAGTCTCTAAGGTCCAGCTCAAACACAATATACTGTCAGATGCCTTCTCTAATTTTCAAAGTCTAAAATAACATCTCCTCTCCAAACCCTGATACAGTACTTGCTTTCCCTACTACTCCTTTAGCTGCTGTCATTTTACCTTTCAGTTTCCATACAGCTTATCTTTTCAACTAGACTCTAAGTTCCTGGAGACTAGGGATGATGTCCTATATCCCTCAGACCTACCAGCATAACACCTTGCACATCACAGATGCTTACTACATAGTTATTGCTCATGAGTCAGCATATTAGCAAAAGCATCACCATCAGAAAGAAATGCTTTTTCCTGGTGTCCCGTGAAAGGCTATACCTGAAGTCTGAGTTCCTACTGTGCATGTGAAGTAGAAGTCTCTGCAGGCCGAGGACCACTGTGGGCCTCTTCCCCTCTCTAACCCTGCCCACCGATGCAGTTACAGCTAGAACCTATGCCCTTTGCTTCCCAGCAGGTGAGCATCCTTTAAAGAATGCTTTGATCCCTTATTTTCTTCTTCAGCCTCACGGCCAGACTCACATTATTGCCTGGCCTAACATAGTACAAGAAAAGCCTTTCTGGAGTATGACAAGGAAGGGAAGAGGAGATGATTAAGGGCCTCATTTTATGCTTCTCTCACTGAAGGACCTTTACTCACTGCCTTTCACTTCACTATTAGTAACATGTCAAGGGCTGTAGGGGGTCATAAATATCACAAACTGTTCATGACACAGAGAACAGGCAGATAGTCCTGATTCATTTAGGCTTTCATAATGTGTGTGCCAGTCCAGCACACACACTGTGGATCCTGCCTCTCGCCTCCCCATCTGCAGCCTGGACCGGGAGAGACTGGGTACCAGATGTGAGGGTGCGCTTTTGTAAGATGGGCATTGTTCCAGTGAGGTCAGAACCTGCCTGCACCTATCATGTTTGAGGTATCTCCTCATAGCTTTCCTGCACCTTGTCCTAACACCTCCCCGGAGGCTGAGACTTGGAGATGGAGGAAGAATGTCTGCACCATCTCTGTGCAGTGTGGCTCAGGGACCTCCCAGCCTAAAGGTCACCCTGTACAAGGCAAAGTGCTTCTGCCTGAAGAACCGTAAACAGTCTCTGTTCAGTGTCTGTCTCTCTCCTCTCTGTTTATTTGCTCCCCTGCCTCCACCCCTAGGAATCTGTATAAATCATGAACTTTTCAGGTCATTCAAGGGCAACTCATTAACCCCTTTAGGAAAAGCCAGCAATGTCATTTCTTCCTAAGTGGTGGCTTAATGGCCACAAGCAGATAATGCTTTATCAAGAGGCAATAAGCAAATAATAAAATGGAGCTCCTGTGATATATAATAAAGGGCCCAAATTAGAAGATAAGTTCCATTTAGTGTGGCCATCACCCATTCTTACCAATGGATGACATTGGAGGAAGCAAAAGAAGCCCTAGATTGAGAAGATCTTGAGAAAGCTACATTTGAGCTTAATACATAAGCGGCTTCTTTTAGCAAACCATAGAAGTTGAACGTTTTGATTTCTGGTTCCACATTTACTCTAAGCATCTCTGTGATCTGTGACCCTCTTCCCTCTCCCTCTCATGCCCTTTCACTAAGTGTATGCACACATCCACACATGCAGTGTCTGTCTGTCTCTCTCTCTCACACACACACGTGTTTGACTTTAAACAGACAAAATCATGGTGATGATGATGAGGAATTGATATCTATAGAATTTTATCCTTTTAAATGTATTTTCCCATAGATTATCTCACTAAATATTTAAAACAACCATTCTAATTAGGTAAGGAGGTATTATGATGGACATTTTATGGATGAGGAACCTGGGGTTGATTTGCTAAAAGATAATAATAAAGCCAGGATTGAGACTCTCTTTCCATTCTCCTTCTCAGGTGGTTCTTATACCATACCCCACTGGAGTCAAACCATAGAGCACACAGCGTCCTAATTATTGGCTTACACACCACTCTTGCCAACCGAGCCGTGAGCGCTCAAGGGCAGGGATAGGTCTTATTCACGCCTGTCTCCCGCTTTCTAGCATAGTGCCTAACACAGAGGAATCTGTGTGGAAAGGAGGGAGGGAGGATGAATGCCCTCTGGAATGCTAGCAAAAGCAGAACATGGAGGGAATAGGGAGGGAATCGGTGGCCCAAAGAATTGGGACAGCCATTTCTAAGTCATGTTGCCTCCTGGGATTACTCCTAATCCCTGCCTGAAAAGCTTGTGTCATTCTCCTTCCCTCCCCCATCTTTGCAAACTGTTCCTCAGCTTAGATAGTCCTCTTGCTCATAAAGGCTACAGTGGCTGCTTCTTCCCTTATTTGGCGCCCCAGCCCCTGGTGATTCCAGAGAGAACCCTGAGTGACATTACAAGCTTTATCTTAGAGCTGGCTCTAAAAATGTCACATATCTGAATTCAATCTTCCCTCTACAAGACAGAAGTCCCCTAGCATATTTGGGGGCACTGCATGAAACCACAAAACCAGATGCATGTGGACTATTAAGCATGTCCAGGGCAAAGGGTAAACTGCCAGCCTCTTTATTCAACAAGCATTATTGAGTTCTTACTAGGTGTCAGACACTGCATGAAGTGCTGGGGACACAGTGAACAACTGGACAAGCTCCCTGACCTGGAGTTGCTTGGCCAACTGTGGAGATGGGCAGATGTGTGATTACCAGGAGAAAAGACTTGAAATGTGTGTCAGGCACACCCTGCCCAGGTAAATTCTGATGTCACTTTTGGGAGATCTGGTGATTCCTGCCTTCAGGGCCTGCTTGAGAGCTGGCTACAACCGCAGTCAATGGCACAGAGGGGTGGGAATCGCGAGAGGGAATGCTTAGAACAGTGAGGGCAGTAATCGATCATGAGAGAGACACAGATGGACATCTCACTATCTTGGACCTCAACTCTTCCTTGATTGTCCTGTGCACAAATGTACCCAAGAGTAGAAGCCTAGACCCCCAGCACAGAATGGTTTTGAGTGGATGAAAACCGCCAGTCCATGGATCAGCTCAGGTCCCTGAAATGGAATTGCGTCATTCAGAAATTCTTGCTCATTAAGCACATCAAGCAAGTGGGCATTAGACCTGTTGTTCCAGCAGCAACACCATAAAGGGCATTCACTGTGCATAATGCAGGTTTGCAGCTTATGTTTCCTCTGCCCTAGCCATGATTGTGGCTCACATTTCACTTACACGGGGCTTTCTGAGTACGAGACCGGGCATGTAAAGAATGGGATAATTGATCTTTTCCCTCCTAGCTGGAATCTGTGGTTGCATTCCCTCTAAACCGCACAGAATTCTGATTTGCTGCCTTAGATTTTATAGGGTCCTCTGTGAAAAATAAAAGCCTACAGGTGTGATGGTTTACTGCAGCCGTGGAGATAGAATTTCTTATGTCTGAATGGCTTATATTTTCTCTGAAAAAAACCCAAAAAACCTCACACACACACACACCCCCCAGCGTAAAAGATTTGACTTCATCCTACCTCCATTTCTTATGCAATTCTCTCCTTTGTCTGGTTTTCTTTCCCTCCCTTCTTGGCTACTCCTACAGACTCATGTACACTAGGGCACTTAAGTAGACTTGAGGACTTTGTGCAATGTAAGTGGAAGGCAGAAGAGTTTTGAACAGTCCCTATGGGGGAAAAAAAAAAGTTTTCTTCCCCTTTAGTAGGAAATCATGCCTTAGAAATTCAGAGAGATTTTCTGCAAGTCAGGAAGCCAAGCATGGCTGTATCTACATGTCTGGAAAAATGTCTGGTTGATCTGTGCTGTCACCCCAGGGCAGCTCTGCCAGGTCAGTTATCAGGGCAATTAAAATCATTGCTGACAGCAATATGGAATGAGTACAAAATTAAGAGTACCTTGGTTTCCCATCTCTTCCTTTGCAGTGTTCTGTCCTCTCTTCTTTATGTGACCAAAAAGAATGTCTTGCTGTGGTGATGTGAAGGCCACCAGGACACTAACCCATTAATTACAACAACTATATGTTAATACTGGATAAGTTCATTACGATTAACAAGGAACAGTTTGAGAAGCTGAAATTTTGATTTGAAGTAACATGAAAAATAATGTGATTCTTCTTTGGAACATATTTATTAAAGGTTTATGCACATTGCACCAAAGTACATGTCTGTTAAATGCTTTTTGCCATCAGCTAATAATAGACACTAGACAAATACAAGTCTTTCCTTCCTGGTAACAGGGAATCAGGTCCACATGTGTTAATGGCCTCCTCCATAGCAGGCAGTTCAATTCATAATTGAACAAGTATTGGCCATCTCCTACTATCAAAGGATACAAACTGTAATGAATATTCTTGATATCCCTGGAAGTCTGCTTATTTCTAAGATCTGAGACCACTGAGGCTTCCTTCCATTTTCAGTGGGGGTAATTCCCTCATAATCTGGAGCCTCTTGGGAAGTCAGGCTATCCCAGGGCACAAGAGAGGATTTGGATTCTCCATAGGCTGGTCTATAGGAGTTAGTGCTTTATAGGGTCCAGCTTGAAATGGATAGCTTCAAGAACCTTTCTTGCCCTCTCCTTCCAGAAATTGGGCTAGAGACCTGGATTAGCAACCAAATGATCATTCACTGCCTCCTGACTCTGGCCTTCTTCAGATGAGTACTTATTCATTAGTGATGAATCTGGCTACCTGCCTGGGAGACTTCTCTTTCCACCATTTTTTCATCTTGTAGATTGAAAATCACAGCACTTGCCCTAGAATTACTGAGGAAAGCAAGATACTATCCCATGAGCAATTTGGAAGAAAGAACTAAGTAAACACGGGGCTCTATTGTACTTTGTTTGATTTCATTCTTCAGTTTCTCCTTTAGTCTCAGAGGATCCAGATTCTCTAGGTCAGTGGTTTCGAAACCTCACTGACCATCATAATCACCCAGGGACCCTTTTAAAAATTCAGATTCTTGGGGCCCACTTGGCTAATATTCTAATTCAGAAGGCCAGAGAGAGAAGGAGAATGAAGACAAAGATAAGGAAGAGAAAGGAGACGTAAGTAGCTGAAAATTGCTCACCTGGGCATCTTGCTCTGCAGCCCTACACAAATGTGATTTATTTTTTATTATTCATTTCAAAGAGTTAATGATATAATTATCCAAAAGCAATTAGATGCAGGGTGGAAACAAAGTGCTTAAGGGACTTAAGGGAGACAGGCTTATTGAAGAGGAGAATGGAGGAGTAAAGCATCACCAGTGTGTGATCTATCCTAACCTGGGCTTCCAGCTTCACACCTGAGCATGTGGAGAGGGACTCTGCTGGAGCCCCTGGGGACAGCAACTGATCACACAATTTCTCTCTCACGTCCCAGAGAAGCAGGCAGATACAGATCACTCCTGATCCTTCAGGTCTGCAGTGGTGATTGTGCCACCATCTCTGCCTCTATGGCTCAACTCAGCCATTGCATCCTCATAGCTTGAGTGTATGACTTTTCCAACAAATATTTACTGAGCACTTACTATTTTCCAGGCACTGTTGTAGGCCTGAGGGACTCAGTGGTGAACAAACTTAGGGCCTATCTTCTCTCATGGAGCTTGCCTTCTGGTGGGAGGAGAAGTACAAAAACTTCTACTCAAATAAATAAAATCATTACAAATTATGATAAGTGGTTTAACAGAAACAAATAAGGTGCTGTGATACAGAAGAGGGTGTATGAGGAAGAAAATAGCAATTAGAGGAAATATGGTAGCTCCAAGAAAGACAGAGCCAGGTGGTAGGTTGAGCCTGGCCTAGAAGAAGACACCTGAGTTCTAGACCCAGCTCTGATAACTGTGGGTTAGGTGAGAACTTCATCAAGTTGTTAAATCATGCCTTATTAGTTTCCTATTGCTGCTATAACAAATCACCACAAAATTGGTGGCTTAAAATTGAAAACACAAATTTATTACATTGCAATTCTGGAAGTCAGAAGTCCAAAATGGGTCTCACTAGGCGAAAATCAATGTGTTGGCAGGGCTGTGTTCTTTCTGGAGGTTCTAGGGGAGAATTTGTTCCCTGGTCTTTCCAGTTTATAGAGGCTTACTGCTGGCATTTCTTAGTTTGTGGCTGCTGGCTCCCTTCTATCTTCAAAGCCTGCAGTGTAGCATCTTCAAATCTCACTTTGATTCTCCTGCCTCCCACTTTCACTTATAAGGACCCCTGTGATTACATTGAGTCCACTTGGATAATCCAGGATAATCTCCCCATTTTAAGATCCTTAATGAATCATACTTGCAAAGTCCCTGTTACCGTGTAAGATAACATATCCAAAAGTCCTAGGGATTATGATGTGGACATATTTGGGGGGGTCATTGTGCTGTCTACCTCAGTGCCATACCTGCCTTTCTTCCTGTTTATAATGAGAACACTATTACTGCCTCAACCCACCACATAGAGTTATTGTGAGAATTAAATATGGTAATGGGCATAGAAATGTTTTTATAAGTTATAAGAGTCAATAGAATTATAAGGGGTTCTATAATTATTTTAATATGGAGAAACTATGGGAGAGTTCATAAAAAAAGCAAAATTATGGAATGAAACAATGGGAAAAAAGGTACTAAAAAGAAAGATTAAAGGAGGAGGGTGTGTTTAGCTTGGAGGAAACAAATCAAAGAAGTAACTTTTTATCTTTGATTACGTAGAAATATTACAACAAGGATGCTCATCAGAAATACTCATTCCACTAAAGAGCAAGCAAGAGGCAGATTTTCCTGCATTAGTTCTTGACTCGTTCTGTTCCTTCTCACCCTTCAAGACTTAAATCAGACCCAGAAGATTGCTCCAACCCCATAATTGTAAATCCATCTTTCCATGTTGTTTTCCTTTAGACTTTTGCATGTCTGTCTCAGTTTAACATTTATTGAGAAATTACTATATGCTGGGCACTGTATTAGGCTGTGGGAATTTAAAGATGAAAAAGACAACCTTTGCTCTCAAGGGGCTTACAGTTTAGTGTGCTCTCCTAAAGCCCTCATCACCCACTGTCTTGAGTTAGAGTTATTTGTGTGTGCACTTGCCTCCTCTACTAGAAGATGAACTCCCTGAACAGGCTCGTTTATAACTCAGCTTTGCGTCTGCTGTGGCCCAGGCCCAGTGACTTAAAATTGTAGGTTTAACAGATGTTGGTTGAATCAAACAGAGGACAGATTCTTAGCCATCAAAATTATTTCTTGCCAGAATGAGAGAGGCTGTGGAAGTCTTTGATCTATATATATTTAAGAAGAGAATAGTAGTCTCTCTGGGATGGTTTGGAGTCATTTGTTAAAAGGCAGGGCCCTGGACCAAATTATTTCTTTGGTCCTTTCCAGACTTATTATTATACCTCCTATTGTTCCTTGGTTGCATGAGTTTATTCATTGTTGGTTAAATATGACTTTTAAGTATTCACTCATGGGGGTGTTATGTGCTTTCAGCAGATTACAGAACATCTTTGTTCTAAGACTCTTCTAGTCTAATCTAAGTAGAGGATGATGTATTGTCAAGTTAGTGATGGGCTAGATGTTTCTGATTGCTTATTTACCCAATTCATCCTTGGTGCAGTACTCTGGAACTCCTTCTCTGCACAAGAGCTTGCTGAGAATATTTCTGCAGCATGACAGGTACTGATAACATCGAGGAGTCCAAGGCCATGTCATTTTCTGAAGACAATCCAATTATGGAAGGGCAAGGCTAGTCTTGTGCCCATGCCTTATCAACTTTTATATTTTTTGTTTCCCTTCTCCCCACATGTGTTCATCAGATTCACGTCCCTTGGAATGTCCTTCTCTCATATCTCCACTTATCTAACTTTCATCCATCTTGAATTGTTTCTCTTTAGTCCCATAGAAAGAAGTTGGACTTTACCATTCTGGGCCAATGTGATTCATTCGGGTACCTGAACTAATGACCATCAATTCAATTCACCATTTTTTATTATTATTACTACTCCTTAACTGCTTACTAACATCTTTGCCTTTGTTCTTTTAAAAAAAAATGCAACTTAGCTCTTGTTTTGTTATTGTTATTTTAACGGACTCTGTATTTTATTTCTCTATATCTTCCTTATGGTTACCATAGTACCTTGCACTTACGAGGTTCTCCATATATCCATTCTTGAGTGATCCCTTGTGAACTGATAATTGAAATCCTCATTCTCTTTGCCACACCTGTGAATCAGCACTCTATTTCACTTAGGGGAGCACATTCAAGCTAGAGGAGTCATTTGCTTGGTAAAAGTGCTTTGGAAACCTGCTCCATTTTTTCACCTTCTTCCTCTGAATCCTGCAGAGATTCTGAGAGCTCGGCTCCATATGTCCCAGTGGCTGAACACCAGAAAGCTTAGCAGTTGAGCAGAAAGCCTGTCTCTAAATTACACACACAAGCCAGGACCTCCTACTTGCCATGTTGTCAGACCAGGGTAGAACACAAACATAGAAGAGGTACATTGTGCTACAGGCTGATCTGTTTGGGTCCCATTGCAATACAGGAGAGGCCAACTGAACCAGAATCTTCCGTGTCGCAATATGGCCCTTCTGCGGTTTGGGTTAGAATATCTGAGTAGTGTCTTTGTCATCTCTAGCCTGTCATCCCCAGAGAGTGAAACATAAAGTTCCTTGGGCCCCTTTGTGAACCCATCCAGTGGCAAGGGACATGTACAAATATAAGTGTAGAATGAGAGTTGACTAGGAATAAAAAGCACACAGAATTTCAGGCAGAAGTGCATTATTCACTCTTACAGCAGTGTAAAGGGAGACTAAAAAGCACCACCCTGCCTCCAGCTAAGAAAGCATATGTAATGTACAGGAGCTTGGGGCCTCTTTGCTGCCTGTGTTGCGACATCAGAATCCCAGTGGGTACCTGGCTTCCTGGCCTCAGACATGTCAGAGTGGGGAAGAGAGTTTACCAGCCTTTATGAGACCCTTCAGCCCCAAGGTATGTCTTATGTGATGGTGCTGAGGTTGCTCTGTGGGTTCATCAACCCAGTTTCTACAGGGCCCTATGCAAATGTTGCCCCAGTAGACACTAAGACCCAAGATCTGAATGCTTGGTCCATTCCACCTCTCAGTGGCCCAACTGGAGACCCTGGGGCTTGAAATGGCTGGAGGTGGGCTCCTTTCACTCAGGCGTCTGCTCTGAGATCACTGCCTCAGAGCAGTCTTTCCTGACTCTCCTGTTTAACATAATGCACTCTCTTCCCTTACTCTGCTTTATATTTCTTCAGAGCGATTACCACTTTCTGACCTTTTCTATTTACTCACCCATTGGTAGTCTCTCCCACTAGGCTCCAGTGAGTTCTTGAAGGTAGAGACTGTGTTGTCTGCTATTCACAACCAAATCTCACACATGTAGGATAGAGCCTGACACATAGGTGCTCAATGTTTCTTGAATGATTATACTAACCAGACCCTGTAGGAACTAACAGATGTGGCGTATATAGGCCATTTTAATTAACTTATTTAATTTAATTTCTGAGCCAAGACTACTTGGAGGATGAGTGAGGTAAAAAAAATTCACCTCCTACCACCAAACATTTAATATGCACCGCCCCCCGCCCCACCTCTTGTCTCTGTGTGAAATCCCCAGTTGTGGCCTATGTCAACTTGTGAACCTGCATGTCCTCTCCTGCCTCTGATTTTCCTGATTCAGAACCTTAGCGGAAACATAACTCTGACAACCTGGGTTTCTAGTGATGCTCCACATTTGCTGTCTCTGCTTCGTTAGAGATCCCGGTCACTGTGTTTTTTATTTCAACCAGCTCACCTCTTCCCGCCTCTGTCCTCCCCTCTCCTGTTTACTTCTTTGCCAGTTGAGATTAGAATTATTGGCTCTGTTCCACATTCCAGGTATGCTTAATCCTAGCCATGTTAGCTCAGCAGATAGGGCCTGAGCGCCTTCTGCTAAGGACACCTAAGTGGGCCCCTCAAATCTGCCATTTACCCAGCTCTCTGGGGAGTCCAATAAGGAGGGAGACAGGCCAACTTTTCAGTATTCACAATTCCCTTTCATGGTGGGAGCCTCTCTGAAACTTTAGATGTTACTTCTTTATTT
Organism: Diceros bicornis minor; assembly: GCF_020826845.1. Taxonomy (NCBI): domain Eukaryota; kingdom Metazoa; phylum Chordata; class Mammalia; order Perissodactyla; family Rhinocerotidae; genus Diceros; species Diceros bicornis. Next base: position 37,915,339 of record NC_080746.1, read on the forward strand.
CCAAAAATATTTCGGGCTTTCCCATCAACACAGCCAATGATAGAAATCAATAGGAGTCTTGGGAGGGTGTGAGTGTATGAGATCACAAACTGTAGAAGCCAGAAGGGTGAGAGTGGGACTTTGCAAAACCAGAGGTACTTGGCGTTGATTTGCATGAATTCATTTGAAACTGAGGTTCTGAGTGGGGAGGGAGGAAGGCGTGAGAAGGAACAAGAGTCGACCAGATTAGGATAAAATGATGACTCTGTGACAGAAGTTGAGCAGATTAGGATAAAATGATGACTCTGTGACAGAAGTTAAAATCTGTTCCCTCTACACTCATTCCTCACCAAGAATCGTGGTACGTTTCTCAGTCTAAAATATCTTTCACCCTGTGGCAAAGTCTGTACAATCAAGGAATGATCTGGATTTCCCTTAGAAGGTATGATTCCTTTATTATTTTTTCAAAATCCTACAACTCTGGTGATAATATGCCAATTTCCTAGAGCAGGACTTCATGTAATGTTTTATTTTTATTTTTAATTTTTCCAGGAGGTATCTGTAACCACACCCTCTGAGTGACTCTAAATACTTTCTCCCCGAGAATAAATGAAGCATTGTGCACTTAGTTATACAGCCGCCTTCGTACGCGTGCACTGGTTTCAAGATGTCAGTAGAGCTTAAAAATGAATCATGCTATATCCCCCTTTAGGGAGCCATGGAGATGGGGAGAAAAGGGAGTCTGCGTTCCCTTGGGGCCAAACACCCTGGGTTTAAGCCTCCATTTTTTCTTTTTTCCATCGTTGATAACCATTTCAAATGCAAACCCATAGAAGAACACATTCTCTTTATTCCAACAACAGGGATGGGGAAACATTAGGAGCAGAGTAAAAGCTGTTCAGTGTGCCTGGATGACTCAGTCTAAAATAGTGTTATAGCTTGGCAGCAAATCCACTTCAGGGGAGCTGGTGGGAGACTAAAATAAAAGTTAAATTGAGAGGGTAAATCATTTTATCAGGCTTAGGATTTTTACTTGATGTAATGAGATTCTCAATATAAAATGAGTTAATATGTCTGCCTAAGGGCATAGATATTGGAAGAAAGAATTTGAAAATACAGACTCAAAGTAGCTAGCAGTCTGAAATAAAACAATGCAGGGCAGTGAACTTCTCATATAAATTTTGGCACAATGTGTTTCTTTTTGAACAGCATGATTAAATGTGAGTATCCCTTGCTTGTCATTAAGAAGGAAAAAAGAAACTACAAAGTGTTTTTTTTCTTTTAAAGACTGTTCTATTATGTTCTATTTTCCTCCTCTTCTTCCTCTTTCTCATTTGTCTTCTAGAAAAACTATGCTTATTTTTGCACTGCAAAATGCAAACTGAATTCAGATTGTTCATAAAAGATGAGGCCAAACATATTTCAGCATTCTTGCCTATTGCTGTCTGATTTTCCATGACTCAAATACAGAATGGGCCCATAGTGCAGAGGGCAGATCTTTTGCGGACAAACCCACAGAGGGAAATCACAGCATTTCGTCTTAGCAATTGACCCAGTGGCTTTTACACTCTCTCTCGGCTTCCCCTTTTCCAGTTCTTTCAGAGGACACTTTCCATTAGGCCAGGTATGTTACTCAGTGAAGAGTAAATCAAGCCTTGGAAATGTATTGCCAGTTATTCCCTTGAACTAATAAAATTATGGAAGGAAAGAATGGCTAATGCATAGATATCAAACACATGATCATGGAGGGTGAAGTTGAGGCAAGAGTGGAAGGTCCAAGGCCTCTCCTCATGCCTAGGAAGTAGGATCACAGAGGGGAGAGGTGTGTGTAAGAACAGTCTCCTTTTGGTTCTGCAGATGGCTTCTATATCCTGTTAGCACTTTATAGACTGAAATGATCTCAGCACAAATACTAGTGGTGACATTTGAGGTTGGTCAAGGAGCGAAGCCAACAGTTCAGGCTTTATAGTCCAGCGGCCCCCAGGAGAGGGGAGGGGATGTATGCAGGTTCTGAAGCCCGCTATCACTCCAGGGCCATAGAGTGCCAGGCCCAAGGCCAGTCTCTCAAGACGGACACTGCTTCGGGTCATACCGCATACCACACGATATGTCCACTGAGTTCTGAGGAGAAACCACAGCTCTAGGTAGGCTCTGTTTGGGAATGGCCTGAGTCTCATTTCCTCTTTTTCACCTTCCTCAAGGCCCTGCCAAGCCTGGTCACCATGTCATTGTTTGCTTGGCTTTGTTGTAGAGAAATAGCTGTGATATGTATAGAGTGCCCTATCCAATGGAAGCATCCATTGCTGCTTCTGTTTCCATTTCAAACACTTGTTTATTTTCACCATTTAGTTTATCTTTTCCAACTGATATGTTGATGTTTCTGTCTGGCCTTCCATGTGGCATAGGGATCTGATTGTTTAACAAGTAGCATTTTCAGTACTCAAGGAAGAGCCCTGTGATAGGTGGTTGTTGCTATAGCAACTTTTTTAAGGGAAAAAACCTAACCTTGCAAATGGACACATAAGAAATCATAAGAAATTAAATTTTCTCCTTCAGAGAAGAATGAAGCTAGAATGCTGAAGTCTCTCTCAGCCTCATGAAAAGATCTTTATGAACAATTTCCATGTTTGGGATTGGGCAAAGCAAGCTGTGGGCTCTGAATTCCCAGAATAATATTTCAGTGTGAAAATCAAACAGTTCTATTCTTTTTTAAAGGGTTTCTTTAATTATGGAGGAGATGGCCAACACGTGGGACAGTGTCACTGTCAAGCACCTAGAGGTTGTGGGTATGCAGCATCTTACTTAAAACCCTCACATTCATATCTTTGAACGTGTCCCACGAATAAAGATGTGCTATTTCCTTTTCAGAGCTGTGGTCTTAGCAACTTGATGTCAGCTTTTTCAGCTCTCACAGCAGGGAAATTCAGGTGAATTCCAAACTGTGATTAGAGAGATCTGAGTGGAGTTAAAAGGAGTCAAACAATAGAAGAGAAGCACACTCACACAGACACATGCGCACAGACCGACTGTGTGCAAAGATAAATTGCATCTGCGTATGACCACGTTAGCTCTTGTCATAAAGCAATGAATTTGTGAGGAATAGGTAAAGGTCAATGTGAGAGAGAAAAAAATCTCTCCTTCTACTGCCAAAAGTAATAAAGAGAAAGAAAAAGGCACCTGTGACACTAGATATCATGGAGGAAAAAAAGAATGTTACTAAATGATATTGAAAGTTTAAAAATATGATGAGAAGCAAAAGCAAGAAATGAAATGATGTGTGCTTGCTAGGTGAACGCAGATAATGGAGAATAGGCTGAATTGATGCAGAGATGGATCAAGGGTTGGTGGATTGTTCTCTCCCTCCTCTTCCCTCTATTTTCTGACTATTTTTCTTTGATGGAGAAAATGATAGGCTTGATAATACATGATGATAGGCATCCAAAGATCAAACTTCATTAGATCTTTCTTATTCTGTAGCATGAAACTATCTGGTCAAAAGCAATTCCCATATGTGACCTTAATTTAACAAGTGATTAGACCCAATCTTGATGCTTTGAACTATCTTTGGTTATCAATATCAAGTAGGATACCATTTTAAATAGGCTGTTAGTATCCTTAGATTTCCTGAAAATCTATGCTACTGGAATTTTCATTGAAGCCACCCAACACCATCCATCTCTTTTTAAGTCTTTCTTTGGGTAGTTTTTTTTTGTTCCCCCAACAGGATTTTCCCATATACCCTATTCATTTGGACACCAAACCCAACCAAAAGAATACGTGGGTGCAACACCTCTGCTTTCTCAATGATACCTATGTTTCTTGTGGCCTGGCTTTTCTCATATCTTGGCTGACTTCAAATGCATACTGAAGTTCGTATTACACACAATCTACGTAACTTCTCCAGAAGAAACAGGCAAACTCTATGCCTTCCATCTAGTTTTTGAACAAGGAGTTGCAGCCTCACTGCATCCCTTACTGGGAGAGAGAAGAGGAGAAAATATAGGAGAAAACAAATGAGATAAAGTGAAAGAATTAGGCAAGATGACGGAATCATCTATTCAAAAATGTTTAACTGTGTACCTACAAAATACAAAGTATTGTACTAGCTGCTGTAGAGGATATAAAAAATGGTACGGCAGGCTTCTACACTCTAACTCCCTCTAGCTGCTATCCTATCTCTCCATAGGTTTTAGGAAAAATAATCTACCCACCTTTTTTCCCTTTTATGACCTCCCATTTCATCCTCAACACAATGTAATTTGGCATCTTTCCCTAACCACCATCAAATGCCAGATGCAATAGATATAGCTCTGCTCTTATTCTGGGTGACCTCTGCATCATCTGATGAGGTTCTTCACTCCCTCTCTGAGGCTCTCTTCTTCTTTCCTTCAGCTGTTCATCTCCCTTATGTTTTATTCCTTTCCTCGTCTCTCCTTACATTTTGATGTTCCCCAGAGTTGCATTCCCATCCCTTTTCTCTTCTCACTTCTCGCTCTCTGTTTGAACACTCACAACCACATTCATTCCTTCAACTAATACTTATATGTGTTTCTACCCAACCTATATAGACAGCCAAAAACTCTCTCCTGATGTATAAGCCTGAATATCTAGCTAGCAAGGGACATCTCCATTCACATGCCCCACAAAATGTCAAATTCAACATATCCAAACCTGAACCTATCATCTGCCCATCATGAAACATGCTCCTCTCTCTACATTCTTTTTCTCAGCAAGTAACTCCATCACCTACTCAGTCCCTAATCCAGAAATCTGGATTCGGTCCTAATTCCTTTCTCTCACATTTCCCATATGGAATTAATCACAAAAGTCATTTGGTTTCTGGTTCCTAAGTTCTTTCCCATCATCTCCATTTCTACTGCCACCACCTTAGCTCAAGTCCTGTTCTCACTGTCTCTTACTGAGTGCTGAGACATGCTCACTGGTCTAATCCACTCTCAAATATTTGGCAGTTAGAGTATTTTTTCTAAAATACGTTAAAGATCATGTCACTTTCCCGCTTAAAGTCCTTTGATACCTATGCGTGGTCTTCATAATTAAGCCCACATTCCTTTGCATGGTGTCTAAGCCAGAGAGGCCTTCTCCTGTGTTTTACTGTGCCTTACCTCTTACCCACTCCTCCTGGGCCTGCCTCACTTTCAGCCTTGCCTGTGATGTACAGTTCCCTGAGGACCTAGTTGTCACTATACTACTTCCTTGGAATAATCCCCCAGCATGAAATGGAAGTTTCCTCCAGTGAATGCGTTTCATAAAGAGCATGGATTTTCATAGTCAGACAAATCTGATTCAGTTACTAGCTGGACAACCTTGATCAAGGTGCTTAAACTTTTGTAGCCTCATTTTTCTCCTCTATAAAATAAGGTTACTTATATCTACTCTCAAGGTTATTGTAAGGATTTAATATAATAATAATAGCTGGTATTATTGGGCACTTTCTATGTATCAAGGACTGTTTTAAGTACTCTATATGTACTCATTTAATCTTTGCATCAACTTTATGATGTAATTATTATATATATTTTACAGATGATAAAATTGAGGTACAGAAATTAGGTAACTTGCCCATGGTCCCACTGCTAGTAAGTAGGGAAGCTGGCATTCATTGAGATGATATATAGAAAGTGCCTTTTATTGAGCCGTCACTCAATGAATGCTGTTTGCTCCACCTCTTTCCTGCTGTATGCTAAACACTCAAGTCTTGCAAGAGGACCCAGAAGACTAAATTTAAAAATAGCTGGCAATATGCCCGGTGGTCCACGGATCTGTCTCTTGCTTCAACAGTGTTTGGACCGAGCAGACCCAGGATGCCCGTTCTTCCAGCCTCCAACCACCCTCACCTCTTTTCCAGCCACAACCATCGGAACCATCTTCTCAGCCATCCTCTACCCCTGGGATCAGACAACATCATTTTTTGAGCTTAGCTGCTTTTTGCCAATCAACCATGAGCTCCCAGATTCGTCAGAATTATTCCACCGAGGTGGAGGCTGCCATCAACTGCCTGATCAACACGCGTCTGTGGACCTCCTACACCTACCTCTCTCTGGGCTTCTGTTTCGGCTGCAAAGATGTGGTCCCGGAGGGCGTGGGCCACTTCTTCAGTGAGTTGGCTGAGGAGAAGCGTGAGGTCACAGAGGATCTCATGAAGATGCAAAACCAGTGCGCTGGCTGTGCCTTCTTCCAGGATGTGCAGAAGCCATCCCAAGAAGAGTGGAGTAAAATCCTGGACACGGTGGAAGCCGCCGTAGTCCTGGAGAAGAACCTGCACCAGGCCCTTTTGGATCTGCATGCCCTGGGTTCTGCCCGTGCAGACCCTTATCTCTGTGACTTCCTGGAGAGCCACTGCCTAGATGAGGAGGTGAAACTCATCAAGAAGATGGGAGACCACCTGACTAACCTCCTCAGGCTGGCCCGCCCAGGGTTGGCCTGGGTGAGTATCTCTTTGAAAGGCAACTCAGGCACAACTAGGAGCCTCTAGAGCCTAGCGGCCTTTGAGGGGCCCCTCTGGCATTCCCCTGGTGTCAGGACTTCTGCCTGAGCCTCTCCCTGCAGCCACTAGGCAGCTTTTTAACCATCCTGGAGCCCTCTTCCAAGCCGTGGACTAAATGGAAACAGTAAAGATTTTTGCAGCCAAAAAAAAAATTAAAATAAAAAAGAACTGATATTTATTGACTTCATTATTTTCTGCATTTTGAGTACAGACTCTATAGACATTATCTTATTTGAGGCTCACTACAACTACTGAGCTGGAACTATTCTCTTCATTATACAGAGGAAGAAACTGTGGCTCAGAGAGGTTAAGTAAACTACTTAAAGCCTCCCATCTCTCCTAGAGGACAGAGCCAGCACTTAAATCCAAGTCTCTGCTGCCAAAGCTCAGGCTCTTGACCACTATAATATATTGCCTCAAAAGAGGTTAAAAGACACGAAACAGTGTTTATAATCTTGCTGGGGAGACTGAAAAAGGTATAATAACAGTTATTGGCCAAAAGCATTAAATACACAAGGGAAGCAAACCATGGATAGAGTGGCTTACTGGGCACAAAATAACAGCAGTGATCACAATTAGGCTCTGAGAAGGAGTGAGTTTTGAGCTGGGATTTGAGGATAGTGAAGAAAATACACTGGTCAAAGAGAAAGACCCTCTCTGAGATCCGAATGGCATATACGGAGGCATGACAAAGGCAGAGACCTGGTCATGGATAAGGAAGTATTTTATCTTCTAGAAATCTAACTAGTGGACACTAGATCTTAATTGCGAGCCAGGTACAGCAAAGAAATGTATGTTTTGGGGTGGGGGCTGAAGTCCCAGTGGTATCAATCCTGCTGACATCTTGGATTAAAAGCAATTTACAAGGTTGCAGTTGATGAGCTTTCTCAGTGTAACTGTGTCCTGCATTGTCTCTAAAAGGCAAATGAAATAAACGGCAGCAATATTTTTGAGGATTAGGAGCTTCCTGAGTTAAGACTGTGCTTTTAATATTTTAAGCAGACCCAACCAACACAGTAAACAGTTTTCTTTGTGGAATGGTGCAAAATGAGCTCTTTTACTTGTCTGATTATCCCATGACCATTTATAACGGAGTGGACAGTCCTTTCTCATCAGGGAGCAGTCAGTTAGCAGTTAACCCAAGGCTCAGGTTAGTACATTCTGCTCTCATTTTTTTTAAGATGATGAATGTTGATTTATCGTGAAATGAATTCATAGGAACTGTAACATATTCCTGTTTAAAGATAAGTTAAAAAAGAACGTAAGCATGTGCTAGGAAACAGTGTTTCTCATCATATGGTTGAAGGCCTTCTGCCCAGCCTACTGCTTTGACACAGAGAATTACCCTTGAGTCACAATTTTGACTTGTTTCAAGTTTTATTTTCCAATATAGGTGAGTTTTTTTCCCTCTTCAAAGCATATGGCCACACATGAAGAATTGGAATCTGTCAGGTGGAGAATTCATCTTAGTCATATAATTACTGAGCTGAGCAAGTTAGATCAAAGTGAGGGCATTGTATTACTATAGGACATTGCTTCAAAGAGTAGTTAAACTGCAAACAATATAAAGGCTTTTTTGTCCCTCATTTAATGTCATTTAAATCATCAAGAATCATTTCCCGTAAATGTATGGCAAATAGTGGAATTTTAATTCTTGCTTGAAAAAGTCTGCATTCAAAGCTTCATGGAAAGCAAAGGAACTTTTCTATCTGCCATTATAAATTCTCATTTCCGGGCATGAAAGGCTTAAATTGCCTGGAGTGTAGGTTTTGGTTTTGTTTTTTTTCAATTATAACCAAATATCTCTGTAAACCTCTTCATGTTTCATAGAGCTAGTTAAGCAATTTCCCCTTAGATGTGTCTTTGATGTGAAAATAAACATAGACTGGAGTGAAAGCTGAGGTACTCACTAGAAGAGTATCTGTCTGTCTGTATGGTTTGTAGTTACTCAGGCTAACGTTAGACTGGAGAAAACACACATCAACACTCCATATCAAACCTAGATACAGTTGCTATAAGAAAAATATTTCTTCAGAAGTTTCAAAAGAATGATGACATCAATGCCAAGAACATCAAAGGAGTTGTGTGGTGCTTTCAGGTACTTTGCCAACCTACCTTCTAAATGCTGCTTAACATTCCTTTGTAATGGAGTTCAAGATGAGCCTGAAATTGCAGGGACCTCTTAAAAGGTCTGCTTATCCCGCCTCTGTGTCCAGGTGATTGCATCCAAACCAGTTAACGCATTGCAGACCTGGGTTGTCTAAACATGATTCAGATGGAAGGTTTTTCAGAATGTTCTTGTGCAGTGAGGGGGACTTGGTAGAGATATAATCTCTGGACCTCCCCTGGGTATGTCATGTAGAGATATGTGAAGACAGTGGAAACACTGTTGGCATGCTGCTATCATGGAACAGCAGCCCTCATTCTTAATTCATAATGCTGTTCCTTCATAAAGGCTGTGGAAGAGCTGGGTTAATGACCACACATGGAAAGTTGAAAGAGAAACCAAAATAAATGTGTGCATTTAGCCTCTGCTCAGCTTTTCAATTTTAATCAATCAAGAAAAATGTGCGTTTACCTTATGAAAACTTTAATTTGTATGTAATTATTGCCTTTATTACATCTTTGTTTTAGTTTTGAGAATTGTTTGTTGCAAGTAACAGAAGCCCTTTTAAAGTATCTAAGCAGAAAAAAAAGTGGGGGAGGGGATTAATTGGAAAGTAACTGGGTGTCTCAATTACAGGAATATAATTGACTGTCCCAAAGTGCTGGAACCAGGAATTGCTAAACTTCAGGAATCTCTCTCTGTCTCTGTCTCTGACTCTCTCTCCCTCTTACCCTTCTTCTCTCTCTCCCTCTCTTCCTCTTTTCCATCCTCTTTCCTCGCTCCTCCCTCCCTCCCTCTCTCTCTTTCAATGTGGTTTCCTATCCTGCTTTTCCCCTGTGCATGAGTTTCATTCTTCTGTCTCTACAGACTTGCTCTCTCTGTCGCTCATTGTACATGGCTGAGAATGACTCCCAATACAGGCAGCCCTACATATCTCTCATTTCAAGTGTATAGAGACTGCTGAGAAGGTCTTGTTTCAATTCCTGATTACTAGAAAAGCATTTAATTAGTTCAGCTTGAGTCAAATGTCCACTTTGATCCAGTCTGCTTGAGCTGGGGGAAATGGGATGTCTCTTGATAAGAAGCCCTCTACCAGGAGATGTGGGATAAGACTCTCAGAGAAGGGTGGTTAGCAAGGGCAGACATATTGGATCACATGTTCATTTCAGTCTTAATTATGTAGATAATATATGTTGTATACAGAAAATTAGAAAACACAGATATATCAGCAAAGTGGGAAAAAAAATCCTTCATCATCCCACCACCAGAAAGTACTTCAGCATCTTGAAGTGTTTCCTTCTAGACATTTTTATTTGCTTTAAACAATCTTTTTGATCTCATATTTGTTTGGGTTACGCTAAGGATGAATTACAGTGGTCAACAAGACAGACATGGCTCAAGCTTCCCTCTCTAAGGCTTATTTTACAATGTGGGAGACAGACTTAAAAATTGGAAGCAAATTGATAAAAATATTTGGAAATTTTAATAAGTGCTGTAAAGGAAACAATCAAAAGGTTGAGATGGAAAACAACAATGAGAACATATTTTAGATAGATGGTCATTGAAAATCTCTGCTAGGGTCACATTAGGGTGAGACTTAAGGGAAAAGAAAGAGCTAGCTAGATAAGAGTGGGAAGACTTAGAGGAAGAAGAGAGTATTCCAGTTGGAGGGAATAGTATATGTAAAAGATCTGAAGCTGAAATCACCTTTTGTGTTTTGGGAATTTATAAAAAAATAATATAGCTGGAGCTTGGGTGTGAGAAGGAGATCCCTTTTGTTGCTATGTGGAGAACACATTGGGATGGGAGGAGGCTATGTGGAGAACAGATTGGGGTGGGGAGAGGCAAAATGTAGGGTCAGATTCTCAGAATGTAGTTGAAGGATACTTGGTAGCTCACTGTGCTTAAAGCATAGAGGCCTGAAGAAGAATGAAGGATGTAATCTGAGAGAAAGAGGCTGGGAAGGATAGGGTCCTTTAATACCTGTTTAAGTCAGGTATGCCACTGAAGATGAAAGAGAAACGCTGCCATGGAATTAGCAGTTGCTGAGTTTTATATTATTTTACAGAAAGGTGGGAGCCCTTTAGTAACCACGTTCAAACCCAGGGTTGTCTGTTAATTAGACAACCATGGAATGGTATTAGGGCAGTCTCTGCCATCTGCGTTTTCCTGGTATTCAAGTTGGCCAACGTTTAGGAATTAGTCCAATTCTCACCAGCGTAAGAAAAGAATAGCAACCTCTTAGAACATCCATGCTTTCTCTACCTCTCCAATACCTCTCAGCTCTGCCCCACTGCCCAGCACCTCTGCAACTGGACAAAGAGTTGCTAAGAATCAGCCCTATGGTTTATAAAAGTGGTATGGTTCATGGCCAATGGCAGAGAATCATAGACACCCCATAAACTGACTCATCTCTTGTTCCTAGACTTCTGACTGCCCAATAAGTCAAATCATCAGCCAGTCAGTAGGCACTTCGCTGGGCTAGTGCTGGACTGGACTTAAGGGAGTAGATGAGATGCACAAGGTACTCTGTCTTCCACTGACTTCTTGGAATCATACTAAACTGAAAAACTCACAGACTTGAGTCATTACCCAAAACAATATCAGACAGAAAGTGCTAAAATCATTAAAGCAGGAAGAAAGAATATAAGGGAAAGCAGGAGGGCAAGGCCTCACAGAGGAGATGGACCTTGAACTAGGCCCTTTAGAATGAAAGCTTTCCAGACTGGGCCCTCCAGCTAACGGGGAGAGAGAAGCCACTTGCTTAATGACACTTAATACGTTGTACATTCTGCTGAGGAGGACATTTAGAGATTTCAAGGGAATTGCCAACATTTTAGACATAGCATTTACTTTGGATTCACTTCGATATATTTTGGGCAAAAAGTGAGTCATGATTAAAATATTTCATGCACAAAGCAGTTGGGTTTTTCAGGCTTTTATAGAATGTACTGTTCATTTTTCTGTTAAATGCAGAGGGTCCATCTCTGAAAGATAGCTCCTGCAGGCCCCTGCCTTATGATGATTACAGCAACTAGTCAGGATGACTAAGGATATAGTCAGAAGGATAATCACACTGGTTATCGCTGAGTGAATCTGGAATGACATTGTTCAAGGTAGTAGACAATATAGGAAAATAATTCTACTTTGAACTTCTTAATTAAATTTAAAAATTCCCCGGTTAAAACTTGTTGTACAACAAGTTTTGTTTATACCGTCCCTAGCAATATATCAGAATCTCATAAAACATCACATTCATTTGCATATCTGGGGACACTTAACTGGAAGCAGCACTTCCCTGTCCTTCCCAGGCAGAGGTCATTCCCCTCTATGGCTATAATCCTATGCACACTTCTGCAGAGCAACCATCACGTTGTATTGTTACTTCTGCTTTTGTTTCCAGACAGACTGGTAAATTCCTTTTTGTTTGTTTGTTTTTATTGGTTCTAACATTTATCGAGAACTATGTTTTAAGACTAATTTTCCAAGTTCTTTATGTGCTTTAACTACTTGGTCCTCACAACAAACCTGTGACATAGACCGTCTCATAAGAATATATACTTGGTGCTAAATAAATATCTGTTGAATGAATGATATCTGTTGAATATCTGTTGAATAAATCAAATAAATCAAATATCTGTTGAATAAATATCTGTTGAAGAATATATACTTGGTGCTAAAAATAAATATCTGTTGAATGAATGAGTGAACAAATTCCATTTTACAGATGAGGAAAAGCCCATTTTGTTATTTTCCTTTTGCCTTTGTGTAGCACATTCCTGGCACATAACACTCAGGATGACAGCAGGAAGTGTCACGCAGGCTCAGGTTCAAGTTTTTCCTCTCCTACTGAAAATGAGCTACCAGTAATGGAGCACTGCTCTGAGCTGGGAACAGTGCTGGTGCTTCACATACATGGTTGCTAATCCCCACCCAAGTCCCATCATACAGGTGAGGTAAGTAACTGGTTCAAGCTTATATATCAAATAGGAGGAGAGCAGCGTTTAGATCTCAGGTTTATTAGCAGCTGAATTCCATGCTCTTTCAAGATCCCACACCCTCCCATTTACCTCAATAAAATAGGATGTCTACCTTTCCGAGGCATTGTTGCACTAGTTCTTTCCCCTCAGTGAATGTTCTGTTGGTTGATGATAGACTTGGAACATTTTCCAAGGGGAAGAGATGGAAGTGTCCAAACTGAGAAAATGCTGTAATGAAAAACACTTTCTCTGCACTGTAATGATGAGTGTGTTTCTGAGGCAAATTCTAACTCTTCTAGTTACTCTTCTACAAGCCAGCCATTAAAGATAAGAAGAGGGGAGACATTAAAAAAATGTTGAATATGGGTGATCTTAGCATTTAATGTCTTTAGAAGGACAGTGTGGTGACAGGTTAACATTTAGTGTCTTTAGAAAGACAGCGTGGTGACGGGTTTTCTCTACAAAGATCCTGAATTTGCAGTGCTCTTGCTTCTATATAAAACTTTTCCTTGGGTTTCATAAAGAATTGCTATTTTGTTGACTAAAGTGGTCACGTTTCTCAGAGTCCAAACCTTATGGAACAAAGTTATGGCACAAATTTTCCAGATAGATCTAACATGCCTTCCCTGCCACCTTCCACCAAGAAAAAAAAAAGTTTTACATTTTTTATTGAAGGATTAAAAGTAGAAGTTACTGAAAATCATGCAGGAAATGTGCCCTGACTTCCTTTCAGCTCCAGTGCTTTCACTCACGTAGGGCATGGGGTCTAGAATTGCATCCCAGCTTTGGAATCTTTTCAAGAGGCTCAACATCATCTTGAGTCCGTCAGAAAGCTTCACGCACCCCTTCGCCTTTGGTTCACGTGGATGACAACGTGGTTCCAGTTCTCAAGTCTTCATATTCCTCTGACCTCAAGGTTCAGAAGAAAATGATCACTCAAACAAAACTCTAGTGGAACCATTAAATTGCTTGTGAATTGGATATGAAAATGTTCCCCCCAGCCACAGCCTTCTTCTTACTGTTGTTTTACTGCTCAGTAGTTAGAAAGATCCAGCTTCCCAAGTACTGTAGTCAACCCACAAACTGCTATTTGAACACCTAGAATATGCCCAGCATTCTGGTAGGTACTGAAAGGAACCCAGTCAAATGTAAGACACAGTGCCCACCCTCCAGGAGCTTAAAATCCAGTTGGGCAAACCTACTTACTATACGAATATAAAATGATACCTCCCAATACAGGGAAGCAATACAGGGAAGCTCAGAACTCTACAAGGGCCAAATAAGAGGAGCTTCCTGATGTCTTAAGCAAAAGCCTTAAAACCCCATCTAGTCTGTTTGGGATCAAGAGGACCAGGAAGGATTCACTCTCACCTCCAAGTACTGTGATGAGCTGGAATTTACTGTTCCAGGATCTCAAACATTTTTACATCTAGAATCAATCACGAGTCATAAATCATTTGGGGGGGGTTAGTCTGTTTCTAATTTTATCTATCCCCAACTTTATCTGTAATCAGCCAAGAGTAAAATGGCCTGAGGAAAGTTTACAGATGATGGGACCAAGATATTCCCTTGAGTATCTAGGCAGTGGTAAATTTGGTTCTTGTGTTTATGCCTTGTTGAGAAAAACAGAAATCTACTTGGGAAAAAAATGTGACCTATGGACTGAATTGTTACCTTTGTATGGCATATTCCCGGTTTCTAGGGCAGCACAGGAGACAAAGAATGCATTTATTTTGTGGAAAGGGATAGGGGCAGTGGAAGAAACAGAAACCAGAGGATTGTGCAATAATGGCGTTTTTAAATCCCTCCAGGAAGTTTATGTTTCGAGTCCTTTGGAAGAGTAAAGCACAGCTGTTTAAAAAGGAGAGTTTACTGAGGAACTCCGGCCCCAATTCCACTGTGTGCTGGATTTTCCTTGTCCATAGGTTTCTGGGCACCTCCATCCCCAACCCTTGGGGCAGGCGGGCCACTATGTCGGGACCCAGCCCCTGGCAGACCTACGCCTTCCCCCAGGAGAGACCGCAGGCCTCAAATGGCATCGAGGTGTTCAAATAGAAGCATCAGAACAAGGACGAGAGTGAAAAGAAACAGTTTGCTGGATCTCAGCAAAGGAAAGTACAGTGATTCCTGTGTAGTGTGAAAACCAGACTGGACTTGCTGTTTGAGGCTAGTGAAAGGGTGATGTTATTTTCATAATCTCACAAATGAAACCTAGCAAATTTGGGGTGCCGATTTATGGTACCAAACAAAAAATGCTTCTCAGTCCATCTAGGTAATGGAAAAAGTGTAAACGTTGAAATGTAATGCTCCTTTGAAGCCTTTATATCCTGCTACTAGCTTAATCATCTGCATATTTTCCCTCATGCCAGGGATGATTTGATAGGGTAGGGTTCAGAACTCTCCCTGGGTGCTCAGTAAATCTGTTTGACTGACCAAGTGACCTTTGTTTCTTCCTTTTCTTATATTGGAGCCTTGAGGGTGATGTCCTGAGATTTCACCATCAACCTCCAACCAACGACGTCACCTTCTCTCCCCACCATCCGTCCCCATGAGTCCCTAGTGCCGTTACCCTTGCCCTGTACATGCGAGACATCTTCATTCTGTTATCCTTTTGTCTTGGCTTTCTCTGTCCACTGTGTCCAGAACAGTGTCGGCATGTGGCAAGTTGAAGGCCGAAAGGAAGGTGAGCAGTGTGGTTAGTGATTAAGAATGAGCACTTTGCAACCAGACAGACCTGGGTTGGCATCCTGCCTCCATATTATTCGCTATGTAATCTTAATGTCAGGAGCCGCAATTTCTCACTTATAAAATGAGGATCAGAAGACATGTTCGGAGAGCTGTGAGAAGACTAAATGAGACTCTACACAACTCTTATTTTAAGAGCACCTTTCTTAAAATAAGCATTCAATACATAGTAGTTATTAGGTGAGAGCCTTTTGTGGGCCTTAGGCACTCATGCTTTTGAGGGCCCCTTCTTCCTTAATAAATTTTAAAAATTATGTTTTATGACTGTGTTGGCATAAAGATAGATATATTACTATTATATAATAAAACATTTCAGGGGCTGGCCTGGTGGCATAGTGGTTAGGTTTACACGCTCCGCTTTGGTGGCCCGGAGTTTGCAGTTCGGATCCTGGGCGCGGACTTACACACCACTTGTCAAGCCATGCTGTGGCAGGCATCCCACATATAAAGTAAAGGAATATGCGCATGGATGTTAGTTCAAGGCCAATCTTCCTCAGCAGAAAGAAGAGGACTGGCAACAGATGTTAGCTCAGGGCTAATCTTCCTCACCAAAGCAAAAAACAAACAAAAAAACATTTCTTCAACCTAAAAGTTCACTTTTTCTTCTGTTTTAAAATAAAATAAATAAATTTTAAAAACATTTTTGTGGGCCCCTAAGACTACTGTGGGTCCTGGGCACTGTGCCTGCCATGCCTAATGGGTAAGTCAGCCCTGGGTGAGAGATGTGTGTTGGAGATTTTTCCCTCTACACTTTCGATGTTATGAACTGCTTTCTGGAAGTTACTGGCTCCTCTGGCCCTCAGGATATACACTGCCTTTATACTTCTCCCTGTCCCATCTCATCTCCCCCAGCTACTTATAAGGTTTGCACTGGGGAGCTTCCAACTCCCCAGGTCCAGCCCCGATCCTTCTCAATTTAAACCCATGTCTTCATTCCCCGTCATTCCCCTGGGTGAGTCTCATTCCCTTAGGACTATTCTTGGCCTGGTAAAGTGACATTCAATTTCCTGATAAACTGTTTCTCACTGAGATATTAATGACTAGCTGTGTTCCTCCTCTACTCCTTCTAGACTCTTCGCATTTTGTCACAGAACTTTTAGAGACTCTATACCATAAATCAAAACCATGTATCTATCTGATGGAGAAATTTTAGTCCAGCGAAGGAAATACTTCAAAGTAAAGGTTGAACTTTGAGAATCATTTAGATTGTATTGTGCCAGTAGCTTGGTGCCGACTGCGTCTGTGCATTCAGTGGGCCTTGGTGACATGACTTTGATTAGAAGCTTCTACAAGGCAGGGCACAGACTGTCCCCAAAATTCTCTTGGTAAAGTATCACGTCCAATGGAGTCCTAATAGAATCGCTTTTATCCATGGGGTTGTGTTTCACACATCACTAAGGAGGAGTTCTGTTCCCCATCTCAAGTCATCCCTCTAGCTCTGCTTGGTGCTGACCTCACACACTGTACAGATGCCTAAAAACAATTCTCACTCCCTCAGCATCTGTTATTTTCCGAGTTTGAGCGGGAAAGTGTTCTCAGACATAATTCTGTTTATAAAGGAGGGAACTATGGCCCATAGAAGTGGAATAACTTACCCAACATAGCAAAACAAGTTGATGCCAGAATCAGGATAGATCCCAGCCCTCCCCAATACCTGGGTGTGGGTACCACTCACGTCTGTCAGGGCCTAGGGAACCATTTACTACAGAGCACAGGCTCTGAGTGGGTTGCTTGGTCTGATTCCTGACTTTATTGCTTACTATTTGTGTGACCTTAAAAAGTTACTCAATCTCCAAACCTCAGTTTCTCATCTGTCAAAAGGGGGGTGAGTAAGAAATACTGTCAACCTCATAGAATTGTTGTGAGGATTCTTAGAGTTGTGACAATTAAATGAGATTATTCATACAAAGAACTTAGCACAATGCCTAGCACACATCCCCTCAATAAATGACTTTGTTGTTGTTGTTATTATTATTTTCATCACTACTACTACAACCATCGCTAATTCTATTACTGCCTCTACCATCCTGGTGGCTTAGAGAAGGTGCTAGTGCTGCTTCCTGGAGTCTGTGCTTCACTGCCCAGGGAGTGGCCAGAGCAATGGGAGAATCTGGCAGAACAGGTTTTTTCAAAGCAGAGAAAAATAAATCAAAGGTGCTAACCCAAACCTGGAAAAAGAATGTATTCCTTTGTTTGTTCTTTACTAATTGTGAAAGAACCTTCAAAATGTAGTTTATGCTGAAATAAATGAGCATGGCCTCTCTTGAGGTAACATGGCTGAACCTCTTTGGTCTGTGGTCTCCCTGACTCCATGAGGACAGACAGTGGCAACTTGGAGTTTCTGCCAAATGTGGTGATGGCTGACAGTGTTCTGTAATAATGTTGCCTACATCAGTGTGTAGACAAGATTGGGAGTCTGGAAACATGTGGAGACAGCAGAGATGAGGGAGGGGAGCTTCACACTCAGGTACAAAGTGTACCCTACCACTTGCTGCAAATTGCTCATCACTGAATGTGAAGTCTCCTGGGATTTAGTTAGGAGTCTTGGTTGACAGTAACAGCAGCCCAATTCATATTAGCTTAAGCAAAAAGGGGGATTTATTATTATAAAGATTCCATAGAGGATCAAGGAAGACAAGGAGAGACACAGAGCTGACCTGGGATTGAATTCAGGCCCTTAAACGCTATCAAAATGTGTGTCTTTCCTCTCTGCTTCATTCTTCTTTCTACAGACTTACTTCGTCTATGGCTCTGGTTGACATAACGGAACAAAAGCTCACAAGTTTCGTAAATCACTCTGCAGCCACCCAAAGAGAGCCTGGTCTCACTTTCTCCAATTCTGGAATTCCTATGGAAGGGACTGATTGGCTCAGCCTGGGTCAGGTTCCTTTCTCTGATTATCAATTCACAATGGTAAAAGGTAAAAAGCGGTTATCCAACATGGCACAGGCACCATAACTATATACCACCTGTGAGTGGGCAAGACCACAGATAAGGGATTATTGAAACAGCTATTGATAAGCTATAGGACAAGAAACATATCATTCACATTCGGCCCTGTGCTGCATCCTGGCCATTCCCAGGTTCCTCATCATTTTACCAGAGACCCAGGATGTCTCTGTGCTTATTACTGCCCCTGCCCCTTCGTGCTGGGTGGACCCTAGCCCTAAACAAGGCAATTCCAGCATGGTATAGTGGAAATGACACAGGCTTTAGAACTACAGAGACCTTGAGTTAAAGCCCAGGTCTACCACTTACTAGCTGTGTGACACTGGGCAAGTTACTTGGCCTCTCTGAGCCTTGGTTTCTTATCTATAAATAATGCCTATCTAAAGGGGTTGTTGTCAAGACTAAGGAAGATAAAGTAACCATATTTAAAATACTTGGTATATAATAGACGCTCAGTTACATTAATGTCATTTTCTTAATTAGGTTACCTAGAAATCTTTAGGAGGGTGGTGGAGTGGTGGTAAGTGAAAAGGGAGGAAAAAAGTGATAGAATTTTCTATCTGGGAAGTGTCCTTCTGCCTCAGGTACTTTACAATTATCCTGAGCAAACATTAAATAATTTAAGTGAGTCAGCTGCACTTTGATAGATATAGCTTCTCACTTTATAGGCAAAGCAACAAGGATCTCAAGATCAATGATGAGTGTTTTATGTTTCTTTTTAATTTATCGATGACTGGTATGGTCCTTAAATCTTTCTCAATAATTTCTAAAGTTTATATAACAATCTAATCACTGAGTTAGTGAACTAAGTACTTGAACATTTTGTTGTTACTGTTGCTATTTGGAGAGGCACTCCCCTTTGAGAATATAGTAAGCCATACTTTTTATATAAACTATAATTGAGTTCTTACTATAGCAAGCACTGTGCTAAATGTTTACATGCATTGTCGCATCTCTTCCTGTGAGTTAAGTGCTGTTGTCCCCATTTTCTGGATAAGGAAATTGAGGCTAAGATAAGTAAAGTGCCATGGTCACCTAGCATTCAGTGACAGAATTGGAATTTGAGCTCAGTTTAGCCAGCTCTCAGAGCCTGCGTTCTTAACCACTATGCATTACTGCCTCTCCACACCTTGGTTTTGGTTATAAGATTCAGAGACAGGCAACATAAGAAGTGAATCCCCAGGACAGTCTGCACTTAGAGTATCTCATTTGATAAATGATAATCTCATGGCTTCTGTGCGCCCACACAATGTTGTTACACAGGCCTGAATACAAAGCCGCACAATTATAGAAAGAAAAATAGATGAACAACAAATAGAATATCGCCTTGGACATGACAACTATTCTGATTACTTCCTTAAAGGATAATAGTGATGAAGGGGTTGAATCTGTGACAAAAGAACCTGGAAATTGTGTCCCAGCTTTAGACTCTTCAGCGTTTCCCGTTTTGATCAGAATTGTGCTCAGTCTAGTCATCTGAGGCTGTGTGGGGTTGTGTGTGCGTGCATGTGGAATATTTTGGCCTGCTCCAGAAAACACCACCACTTTGGTGATTAACTGTAGATATTATCAATAACTCCTGATGATATATGAGGGATTCTTCATCCTTTGGCCTAGGTACCAATCATGGGAACCACTGTGATCTCTAACTACTAAATGACCTGCTCCTCCAGAAACATTTTGTTTTGTTCTGTTTGTGCTACTGGCAGAGTTTCATCATGTTCCAGACTGTGTATTGTATTCCAGATTTGTGCCTTTTTCTTTTTGAATTTATCCTGTGTGTAAATGAAAGAAAAATTTAAATATTATGTGACTTTTGATTAGAAGCATATCAGGATTCATATCTCATATTTTCTTTTTTATTTCTCCTCTGTCTTTCAGCTTCAGGGTTCCTTGAAAAGAAAACAGGTAGTTAACCTGTCTCCTGCCAACAGCAAGAGGCCCAATGGCTTTGTCGACAACTCATTCCTTGATATCAAAAGAATCCGTGTCGGAGAGAACCTCTCTGCAGGGCAAGGGGGCCTCCAAGTAAATAATGGACAGAGTCAGATTATGACAGGGACCTTGCCCATGAGCCAAGCACCCCTGAGAAAGACTAACACTCTGCCTCCCCATACACATTCTCCTGGCAATGGTATGTTTAACATGGCCTTAAAGGAGGTGAAGAAGGAACCGGGAGAGACTCTGTCTTGCAGTAAGCACATGGATGGCCAAATGACCCAGGAGAATATTTTCTCTAACAGGTACGGAGATGACTCTGGAGAGCAGCTGATGGATCCTGAGCTGCAGGAACTGTTCAATGAACTGACCAACATATCGGTGCCTCCCATGAGTGACCTTGAGCTGGAGAACATGATCAATGCCACCATAAAGCAGGATGACCCATTTAACATTGACTTGGGTCAGCAAAGCCAGAGGAGCACTCCCAGGCCCTCCTTGCCTATGGAGAAGACAGTGATCAAAAGTGAATACTCACCTAGCCTGACGCAGGGCCCCTCGGGCTCTCCTCAGATGAGGCCCCCATCAGCTGGCCCTGCATTCTCTATGGCCAACTCGGCCCTTTCCACTTCATCCCCAATCCCTTCAGTCACTCAGACCCAGGCTCAGCCACAGACAGCCTCAGGAGCAAGCCGGGCCCTGCAGAGCTG
Source organism: Diceros bicornis minor (assembly GCF_020826845.1). Taxonomy (NCBI): domain Eukaryota; kingdom Metazoa; phylum Chordata; class Mammalia; order Perissodactyla; family Rhinocerotidae; genus Diceros; species Diceros bicornis. The sequence goes on from NC_080746.1 coordinate 37,936,252, forward strand.
GCAAGAAGTGTCCCATGCCCAACAGCTCAAACAAATAGCTGCCAATCGTCAGCAGCATGCCCGGATGCAGCAGCACCAGCCTACCAACTGGTCAGCCTTGCCCTCTTCCGCTGGGCCATCACCAGGTCCATTTGGGCAGGAGAAAATCCCCAGCCCTTCTTTTGGTCAGCAGCCATTCAGCCCACAGAGCTCCCCCATGCCTGGGATAGCCGGCGGCAGCAGCCAGTCGAAAGTAATGGCTAACTACATGTTCAAGGCCAGCCCCTCGGCCCAGGGAGGGCACCTGGATGTACTCATGCAGCAAAAGCCTCAGGATCTCAGTCGAAGTTTTATTAACAACCCGCACACAGCCCTGGAGCCCCGGCATGGCAACACCAAGCCTTTGTTCCATTTTAACTCAGATCAAGCAAACCAACAGATGCCTTCTGTTTTGCCTTCCCAGAACAAGCCTTCTCTCCTCCACTACACCCAACAGCAGCAGCAGCAGAGCTCAATTTCAGCTCAACAACAGCAGCAGCAGCAGCAGCAGCAACAACAACAACAGCAGCAACAGCAGCAGCAGCAGCAACAACAACAGCAACAACAACAGCAGCAGCAGCAGCAGCAGCAGCAGCAGCCACAACCACAGCAGCCACCATCCCAGCCCACACAACCTCTATCAAGTCAGCCTTTGCTAAGATCACCCTTGCCGCTTCAGCAAAAGATCCTGCTTCAGAAAATGCAGAATCAGCCTATCACAGGACTGGGGTATCAAGTCTCCCAACAACACAGACAGGTAAGGGCTCTACTACTTCAAACACAGAGTACCCAGAGACCATCTAGGTTGGTCATTATGCTTTGGTTACCATTATGTTTGTCTTGGGACAGGATTAAAACTACAAAGACAGTAGTGGCTCTGACAGATTCATATGATGACCTCATGAAACCTTGTTCACTTGGGGCGTCTGGAGGCATGAGCTAGTATTTCTTTGTAGGGCATTACTGTCACTGGGATCTGTAGTGATCAAAGGCTCTTGCTTATTAAGAATGTTGCATTATAATTCGTACCTTTAGTGACATGTCCAGTTGTTAGTGAGATTCTGACTTGCCCAATGTTTATTCATTTAGTCAATAAATCAGTCATTAAATCCACATGTAGTTCCAGAGCACCTACCATGTGCAAGATGTTGTGATTATGTTGAGTATTGAATAAGGCCAACATGATGTTAAGAGTATTTAATGACCAGTCTATACATACCATACCAACCAAGTGAGATGTCTAAATGCCCAACCCATCATATTAGATCCTGCTATGATTCCATGTTGACTTAGTATCAACCTTAAATAAGACATGGTCCCTGTCTGCAAGTACAGTCTGGAGAGTGAGACAGGCTTTAAAAACTATCCTTTTAATACTGAGTGGAAAGAGTAATGATATGAGAGCACAGAGGTTGGGTATCTTACCCAGCTAGGGGAAATCAGGGAAGGCTTCTGGAGAAAGTAATGCCTGAGTTAAATGTTAAAGGATGAAATCGTCACAACTACAGATAGAAAAAAAAATCTGTGGCTACCTTTATATCCTGTGGTTAACATAAAACAAAGGTTTTATTCTGCCCCAAACGTGAATAGTATGACGCGATAGCTCTGTGCCTCCAGAGCACATACCGATGAGTAAGCTCTGATCCCTAGGGAACTGGAAACAGGAAACTCCTCCTGGAAGGAAGAAAGAAAGGAAGGACGTCTGAATGTTGCTTTGTGCATGTAATTTGACAGGTCTACATTAGTGTCTAAGCAGAAAGTCAGCACGTTACGTGTCAAAACAATATGTCAGGACAGTATGACAGTACAGAGCCTAATTCCAATCCCATTCCTAGAGTAGTTTTCATGGCCACTGCCCAGAAAAGAGTGCCATGAGCACCACAGAATGTGGCCAAGCTAACCTTTGCTCTAGATGTGTGCCAAGAGAAAACCAGACTCAGCTAGAATTCAGGAGCTGTGTACCAAGTAAAGCTTTCGGCTCTTATCCACTTAGGTGTATTTTTTAAAATTGTGAATTATAAAGAATGGACTTCAACTAGAGTCATGTGCATATTTTACAAAGTTCTATTTTTAATACAGGTAATTTGGGGACCATTTAAACAGCATTGTAGAAATACTTTCTAATGTTATGTGTAGCCATTTTGATTTGGATGAATCTAGGTTCAAATTCTTACTCTGATGTTCACTAGCTGTGTGACCTCAAGCAAGTCATTGAACTCCTGTAGGCCTCAGTTTCCTCACCTGTAAAATTGATAATAATATATCCTAGGATTTTTTTGAGAATGAAATTAGGTAATTCTCAGCTCAGAGTTTAGAATAAGTTGCCTATTATGATGATTATTATGGAAAGAGCCATAGATAATATCAAAATATTTTTAAGTATTACTATTATGTAGGAGAGGCATCAGAGTAAGTCTCAAATTCTAACATAAATAGTATTGGAGGAATAAAAGAGAACTATCCCTAATTCTTCTACTTTCTAGCAGTATGGTGAGTGGGGAGCAATTTATCCTCCCTGGGCCCAGACTTCTGACCATAAAAATGGAAATAATAAATAATGTGATATTAATGAGTTAGCATTTATTGAGTAATGCCATATTTACTCTATAATGGGATGACTTGTGTCTCCTTTACTTGTGGTATCTTGTTTCACCCATATAAAGGAAATACCATTATTCTCATCTTACAGGGAAGGCAGTTGAGGCACAGAGAGGTTACATAACTTTCCCAAAGTCACACAGATAATAAGTAGCAGAGTCAGGATTTTGATGGTCTACTTTGGAGGTTGTGCATTCAGCCACCAAGCTATACAACTCACAGGTAGGATTTGTTGGGAAATGAATGACCACTTATAGATCATTATGGAATTCTCAAAAGGAATATTGCTTATAATATTGAGCCATATTTACATAATTTACATAGTAGATTAAATCCTCTGAGGATAGAGAAAATCTTAAATCTCTAACCTTCAGAGCTGTTAAAGAAAAGAAGCAAAAATATCTATGTGATTGTTGACCTTCCTGAGGGTTAACATTATGGAGCTAACCAAAATAAACAATTTACAACAGGAAATATATCTCTTTGGTGCCCTGTTAGCCCTTCTTTGGGAGTCTTCCTGCCACCTCCAACATCCTCTGTCCTGTTTCCGGCTCTACTGCTCAGATCAACAAATGTACATCATAATCCTGACCTCTTAGTCTCCACCTGAGCTTCCAGGACCCAAGCATACCAATGGGTACTAATGACCAAATCAACAAGCATCTTCCAATGCCTTAGATAATTTTTTTCACTTCGCAGTGCATATGACACATGTGATGCCAATTTCATCTTTTCAAGAAGGCCCTTAAAAAATGCTAGAAATGGTGATAGCACTCCAAGCTAAAGACCTCTTCTGTAGGCTAATGGGCCTTCCAATGGACAATGGCTACCCATTTAAAGGTTTATCCCAACTTTGTAGATTGAATCACATTGTCCCTTCCAGCTCAACAGTTCTCTGAGGTATGACTCTGAAGTCCTGTGTCTGAGTTGTGAGCAAGAATACCAGAGCTCTGTAGTCAACTAAGTGTTGCCTTCTCTAAAGCATGCACCTTTGGTGGGTTGGACCCATTTTAATAATGATGCTATTGTTCAGTACAGTTACAGAGTTTTTCTCTAGGGATTGTCTTCAGAGCTTTTAGCACATTGAATGGATTATTACCATTGCAATAATATTCATCCTGTCAGGGTGATTTTTGAAAACAGTCAAGTTGGGTAATGCTGCTTTGGGTCAAAAACAAGGAATAGCTATGCTGTGATAGGACTGCATTTCAAGTTTCATTTGTGAACTTTCTCTGAAAGCAATAAAGAAAATAAATGGGTTACTTCCCAAGATGATAATTTTGAGAAGCAACTTTCATTTGGATATACATTTTTCTAAAGTTTTTCTAATTCTTGTTGTCTTATCAAGTATATTGCCAAATATTCTCAACTCAGAGAGAGTAGTTTTAACTCTACCATCCATAGTATACAGTACAAATGTGTGTTCTCATTTCAGATTAGCTAAATCTCTGATTCTCTTAATCAAAGTCATGGGAGGAGATACATTGGGAATTAGCAACTCTTAAGTTTATGAACTAAAGCATCCTAAATGAAAACACTAGTTATGAATTTTTTTCTGCTTCTCATACTCACTTTGTTTCAAACATAGGAAGATTTACTATGGGATTTGCTAACAGGAGCCCTTTAGCCTTGGGAATAGTGGAAATCTTAGCTTTCCACTACAAAATGGTAGATTGAATTTGTTGATCAGTTGCTTGTAATTTACCCAGCAGAGTGTGCCAAGATGGCCTTCTCTTCACCTTTCAGAACTCTGAACCCAGACAGATCTGCGTGCTCAGGCAGAAGACTAAATTTGGGAGATTCCTATGCCATTCTCCCTTTGTTGGGTATCTCCCTCTGTTCTCCTAGATGTGAATGGCACCGGAGAGATAGATGCAGCATAATCGAATTATTGGAGACATCTTTATTGTTCCATGCCTGAGGTGTTTTTAAGTAATCCCTTCTCTGGAGACTGGGAGAGCAAGTGGTATTTGGTGTTTCACAAAATGTCTTCAGTGACTCTGTCTTGCCAGTGTTTGGAGATTGCAAATGGAAATACCTCCTGGCTATAATTTTCTTCCCTTTCTGATTTGAAGGTTATGGGAGAGGGCAGGAGAGGGATGCATGCAGTTCTGATTTATCTTCAAGTCACTGATTACTTGTTTAAAGTGTGAAAGAGTTATTGGTTGACCATGGCTCATGAGAGTTCAATCCAAAAGCGCTAACCTCTTGAACCAAAAAGTGATCTTTTTCAGAGCTCTATGGTCAGACACTTAAAAGTGTGAATTTTTTTCTAACATTAGATCCATGAAACTCGAGTGGATTCTATATTTGGTTTAGAATTTTCCCATCTCTAAAAATTCTGAGAGGGAAGGCAGCCAGTGAATGGATGGTTTGTTATGACCGAAACATAAATTTGTACATTTCCTCTGTAGTTTAAAGCCAAACTCCTCAATCATATATTAAGAACCTCACCCTACTCTGTCTACCTAGCCAAGTTTATCCTTCACTATTCTACATATCAACCCTTGGTGTAAATGAGGCAAGTCTCCTCACATTCTGCTCTCCTCATCTTTAAGGTAATTTTGTATATATTTGATCTTAAAGATGAACACTCAGAAAATTGTTTCCCAGTTGGCCTAGGTGAGGGTGGAGGAATCACTGTAGCTCTCATATACTGACAAATCCTTATAATTGCCCAGTGAAAGTACCAGAGAAGAGATAGAACCTTGAAGCAACTGGGCATGCCTTTTCTAATGGAAAATGATTAGGAATTCAGTGTTCTGCAACAATATAATATCCAAACCACGCCTTTGCTGCGGACTGGAGGTTGGCTAACGGGTCAGCCAGTTAGGCTAGTGCCAGGGTTTGGGTTTAAGGGCTAGAGTCAGGTTAGAGGAAGTCAGAAGCATGAAGTGCCAAAGACAAAAACCAAGCCAAAGTCGAAAAATGCTGGGAAACAAAATCTGTCAATATAATCAGAACTCAAGCGTGAATCTAAAATATGGTAAAAAACCTATGGTCGTGGGTAAAGTATAAATGACATGAGATCTAGAGTAAAGTTAGGATAGAGACCCCAGAGATGCTAGGTGATCATTGCAAATGACCTTTGACCATTTGGTGATTTCCATTGTGACTCACCTTGGCTAGGTTATGCTGGCAAAAGGGAAGAGGGCTAGTACAGACATGCTGAGGTTGTCCATCGCAGGCCAGGAGCATTATGCCTGCATTTTCATTTTATCTTTGATATTTCACATTTATCTTTTAGGTTTACAAAGGAAACAAAAATTTGTTTTTAATACTCCACGAAACTAGCGCTAACACTAGGATCCAAAGTGAATTTCCAGACACATATGTTAATGTAATTTGTACCAAAGAATCTTGATTGGAAAAATTAGCAGAAGGGATTTTGCATGTGTTTTGTTAGTTTGTGTTAGTTGGTTTGTTCGTTTTAATATTAGTACCAACATTGTGCCATATATGGTAGATGTTATCAACCCTTTTTTTACAGGTGAGGACTTTGAGGCTCAGAGAGGTTAAACAATTTGCTCAGAGTTGCAGTTAGTAACTGGCCTGATTTTAAGCCCAGTACTGATAACTACTATTCTGCCTAAGTTAAGGAAATAGATAGAGGTGGTTTGGGTTGTGCTAACAGGGCCTTTTTTGTGATGTCTGTTTGGAATTTCACTGTTGTCTGTGTTTCCAGTTTATTTCTACCTCAGGGAAAATTCAAACCAATTCTGATGCAGGGAGGGATCTTCAAACAAATTCACTGAAGTTGCCTTATCTGAATCCACAGATCTCTATGTTTTCTGATTTTCCTTGTTTTCTGATTTTCCCAACCAGGAGCCATGAACTAAAGATTCCAGGCTAAATTGAGTACTGCTCCATTTTCAACTCTAGAAATAGTTTTTATTCATTCATTCAAGAAATATTTGTTGAGTGCCTGCTATATGCCAGGCACAGTTCTGGATACCGATACAACAGCTGAGAACCAAGTATGATAGAGTAAGGGGAAAAATAAAATTAAAAAAAAAATAGTTTTTAAAAATTAAATAATCAGAGAGTGTTTTCAGATTGAGCTATTTTCATAGCTTATTCTTGCTTGTGTGACTAGGCTGATTTGCTGCTGGGCTTCTTGGTACCTCTGATCCCAGATAAAAATGGAAAAAACTCAAGGGAGTTGTATGTGATTTAGTTTTTAAAGCAAAAAATCCAAGGTTTTAGATAGATTTTTTTTAAATGATGAAGAAAATTCTTTCACTCTCTTTTTCTTTAACTGATCCATCAAGATTTAAGAACCTGTTCAGGGTCATTGTTAGAGTTTCACAATAGGGTGAAACCATAATTCTTGCATGCATGCATTCATTCAAATGATGAAAATTTATTGAGCACCTACAATGTGCCAGGAATTGGAGATTAAAAGATTAGATGATCCAAAGAACCCTCTTTGCACCCATCTAAAACATCAGGAAGGCATGCTCCCTCCCCTCAATGAGGTTTTAATCTGAAGGAGACATCCGTCCCTTATACTTACTGGATTCCTATTGGGTACATATATTACATTGTCCTGATCCTTAACAATCCACTCTATATAATAACTGAGCCCAAATCACGTGGGCCTTTCCCCTAAATCTACGAGTTCGACTTTGAACATCTTATTTAACCTTTTACACAATAGAACTCTATTTGCTGTATATTCCACTTTCATTTCTATTTTATTTTGTCTTCCTAGTATGTAATAGCCCAGAGCACAATGGAGTGAATTGGTGTAAAGCAAAAATTAACTTCTGTATCCCTCAATAAAGAAATAAACACAATAACAAGAAGAACACGTTAGCCTTGGGATCATAATACATAGGGTTTAAATCCACAGTTAGGGGAATGGCTTCTATTATTCTCATTCCAAGGCCTTTGTCCATGTGTTGTATCCATCACTAAGAGCTGTGCATTTAAAGCATTAGTGGCTAATTAAGCCTGTTGAATACCAAGTTTCCAACTAGGGAAAAAAGGGGTATGAGGTTAAGAAATAGATTTGATCCTGGAGATGGAAATGCAAGAGGGTTAATGGAAAATCTGACAGATGTTTAACTATAATGTGCATTAATGTAGGTGACTCAAACAATCCCCTTTGCACCCATTCTAATTAGTTGTGCCTTTTCTAATCAGATGTCAGTTGTTATCAGTTTGGTAGAGGGGGGTGGTGGTTTCTTTTTGTGAAATCGAAAGGAAGCAAAAACCCATGTAGCCAGTGTACTAATCAGTAAATTTTCACATTAATAGTTAATTAAAGTCAGGCACAAAGACTTGAGATTCAGAAGGTGTTTACTATAAGGAATTCTAGGTTTGAAACAAAAGACTGCACAAATGTTTAGACTACTAGGATCACAGAGACGTAATGTGAGTGAATCATCTTACTCTTTTACATTGTGTTTTAAACAGGGAAGACAAAACTTACACTCACACGCACATACACAGCCTAGGCAGCTCTCTGGATAGTAACTAGAGAACTCTGGCTGAATTATTTGCATTTTATGCAATGAATCTGAACAAAAAAGTGGCACCTTATTGAGAAGAGCATAATAGAGGGAAGCCAGTGACTACTTTTCTGTGCATCCTGCAAAATCAAGTTTCAAGTTCCCAAGGATGAAAGAATGGGGGTGGTTGACCTGTTTCCCTTTCTTTCTACTGCTAATTCCCTCCACCCTGAATCACTGGCATTTTCCACAGTTTGCTTTTCACAGGAGCTTAAGTTCAGCTCCACCTTTAGGAAACATGAACTTCATAAACAGGGAGTTTTTTTGGCCCTACTTCTTGGTAGTCCACAGGTCTGCGTGGGTGAGCACATGAGTGTGTGGGCCTCACATTCTGGTCTTTGGCTCACATCTCTACTCTGTGTCTCTGAGTCTTTGTCTCCTTCTCCCTTCCCTTGGCTGTATCCTCTCCTCTTTTATCGATTCCCCACAGACCAATTTTGAGCTTACCTCTTTTCCCTGACCTCCTTGAGACCTGTTCTATGGCAGGCCTTCAAAGCAGGGGCCGGGGACATTCAGCCACTGGAGTTGTTATTGGCAACAAGGGTGAAGAGACTTTTCCTGGAAAAGGATCCGTGTTGGGAAGAGCCATGAGGCCTGGCAGGCCCATCTCTATGTCCACAAGGCTCTGGCACAGATGAATGAATTCTGAGTGGACATACCCGTGGGCAAAACATCCAGAATAGCTTCTAACCGTTGTCCATTCTCGCTTCAAGTGCTTGCTAACTGACCTGCCTCCTTCTAGTCTTGCCAACCTGCAACCAGAGTATTCTTAGATAGGAATTTGATCATGTCGGTCACCTGCCTAAGCCCCTTAAATGATCTTCATTTTCTCAGAATGAAATGCAACTCCTTGTGTGGCTTATAAAGCCCTGCATGACCTGGCTCCTGCCAAACACTCCAGATTTATTGGTTTCCATTCCCACCTTTCTTTTTCCCTTGACTCCCACGCATTCACCCATCTTTCCCCCTTAAACTCATATGCACTCTGCACTCTAGCTCCCTCCGTAAAAGGCGTCTCCCAATACCAGAAAAGTGCCATGCTTTCTTTCATCCTCATATCTTCAAATATGCTGTTCCTTGTGTCTGGAACATTTTTCTGCTCTACTCTGCCTGGCTAATGTAACCTCAAGCTTTCCCAGTCTCAGCTAACACATGTCCTCCAGAAGATTTCCCTGGCCTCCCAATCAAGATTAGCGCCCATCCTGTATTTTCTGGTAGCTCCCTCTATTTCCTCTCTTTTAGCAGATATCACCCTTCATATATCTTTGTTCTTCCTCAAGTAGACTGCAAGCTACTTGAAGGCAGGGATTGTGTCTGTCTTGTTCACCATTGTATTCCAACCCCTAACACATCTACTACGTTGTAGGCACCCGAAACTTATTTGTTGAACAAATGAACAAATGAATTGTATCATTGCCCCATCAACCTTTCTTCTGTTCTGGGGATTTAAGGATGCCAACACATCACCCTCTCCTCCTCAGAAGGTGGGAACAGAAGCTAGCGCTCCCACCTTCCTCCATACCAAGTCTGCCCTTAAAACACCATTTGCCCATGACCTGAACCAACAGCTCTAGTTGTCATGGCTGGAAATCAGAGAATTCACTGTCAGCTACCACTTGGGTTAAACCTGTGGAAGAGGATTCTGCAGAGGCACTTCTGATGGAGCCTGGACTGACCTATATCCTGGGGAATCATGAGGGTGTATTCCAAGTGATTCTTTTCTTTCAATAGAACATCAATAATTTACCAATACTGACCAAGACACAATCTCTGCCCACAAGTAATTGATAGAAACAAGTGATTATAATGTACTGTTAAAAGGCTCCTGATAGAAGTCACTATAAGGTATCCTGAGAACACAGAGATGAAGCACCTAGTATAGCCGTGGGAACCAGAAAAGGCTTCCTGGAGGAGGTATTATCTAAGTGTCTACCCCAAGGAAGAATAGGAGTTACTGAGGTGGAAGGGAGAAAGACTTCCAGACAGAGGCTGTGTTCTTTTGGAGGAGTCCAAGTAGTTCAGTATAGGGGGACTGTAGAGTGCAAGGTCAGGAGAGGAGAGATATGAGACTAGAGAGGTGAGCAGAGGCCAGATCATGAGGAGCCTTATAAACCTTAGTAAGGAGTTTAGAAATTCATCCTGAGGGCAATAGAAAGTTATGGAAAAAATTGTATGGGTTGTTTTTAAACAGAGGCATAACTTATGCCTACTGCAAGGTAGTTGTTTAATTCAAACATGTTGAATATTAAAAAATCAGATCTGCTCTTCAGAAAAGTCTCTCTAGTTACAGTATAGAGAACACGCTGGAGGGGCTCAGGCCAGGGGCAAGGAGACCTTTACAAGGAGACCTCTATGCCAAGACCATCTCAGAGATTTCCAGTGTGCAGTTGCTGTGGGCTCAGGCAGCTCCCCGCTCCTGCCAACCTCAGAATGTCTCTGCATGTTCACCTGTCGTCGTTCTCATTCTTTCCATTGCCCCTCACATTTCGCTTCTCTAAGGCCAACACTGTACTTCAGCTCTTGCAGATGACTTGTTCCATTAATTATCATCTCTTATGTCTTCACTCACTCCTTTCTATCTTCAAACACGCTTAAGCCCCCAGCATCCCTCAAAAATAACTTTCCATCAACCCTCCTACCCCTTTGAACCCCATTTCCCCAGGTACCAGCCTCAGCACCTCTGCAGTCAGTATAATTCCACTCTCTCCCTTAGGCCTACTTTCCCAGGTGCTACTATGGATACCACTGATAACCATCCACACCTGTTCCTCTTCTCCATCTCCACTGCTGTAACCCACATGCTCATGTTATTATAATACTCCCTTCGACCAGCTTCTTTCCAACTCCCTTGTCCTTTTCAGTAATGGGCTGGACAGTGTGTCTAAGCAATTCTGCCTTGCCCATACTCCTTGGGGCTGAGGTCAGGAGCTGGGGTTCCAGTTATCGCTGTAGCTTTTGCCAGCCCTCCCCCCTGGAATTGTAGCTTTACCCCAGATCCAGTCACTCCCTGAGGTTCCACTTCACAGGACAAGCTTCCCTCCCTGTGAATGTCTTTTGCCAAACCGCTACCTTTTCCCTACTGGCTGCGGCATCCTGTCCACCTGCTTAGACAGTTCTGAAGTGTCTTGGGACCCCAGCCCCTGGGCTTCTCCATCCCCTGCCCTAACTGCCCATGTGGCTGTAATCACCCCTTCTCAGCTGTGAAACAGGTACAGTTCGTTTCTTCTTCCTCTAGAGTGTACAACATAGTGCAAACACTTCCAGTACAGTTCTTATATTGTATTATAATTTTGTTTAGGTATCTATTTGATCCAGTGAACTGTGAATTCCTAGAGAGTTGGGACCATGGAATTTCTCTTCCCCCCCTGAATTCACAAAGCATTTTGTATCTCTCATTGCATTCGTTGCTTTCTACTCTAAATTGTAGTTAAGTATATACTTTAACCCCTCCACTAAACTGTAAGCTCCTTGAGTCCAGAGTCTGCATACAATTCATTTTTGTACTTCCAAGGGCCAGAGTACCTGAGAGAAAGTCCCAACATATGGACAGAGAAACAGAAGGAGAGGAGGGGAGAGCAAAGGAAGGAAGGGAAAGAAGTTATGGGGTCTATGTGTATGTGTGTGTTTGTGTGTGTGTGTGTGTGTGATAGGCTGCATGGTCTTGAAATCAAAGGAAAAAAATAGGTTTGAATAATTTCTAATATCAACCTAAATATGAAATGTACATTATTGAGAATTTATACATTGCTTACTTCCAAAAACTTCTAAGCATCTTAATGATCATGTAGCCTTGGCCAAGTTACTTAAGTTCTCTGAAACTAAGCTGCATCATCTGTAAAATGAGAATGAAAACACCTATTTTGCAGGATTGTTGAAGAAATTCCACGAAATAACCCATGAGACATACAACCAATACAGAGCCTGCACCTTATAGTCAATTGATTAACAAGTGTTAGCTTGCTTCTCTTTGCAAAATAAGGACCATCGGAACCAAATCCATTAAAGAATCCAAATAAAATGTTAGCAGACACTGCAGTGGGTGACTTCCAAAATTGAGCTCTCATTTAACTCTGAGTTCCAGGAAACTAAGGCAGAAAGAAATTATGTGGAGATATAGAGGTTCTTTTTTTCTTTAATATAAAAGGAAGTGTACAAGTTCATCAACGGAGGCAAACTTTTTCCTGGAAATGAATTCAAAGCTGCATTTATCATTGAGGCAGTTAGGTAACATGATGGACATCTTCCACTGGAAATTTTGCAAAGACACCATGACACGGTTTACTTTGACGTTTCTGTTATTAAGCTGCATCATAAAGTCTGAGGCCAAAATACTAAATTTTAATTCAGCAAATACTTTTCCCTGAGAAGCTGACATAATGTGGTACAGATATAATGTTTCCTGAAGCTCTGTTTCAATGGTTTTCACACTTTGTTTTAACAAGAATACTTCTTTCATCCCTTCTTCCTTTTCAGAGTTTCCCTGAGGTACCTCCTCAGAACGTTATGTTCCTTCAGGACAGAGTTTTCAAACCAGTATTCTGGCTTATCACAAGTATAGAGTTTAGAGACCCTATAGGAATGCATAATTAAAATTCCCATTAGACTACCTCACTCAAATATGAATTGTCTTGAATGAATCTCTGGCAAACCCATGCATTGTGTAAAGTAGATTAGACCTGTGGAATGTCTACCTCAGAATCAGATTTCAGGGAGAGCTTTTCAAAAATCCTTTTAAGCTATAATCTTATCCCTCCATATAGAACAAAACTATAAACTTCAGCTGTGATCCCTCTGCTCTCCAGACCAAGCTCATTAAAAATTAAAGATGAAAAATTTCAGCAATTGGTATATTCATTTTTCATTCAACAAATATTTAAGCACCTCCTGTATACAGAAAACCATGCCAGCTGCTGTGAGAAACGTAATAAATGAGAGATGCTGTGTGGGAATGAGATTATAATACATGAATTCTGCTCCCGTACTTGTATTTTACCTTTAGTAATCAGACCTCATTTACTTCCTCTGTTATGATTTTATTCTATAATTCTGAATTCTATGACTCTAAAATGCAATTACTGTCATTTATAAATTTATTTTTATTTTTATCAAAGTAACACATGCAAATAATTTAAGACAAATACAGCTAAAATGCAAGCTATTACTTGGCCACCCCTTCCCTCACCCTTCTTTGTCTCTAGAGGAAACCAGCTTCATCATTTTGAGTTGCTTCTTCCGGTATTTACCATCACATTTCTAAATTCATCCGCACCTGATACCTCTTGATTTATTAATTTTAGGCAATATCTATTGTTTCTTATAATAATAGATGAAGATGTTAGTTCTATTTCCCACCCTTCCTCCCTCTCCCCCTTTGTCACAATATGGTTATGACAAAATTTGCTTAATATCAATGTGTTCAGAATTATGATGAGATAAATAATGTTTACTGCTAAGACAAGCAGTATACTGTAACTATAGTTCCTCTCTAGGACTTGTGTCTAACTTTTTTTTTTTCATTTATGGTGTGTCTTAGAATCTCTGGCTAAGTCTTATACAGTCTAAGAACTCTGTAAAACATCTTTCGATACATTTTCAACACTGTATTTCCTGTCAGATAATCTGTTTTCTCCATTTTTTTCCTGGATACATCTCCCCAGGAGCCCTCTGTCCCCAGCAACAATCCTGCGGGGTGTTCCCTGAGCCTGCTGGTACAGCTATCATCCCAGGCCTTCCTGCTACCATCCTGGGAATCCCTTCATTTCTTTCCTTTATCAGATTCCCTGTGTCTGGGTCCTTTGTGTTTTTCTATTTATTTATTTACTCTCTTATTTTGGTGGACTGTGCCTGCTGGTAGCTTCCTGACAAAGAGTGTGTGAAAGGTAAAATGTGAAATCTTCAGAGAAATCATAACCCATTTGAGACAGTAAGAAAAAAATGCAAAACATCAAGAAAGAAAATTGTTGAACATAGATAATATCCTAGTAAGTATACATGCCGTTACAGAGAGTGCAAAGAAGGAATGAGAAAGGAACCTGCATTTATTGAGCACCTACTATGTGCTAAGTGCTTTCTCTGTGACATTCCTAAGAAGTAGGAATAACTTTCTCCTCTTTATATTTGAAGAAGTCGAGAGCAGAGTGGCTTAGTAATTTGCCTAAGTCACACAGCTATAAGGTGGCAGAACTAGAATTCAGATCATGTTTGTCTGCTTCTAGCCATGCTCCACACACTGCACCTCTTAGCCAAAAAGCATAAGTGCACCATCTTTGCCCTCAAGGAGTTTGTTCAACAATGTCTTCAATCCAGTGTCAGACAATTGCTGTTTTCTAGCACAATATGCTGCCCTTTTACTTTTATGTGTGTGTGTGTGTGTGTGTGTGTGTGTGTGTGTGTAATTTAACTCTGGTTAATGCAACATCTATTTTCATAGTCCCATGTACATCAAGTTTTATTATAATATTTTTCTGTGAAATTCTGGAACAGAGCTGTTTCCAAAGGAGATTTCAATTCTTTATCCTCCTCTATTTATTAGGGATTAGGCAGTTACAGTCTGATCTGGTTACAACTGAAAATATGTTAGTGGTTTTGCCCAGCCAGTTCATTTGCTGACATTTATCACATTTAGCTCCTGCCTAAGGGACATCCAGGATTATTGGTGGAGAATTAACTGAGTAGAAAGAATGACACATACTTCTGGCTGTGTACCGTAGCAGCAGGTTACTCCAAGCTCTCATTCCCTGGAAATCTGTATTGATAGACCTCTCAGAAACAACAATTAAAAAAACAGTAAGTACAAGGGATAGAAACTGCGGGAAGGATTTAAAAATGAATGAGGGGCCAGCCCGGTGGCACAAGCGGTTAAGTGGGTGCGCTCTGCTGCGGCAGCCGGGGGTTGGCTGGTTCGGATCCCGGGCGCACACCCACGCACTGCTTGTCGAGCCATGCTGTGGTGGCATCCCATATAAAGTAGAGAAAGATGGGCACGGATGTTAGCTCAGGGCCAGTCTTCCTCAGAAAAAAAAAAATGAATGAAAGAAGATAGAATCATTGCTTTTTATAGATAAGTTACTGACTAATATGCAAGCAAATAAATACCATTGATGCATTGCGTTCAGCTGGCACAGTTGAAGCCCTCTGATAGCTTTTCTCACCAAGAGGTCTTGACACTTGAGACACAGCTGTCATTAAATGAGGGGACTAACGGTGCAGTAAGCTACTGGGACTGGAGCAAAGGGACCGTTTTGTCTGCACAGTGCTGGCAGTGTTCTCTAGCAGCGTCTTGGTTGCTGTTCCAGTATCACTCCTCTCAGAAGCAGAAACATGAAGCCTTTCATACAGTTAGAAATTAGACGCAGGTAACTGTTCCCTGAATAGTCTCCACTTTTGAAAGTTTTGAATTCCAAAAGTTCATTTTTAGTTTGGTTGTTTGGCACTCCTGGTGCATTTTTTTCCATAGGAATAATTGTTAAAAAGTTTATTAAGTCCTCTGGCTAGCCTATACAAAGTCTATTTGACTCATATGGACATTGAGCTAAGAGTACTAACCGTGATTTCTTGAACATTACGTTATTAAAAATAAAAAATATCTGTTCAAAGTACATTGATTGAGCCAGGCACAGTGGTGGAATCAGGAATACAATCTATTTAGTGAAACAGAGAATTATAGAACCAGAGAGCAATGTGAGTCCCAGGTGCCACAGAGCACTTTGCTATGGAAACCAGAGAACGAGTTTCCACCTCAGTCTGGCTCTAGGTTCTGAATGGAGAGCCTAGGAGCATTTTCAGCTGAACCTCCATGGCAGAGGGAAGTAGGCCTTCAGACCAAGGGAAGAGGGAAAATGAGATTAGCCAGAAAATCACCAGTGAGGGGGCACAGAGCTCTTCATTTCTAGTGGTCATTTATAGACATTTATAGCTCAGGTGCTAGCTGAATGGCTATCAGTGTCTGTGCCTATCCGTACCAGTGTTGTGGACTGGATTTTGTTTATTTAATTTATCAAGATAAAACAGTTTTGAGCCATCAGTTCTATTTCCATAGTCTATAAAGAGAGCAGTGGGCAGTAAAGGGCCTGCCACCAAGGCAGCCGGGCCCAGGGGCCTCACCAGGCTGTGCTCTGGTCTCCACAGGAGCCCTGGGAGACAGGACTTGGTAGATGAGGCTGTGTTTTGCATGTGTGAAACAGGCTACAAAACTCCTTGCATCTGAAAAATCAGTACTCCTACAGCTATGATGATTCCTAAAATAAGGTTTTGACCCACATGTGTGGTGTAATTGAAATTGCCTACATAGCCAAAGCCAGAAAGAAAGCCAGAGGGTCAGAAAGATGGGGTAAAAAGTAGGAAAGGGAGATCCCAAGGGAGAAATGAAAGGAAATTTGGGCCAAAAAAATGCATTTCTAGTCATCTCTTCCACTGTGTAAAGATACTTTATAAGGCAATTTAAACTCTGACAACTTGCCTATTTCTGTTTGTAAAGGCAGATGGATTCTCAACCCATTCTCATAAATTTCTCTGTTTTTCCTCCTCATGTTTCATTCATTTATTTTGGGGGAGGGGGAGAGGAGACTATTGTAAAATTCTTTCACATTTTCTGAACACTTGAAATGGAGTCAAACCTAAATGGATATGAATTCAGCATGAATCCCAAGGCCCAAAGGTCGGGCTCCACTTGGACAGTTTTGATGTATAAAGCACTGCCAACATTCATTTTTGTGGAGCAGCAAGAAGGCTGAGCTGTGGGCTGGTGAGGATTTACATAGATCTCATTTTCATCAGACTCAGAGGCAAGAAGTTTCTAATCACCTGTGTGTCTGCCTGAGTTGTGGAATATTGGGGACCCCTCCTTGGTCCAGGTTGGGTGCATGTGTTCTCCAGGAAAGCCAGAGGCAAATGGATGAGAACCTCGCCAGACTGTTCCTTGGGAGTGTGAGGGCAGCCCTGACTTCCATGGGAATGGGATTCCCTGCCAAATTCAGATGCCGAGGCTTCCCTCAGGGACCATAGCCCATCCCAAATGGAGGAAGTTGCTGTGAGAAGTTAAGCAGGCAGCTCTGAAGGGCTGTGCTCGTGTGTGTGTGTGTGTGTGTGTGTGTGTGTGTGTGTGTGTGTGTGTCTCAGTGAGAAGAGAGCAGCCCTTCACCGCTGTTTGCATTATAGTACATGTGGAATTTAAAATTTCACAGAGAGGAAACAGTAAACAGAATAAGAGGGGAGCTGGTTTGTCTCTCCAAGGCCATCATTTCTGCTCATGCCTGGATTACAAGATGCACACCATTCACACCTCCGGGTTTTATGCATTTGTCTTTCACCCCTGAATGTCTCTGAGACTCAGCTCTGATGGTATTTCAAATAACTGCACAGATCACACCTCTCAGCAATAGAGTCAGACTAACCTTCAGTTGTAATTCTTTTAAAATTAGACTTTTTTCCACCTACTGTTGCCCTGAGGTAGGAAAGAGGAGAATTTATTAACCAGTTGATTCCAAAAGTGGAGACATGGGACCCACAAAGCAGGGCCAACCAAGGTTCACTTCAGTATTCAAATTGAGGGGAGCATGAGAAGACTGCACAGCAAGACTGAATAGCTCAGATGTATTAGTATGTGATCCACATGAAAGGTATTATCTGAGCACTGATTAGTAAAAGTAGAAACATTTTTCACATTGACCATTGTAGCAGATGACACATTACACAGTATGTTCCCAGCCACAAACCCCCCAGCTTTTCCAGTAACCTGAAAAGATAAAGAAAAAGAGAACTTGGGGAAACTCCTACTCATCAGTCAGGTTTCCCCTTCAACATCACTTCCTTTAGGAAGCCGGTCAGACAGATCCACCCCCACCCGACTTCCCCTAGCTCAGCTCTTCTCGCTCTTTATATTGTGCCTTCCAGAATTATCTGTCTTCTTCACTAGACAGTCTTTACCTCTCAATCCCCAGCGGCCAGCATACTCCCCAGCACTTTATAGGCACTTAAATATGTGCTCAATGATTGATGGAATATTGAGGGGCCTGTGTTAGGTCTTGGAGGATACGAAAATGAAGAAGATAGACTCTCTGTCCCGTCTGGGAGGGAGACAGACAGATAATAATAAGACATCATGCAATTTGCTAAATTTTGTAATACCTGTAAGAACAGCTTCTCTAAAGGAGAACAAAGCAAAGGTTGAACTTTTGAGCACCCTAATGATAAAAGAGACAACTATATTAGCTACTTCTCTGATTTATTAACTTTACTAATAAGAAATAGTCAATAGAATCCTATTTCCTACATTTCAAGTTTGCTACCAGGATAGCACAATATCAATAATAATAGGCAATGGATTTTATTTGCAGGAATATTATATCAGGAAGAAAACGTGAAATACTATCAATATCTTCTCTGGGAAATCTATTTATTGGCTTTGTGATATCTAACATTGTATTTCTAAACTTCAGAACTGAAAGCTAATACATAATTGGCTTTGTAGTAAAGCTTTAAAGAGTAAAATCAAGACTTGCGCTCAAGTTTCTGCTTATATTTCTTTGTTGCCTACTCCTTTTGTCATTCTGTCATTTAATTCATTTTTTTCAGAGGAACAATCAAAAGCAAAATATGTTACACCCACTCCTTGGCCTCGTGTCCTCCATATAGCATTATTTATTGAGCACTCTTAGTGTGCTTGGCATAACAGCCAACAGAAAGGAAGTGAAGGCTCTTCCCCAAGGGTTTGCTGATTCAATTAGAAAGCATTTACAAAGATAACTTGAAACCTCAGACACAGAAATCTAACTTTTATTCCAGTGTCAAAAATGACTTGAAACCTTTTTCACCTTGGGATGTTTGTCAGTACTCCTTTCGTTCCTCTCACAGCATCCAGTGGACCTCCCCGTGCTTGATGCAGAGAAAGAGATAGAACCCAAATGCACTTTAAAAGGTGAATGACTTCAGATGGCCTTGAAAACACCATCATAATCTGCACAAAAAGTGGCCTGACCCTGAATCTTTCCTCCCCATTGACCTCTCCAAGGATAGAGTCTATTGAATAGGTGACTCTTTGGGGGCCATTTGCCTTGGTTTTTTCTTTTGCGAGAGAGAAATTACATTTTTTAAATATTCGCTGTAACTCTCATGTGACCAAAAAGACTGCAAACAAGAGCTTTATAAACAAAACACAGTATTACCATAGTTTCTAGGTAACTCTTTGAATTTGATAGATACAGTATGTACTTTCCTTCACACACTTTGAGAATATGAGCTTATCTAAGACCACATGGCTTTGATGCCACTGACTAGCTGAGTGGCCACACGCAAACTAGGTCACCACTCTGACTCATTTTCCCCAAATCACAATGAAATAGATGATGAGACCAAATGCGTGGTCCCCGGACTTTTATCTTTTAAGATGATATTTATAATAGGAGTGCTAACATAGATTTGCTGTATTTCATCTTCCTGTGTAAAGACATTAAAAATTAAAACAGCTACCACCTACTATTACCATCATTTCATGAAAGAAAATACATTTTAGCATAAAAAATTGAGAAGAACATAACCACAGAGTAAGTGATCATCCTTTAAAGTGAATCACTTTAGCTGTTTGATAAACTGACTGCCTGAACCTTATTTTTTTGGTCCCAGTAGCAAATGAAAACTTCCTTGGAAATGGATACGCCTCCATGGAACACCATTAGACTTGATGATCTGCATGGCTCCTTCCAACTGTACCATTTTAAGCACACTACTGGAAGTTACAAATAAGTAAATAAAACGTCGGCTAGATATGGATCACCTTCTATTTTGTTGCAGTGGAGGTGTTAATGTTTTCCAGCGTCCAGCTAACTAAACTGTGGAAGGCACTGCCAACCACATCATACTATAAGATAGTAGATCTGCTTCACTCCATTAAATTGTCCTTATTTTCAGCTGCAGTGACTCTTCTAATTAGGAGTGAATCTAGCAACAAAGAAATCAAATAAAAAGAAATAGAGAAGATGTCAAAGGGACAGGAGAATATAAAAGCAAAACAAAAGCCTTTTTGCAAGGCTAAATTGATGATTTTGCCCAAAACACAAAAGTACAAGAAAGGATTTACAGCACGAAGGATGTAATAAAATTCAGTTAAATTATTCAGTATTGTTACAGTATTAATGCTGCAGCCGAAGTTTCATTGTATAAATTAAATACAGTTGGCACTTCCTATACATGGATTCCACATCCACGGGTTCAGCCAACCCAGATTAAAAGGCGTATGATGGTTGCATCTGTACTGAACATGTACAGACTTTTTTTCTAGTCACTATTCCCTAAACAATACAGTATAACAACTAGGTACAAAGCATTTACATTTTATTAGAGATGATTTAAAGTATACGGGAGGATGTGCATAGATTATAGGCAAATACTATGCCATTTTATATAAGGGACTATAGCATCGGCGGATTTTGGTATCCGCCAGGGGTCCTGGAACCAATCCCCCACGGATACCGAGGGATGACTGTACACAGTCTGTTCCCTAAGATTGTGCTTGGTTTCCATGATAGTTTTTTTAAGTCCTCACAGATTGGAAATATAAATATGGAAATTTATGGTTATCAATATTTTGAGCCAAATTCTAAGAGAAGGGGTTTGGACTGAGGTCTAAAAGTACTTAACTGAAATGGAGCCACCAAGAGACAAGTTTAGTCTTGGAGGCACATGTGAGAAGGTGACAAATGGAGTTTATCACGTTGGGAGGCTTATGGGTTTGCCTTCTTGTCTCCTTTGGCAGTGCGGGGCAAGACGCTGGCTTTGGCATTCATTGCTTTAAACGCACAGTCACTTTGGCATGAGATCTGATCCCTGGTTCCTTTCAGGGTTCATTTGGTAGTAAATCTGATTTTAGAATGAGGTAGATCTTGTAGAAAATGGCCCTTTCCTTGAGAGAGTTCTCTTTCACGCTGAGGAGACTTGACCCCCTTCCTTTTCTTGCTTGCCGCATACCACTCTGGCTGAGGAGGCAAAAATAGCTTAATTTATTTCAACTATGTAAATGCTCAAATTAGGTTCAGTATTTCAGAGGTAGTATGAATCTTAGAGATGTTTCTAATAAAATCATCACTCCCTTTTTACACATGTAAGAGAAATTCAGTGGCTTCTCCAATTTCATTCATTCCGTTTTCAGAACCCTGATTAGAACTGTGATCTGATTTCCAGATCAATGCTGGACCCCTGTGATCAATTGCATCCCCATGAATCTCTAGAATTTGAGTATTAGCAGGTATACAGATAATTCTAGGTAAGAAGCATGCAACGGTCCATCTAGCAATAAGCCCTCAAGATTTATCCTGAAGCAAGGTTTTAACTACACAGAAATGTGGCCTAACTTATAACAAGATCTTTATTTAGCAAGTGGATTAGGCAGGATCAATACAAATTGAAAATGGTGAATACCAGTAAGGAATCAGAGGAATTCTGTAGCTACCTGAAATTTTCATTTTTTAAAAATTATGTCAATATTAAACTAATTAAATATATCTGTGTACCCCCAAATCTTACATTCCCCCAACTTGATTTTCTATATATTTTTAATGCAATATACATTTTGAGGATTTGTGGTGTATTTGGTTCAACAGCCAAGATAGGAAGGGAGGACTGCCCCTTAAGGGTCTGCTGATGCAATTAGAGAAAGCTGCCTTGGGCCAGCCCCGTGGCTTAGCGGTTAAGTGTGTGCGCTCCGCTGCTGGCAGCCCGGGTTCGGATCCGGGGCGCGCACCGACGCACCGCTTCTCCGGCCATGCTGAGGCCACGTCCCACATACAGCAACTAGAAGGATGTGCAACTATGACATACAGCTGTCTACTGGGGTTATGGGGGAAAAATAAGAATAAATAAAATTATAGAGAAAGCTGCCTTGAGGGGCAATTTTTCTATGGCTGTGACTAGTCTGATTGACTGCTCATGAAGACAACCAATCTTCAAAATGGCCAGTGTTGATATGTCATGTTGACCTCTTTTAATCTATCTCTGTACATTAGGCACATGCAGGATGGACTGGGGTGGAAAAAGAAAATGGGGCCTTTGAGGTAATACAGATGGAAGAGATGAGGTTTGGTGACTGGGAAATTAAAAGGATGGGATATTATCCAGTGCACCCAAATATCCATGTTTTTTCAGCCCGTCAGTACACATGAGGTCACGTAAGATCAAAACTAGAATCTCACAGGCTACAACCTTCCCACCCCACCTTCTCACCTGAGAATTCCAATCTTATACAGAGTTACTCCTACACCCCGGGTATTTGGAAGTCCAAAACAAGTGTTTTCTATGCTCTCTTGAATCAGTAGGACCAACTGCTCAATACTATCTTATGCCACTCCAAGCTACACTTGGAACCCACCGGCCTCCACCACCTGGAGCTGCACATCTCCACACGCTGTGGATCCCAAAGCAATTCCAAGTTTAGTGCGACATCTCTTTCCCTTCCCACAGAACTTTTCCCTTCCCAGTTCACACATAGCCACGATAGCTAGTTCAGGACACTTCCAGGTACCAGTTGTCATGCTGGTAAAACCACTCCCCTCTTGTTCTCTGGTCCTATTGCTGAATCACCCTGTTTATACCAGGCTCTAAATATCTTCATAAAGAATTTTTTTCCTCAGGAAGCTTCAGTCCCTCTCAACAACTTGGTTTCCACTGGACTCTTCTACCGTTCTATATAGATGTCTGAAAAACTGAACAGAAATTAGGGATATAGTTCAAGCCTCTACCCACCTTCTCCACCCAAGAGGCCCCTTAACCTTCATGTAAATTCCTAGAGAGAGGGCTCACCTATTTCCTCCTGGCAGATGTGTTCAAGTCTCAGCTACACAAGAGATGCTGTAGTAACAACAAATTAATCATTGAAGACAGAGGTGAACAATAGAGAAGAGTCAAAGACTATTGTAGTCAGTGCCCCTGAGGCTGAAATGAGATTTATCTGTTGTCTGCACTGAACATCTAGCTGTGTAGTTTCCTATGGTTGCAAAATGAATTTGAAAATCTGAATTAATCAAAAACCGCTGATTTAAACAATATGATTTCTCTCTCATTTGTAGTGTACTTATGTCTTCTAAACTTACGGTATTATTTATCTGGAATTTTCTGTGCTTGTTTCAATTAAAAATAGAAATTTTTCAAACAGGTAATCACTTTAGGTTAAAAATAAGAGAGAAAGAAAAAGGAGAAAGAAGGAAAGAAACAAAGAGAGAGAGAGACAGAGGGACAAAGAATCTCTCCTTTTTGATCTATAGTTCTTAAGCTGAAGTGCACATTTTTAAAAATGCCCAGGCCCACCCTGGACCAATTAAGTCAGAATCTCTTCCGGTTGGGCCTGGGCATCTGTTTTCTCTGTATATATGTATATATTTTTAAGCTCCCCCAGGAAATTCTACTATGCATCAGAGTTGAGAACTACTGTTCTAGGGGAAGTACCGGGAGAGGGGAAGTTCACAGACTTGCTTTACTTCCATCTTTGAAAAGTCAGGCTTTCTTATGTAATATTGAAGAGAATCAACCTAGGTCAATTACTGTACCAGAGAAAGTCATCGGGGGGAAAATTATCTTCTTTCCAAGGGCTGCATAAAAGTTTCTTGTAAAAACGGCTAATGTAACTGAGAATAAAACATTTCCTAAGTGAAGTGATATATGCATTATTATTATGACTCAGGATACTCAGATAATTAAGAAGTAACACTTTTGTTGACATTTAACTACATGAAGAAGAAAACTTGTTGAACCAGAAATGTGACTAAGAGGTTTTAAAAAAACTCACTTTGGCAGGTATTTTCTTCACAAAACTGCATCTTTCCTAGGAGAGAATTTTCAATTCATTTGGCTGTGTTTATAAGCATGTTTCATTCCGTCATCACCCTCAGGCCAACAAAGCAGGAAAAAATGTTAAAATTCTGTACAGAGGTCAACAAGACCTGAAATCCGCAACTTGAAACCACAAGCTTGCAAAATATAGCATTTGAAGTCTGTTCTTTGGGAATGTATAAGTAGTATGGGTTTGAAATGAAAACTAAAATAAGACAGATAGTCGTGGATATGCATTTTCATCTCTCTGTTCCAACGTTCATATAAACGTGAAGTATCATATTCAAAGAATTCAGTAGGTCCCAATAAAGAATCATTTCCTCTCCTTTCTTGGATTCTCATAACAAATCTTTGAGGCAATTTTGAGATTGTAAATCCTGTTTAGCAATGACAGATTTAAAAAGATGATTTAAAAACAAAATCCAAATGGGATATAATTTCCAGAAGTGTTTCATTTGTTCGATCCTTACTTATCCTGCATAAAGAGATCATGTGACAACTTTGGGTTTTAAAGGGTTGTAACTGACATAATAGACTTGTTTTCTGAAATAGAAACATTACCGTTATAGGGCCTTGCTGTCGGCTGTAAGAAACACATTTGCTTCGATAGAAATGGCCCCTTGTTATTTCTTTAAATGCATGCTCTGTTATGTGGAAGAAGGCATTTGAAAGGCAGTCCATGTCTTGAAGAGTTGTTTTTAAAATAGTGTCAGGCTATACTGGACAGACGAGCATTGATACTGGAGATGCTATGGCCAGAGAAAAATGTATGCAAATGGAAGCTTACCAGCAGAGTTCTGAAGGGCAAGGCTAGTGTGCCTGTTTAGGAAGGCAAATTAGATGTCTGCGGTACGCTGCAAGGAACTCTGGGGAAGTCTGGCCATTTGTTCTGCGTCTCCTCTGCTCAGAGCCCTCCATTGGCTTCCCATCTCACTAGGGGTAAATGTTAAAGTCCTCACAAGACTCTACAAGATCTGATTGTAAGATCACAAGTGTTGGAGCACGTGCACGCACACACACTACCCACTACCCACCTCCTCCTATGGCATCTCCCACCACTCTCCTTGTTTCTCTGTTCTCCAGCCACACCTGCCTTCCCAGAATGCACCAAGTTCATGCCCATCTCAGTCTGCTCTTTTGATTCCCTCTGCACTTCTCTATCTTCCTTACCAGGTTTATTTTTCTCCATAGTTCTTACCACCTTGGAACACACTGTTCAATTTACTTGTGTCTTTGTTTATGTCCATCTGCCCTCGCTAGAATTTAAGCACCATGAAAGCAGGGGTTTTTTTAGTTTTGTTCACTGTTGTCTTCCGAGTACGTCAAACAGTGTCTGGCACTTGGTAGATGCTCAATCAATATTTGTTGAACAAATAAAAGACTTTTCATCTTACTCCTTATCTAATATAATCCATTCCTAGAGCTCTGGTTCCAGTGATTCAGTGGAATCTGGCCTCACTTTAGGTCAACTCTTATTCAGGGAAACATCATCAGATCATCATCAATAAAGAGCATGTAGTAAGTGTCTAAAGATAGGTGGCTCAGGGCTAAGTATAATAAGTCTTGTCCAGTCCTTCTACAACATCGTATTCTCTTCCTGTTTCCCTTCTCCTTCCCTTCTCTTCACCATGAGCTGCAGTGTAGCTGAGGTAACTCAGTGACTGTGAAGCAGTGGCCAGGGAATCCTTCGTGGATGAAGACCGTGATCCTTTTCTCCTTCAGGAGCTGCTGTCCTTCCCTTGACAAAGACGAGGCTCTGCCTTGTGCCCTCAGGATGACAGTGTGTGCCAGCCCCAGTGAGTCATTCAGCACATGATGACACTGTTTATACACTCACACTGGTTGTCACCGTTAATGAGAGGATCCTGCAGCACTGGTGTCCTATCAGCAAGGTCCAGGCAGTGGTAGGAAGAGTCACATTTGGGCATCAGCAGAGTGAGATACCCCCCTGCTCCCTGTGGGGTTGATTTCTGAAAAAGAACCACTGGTTTTGCTGCTAATTGAATTGCACAGCTCCGTGGGAGGATAACTAGGTGATTCCTAGTCGATGACACTTTCCTTTGAGGGAGTTGTCAGTCGTCTTTCAGAAGAGGTTGAGGAGGGAAAGGGGAGCAGGCCTAGGAGGCTGGGTGGGTCAAAGGCCCACCTAACCAAGCACAAAAGCGGGTAGAATGCTAGGAGGCCACTGTGTCCCAACAGCAGCAGCTGTGCCCTCAGTGTCTCCCAATCCAAGGCAGCACAGAGAGTGAGTGGCAGCATCAGCTTTGCAGTCAGACAGACTTTGGTTCAAATCCTGGCTTTGCCAATCCCTAGCTGTGTGACTGTCATCAAAGTACCTAAACTCTCTGCGTTTCATTATCTGTAAAATGAAAGTGATACCTACCATAGATGATTACTATAAGGATTAAGTGATACCATTTTATGTTAAGCAGTTACCACAGTTCCTGGCACATAAAAGTTCCCAGTAAAAGGCAACTTTGCAGAACCTGACAAGACCCAGATCATCCTTTATGAATATTGGAGAGATTTATGGAATGAATCATGGTTCTTCTTGCTAGAGTTTCTATGTTGTCATCCCAAAGAACTTGGGGAAATGAACAGCTAAGCTAAGGTTCTTTGCTCTATCTTCTTTCGTGTGTGCGTGTGTGTGACAGACAGAGAGAGAGAGAAACAGAGAAAGGGAGACAAAGAGACAGAGAGAAAGTGACAGAGAAAGACAGAGAGCTATATACCAAGCATGACACAAGAGATTCTAGAAAAACAAACATGCTCTGCCCTGCTGTGCCGTGAAAACTAATATCAATTGTTAACTTCAGTGCATTAGAAGAACTTCTCTACTTCTCTATCTTGGCTTTGGAATAAATATTTGATAAAACCAGGGGAATTTTCTTAATAACTTTTCTTTGGCTTAAAAAAAAGTATATAAGCATTTTAAAATCTATCAGACATGTATTCAGAACATTTTCCAACATAAAAAAAAAAGATCAGTTTTGTTCAGATACTTTAGGTTCTGGAAATAAGCTATTTCCTGTCCACTTTGACACAAAAACATTCCTTCTAGCTTTTTAAGAATACAGTCCCTTGTTGAGATGTTGACTTCCTGGTTTAGGGCCTGAATTCTAATCATTTCTAAACTCTCAACTTTTATTCTATACTTAGAATTCAAGCAAAATGGCAAACAGTGATGGAGTTTATAAAATATGAAACTCCTGGATGAAAAGAAAAGAAATCAATTGTTTCCAAGATTATAATAACGATAATAATTAAAACCAATTGAAGATTTATTCTGTGCCAGGTGCTGTTCCAAGCGCTTCACATTGTTAATTCATTTAATTATTTTAAATAATTTTTTTAGGAAGGTACTTTTCTCCTTCACATTTTACGACACACTGAAGTGCATAGGGGTTAGTTAACTCGCACAGGATCATGCAGTTAGTAAGTATATCCCACAGTCTGAATATATTGCCTTCTACAAATATAATAGTGAATTTTATCATTCATAGAAAAGGAAAGTGAGGCTTACAGAGGCCCAGAGATTTGCCCAAGGTACATAGCTAGTAAGGACAGAGAAAGGACTTGAACTTAGGAAAGTCTGAATCCAAAGTCTGGACTCTTCATGTATATAATTTACAACTTTTTTTCAATATTCAGACAAACCATCAGAATAATTTACATAAGCATTTCATCAAACATTCCTTCTCATAGAATTTGAAAGGACATTAGAAGTTCTCTTGTCTAACCATCCACCCAATGTACGCATCATTTTCTAGAATAGACTTGTCCAATGGTTACCCAGCATCTGCGTTCATCCATCCATCCCCAAGGAGCACAGATGGTCCATTACTGAATCACCCTGCTGGTTGGAAGTTTTCTTATATCGAGCTGCTGTGCTGTGACCTAATTTTATATGTTTCATAATTTGTGGAGTACCTTGGCACTAAGCTGGCACTACATTGAATCATGTATCTTTAGGAAAATAGAGTTAGAAGGTGCTATACAATGGTGTCCCACAGCTTACCAATCGTGAACCTTGGAACCCTTAGGTAAGAGATGTCCCGGTCACCCTTGGCATATTGTACAGACATGAACTCATCTCACTTCTAAGCACACAGGCAGCATCTGAGCAGAACCAAAGCCCTTGATTGAACTCTAGTCCAGCAGACATTGTATTAACAGGCAAAAAAAGAAATTTGGGACTGGATTTGGGTGTGGAATTTAGAGACTTTTATTGGAATTAGAAACTAATCACATGAATTCAAATCAAATATATATGATTACAGAGAGAGTCTCAAATTGGAAGAACCTACTGTATTCACAAGTGTTTATGTGTGTGTTTTTTTAATGAGCATTTACTCGGTAGTTATTTGAGAAACAGTGTAGCTCCATAAAAAGCCGCAGGTTTTGGAGTGAGGCAGCCTTGGGCGCAGATCCTGGCTTTGTCATTTTTGAGCTAGGTAACCTGGGTAATTAATAACCTCTCTAAGACTTGGTTTTCTGATCTATAAGTAGGAGCAATAATATGTACTATAGGTAATAATGGGACCACTGTGATGGTTAAGTTGTATAATGTGTATAAAGTGTGTAGCATACTCACTGGCACATAGTTAGGACTCATTCCATGGTGGTTATTATTACAGTGGCTATTCATTCACTTACTCAAAAAGTAAAATTTATTGAGTTCTCTTATAGTAGAACTATATATCCAAGCTTCATGCCCTAGGCACTGAAGGTACGGTACTAAAAAGATAGAGAGAGCCCCTGATTTCCCAGAACTTGCAATCTAGCTGGGAAAACAGATACAAAACAAGTCATAAAAACGAAGAATGAGTTACGAGAGGGGAAGCATAGGAAAGTACGGGGACGCAAAACTTTGTCTGAGGGTTAGGGAAGGGGTCCCTGAAGAAGGTTATGAGCCCTGAGGGAAAAGCCAGCCACAGACAGATGGGGGGCAGAGATGGGTGGACAGCGTGTCCCAGGCAAGGGAACAGCACGCATGAAGCCAAGAAGTGAGAAAGCAGGAATGTGCCGGGAAGGAAAGATCACTGATGTGCCAGAGAGATTGACAGAAGAGTGGGAGCGGACTGGGACCAACTTGTGAAGGATCTTGTATAAGCCACATTAAAGAGTTTGTTTGGGTTTTATCCTAAGGTGAATGGGAAGCGACTGAAAAGCTTTTATTGGGATGGGGGTGGGGGTTGGCAACATAATCATATTTGCCTTCAGCATAATAGAGATGAGCAAGACTTGGTCCTTGTCATGGAGACAGTTATAATCTCATGGTGGAAGAGGTTAAAGGGGAGGAAAGGAGTCACTAGGATAAGTACCAAGATAAAGGAGGTCAAGGAAGAAAAAATGCTCTTAGGTACAAAGTTCTAGGTGAGATGTTTTAAAACCAAGAGCAACCCCATCTAGTTGATAAGGCATTTGAAACAGATATTAAAAATGGGCACCCTTTGGATGAGGAGAGCTGATTGTGGTGAGGGGCACTTGCCTTCCTGGATACCCTAAGAAATAAAATGAGCGGCCATACTCTTCAAGTGCTCCCAGCTTATGTTAACTGCTTCTACATTTCCCTTCCTTCCACCACTCCACATTTCAGAACTCCTTTGAGAAAAAACTCTGCCACCCTTAGGTAGCCCCTATAACCCATGTTCTGTAAATTTCAAATTATCACCATGTGTTGTACCCTCCTCCATCCTTCTGAGGTTATTTCCAGCTGGATGTCTATGTAAGCCTATAGCTTTGCAGAGCACTTCCTATATACCCCCTCCAGCTGTGAACTTTTTACCTGTGCTTCACTGCAGTGTCTACATGCTTATTGAGAAGTTAAAACAGTACAGGAAATACTACATCATCCCCCTGGCATTACCAGTTAAATCGCCGAGTGTCTGGGCCTTACGAGGTTGAGCCATTTATTATAAATGCCACATCACAGTTGTAGCAACTTTCTGTTTCCTTGAGTCATTCTGTGTAACACAAACCAAGGCAAAAAAGTACCCTGCTCCAGCCCCTGCCAGAACTTTTATTTGCTCTACCTTAATTGATTAACTCTATGAAGAGGATATCAAAGCAATAGAATATTCTTTTAATACGATTACTAAAATAGTCATTTTCTTTTAAGTAAACTTTTTCCTTTAAATACTGCCAAAAGTGGAACTTATCTCTCACTGTGTAATGGTTTCCTTTTTGTTATGAGACTTATATTCAGTGAAGTGGCTGTGCTGGGGAGAGCTTTCACGTTAAACATCTGATTCACCTTTACTTGGGACATGGCAGGTTTTCAGTAAATGTGTCTCACACTGCTTTAAAGAGCCCTCTGTTCCCAGAGGTTAAATAACTGGTCAGGTCACACTTTGGATTTGTTGTTTTCAGTTAGAGTTATTGTTACTATGGGCGATCGGTTAGTCAATCAGAAAGTGTACTCTGTGTGCAGTTATGAAGCTTGTACTGCTCCTCAGCAACAGAAACACCAGATAAAGTGAAAAGCAGAGGCTTTTTGCTCATTGGGTATTACTAGAAAAATGAGAGGGATATGGGTTTTTCTTCATTTTCTTATACATATGTATGAGGTATATTTATATTAACAGGATTAATTTGAGATACTTCCTTCTAACACAGAGAAATGGGGAAAAAGGAAGAACAGGAGGCAAGAAGGAAAAACAGAGAAAGGAAGGAAAGAAGGGAAGTTTTGTTTGAAATGGAAATTACTTACCTGAAAATGTTTCTTTTGAAATTCCCAATTACAGGTTTTTATTCCTTTCATCTGGAAAGAAAGTGGCTTGTCTTGTGGGATTTGTGGATCCTCCACTCTATTCATGCCATGACATCCAGATGTCAAAACTGGGCTGGTGGTAGACGCCTGTATTCCAAGGAAACAAATCTGGTTTCAGTTTTTTCTCTGTATTTGAACAACTGATACACTTAGCAGGGAACTATATTCATCTTTTCAAACTTGCTTTCCACTTTTATATTTTCCTCTTCTGTTGACATTGTTTAAAAAAAGGACCTGCATTAAATGGCTTTCCTGAGTCCTGCTCATTTAAAAAAGCTTTCAGTTACCCTTCAGATGTGCATCCTATCTGTGAACTTTTGTCCTTCACCCAACTGTTGAGAGACAAAAGGATGTCACGCCATCTCTTCACCCAGAAAATCCAGAGAGAAAGAACCATCCAAGCAGATAACTTCTTGTAATCAAAAGAATAGCTATCAATCTGCTTAAAACAAATTGAGAGGATTTCTAAATGAATCCCTTATGTGAGCATTTCCTTGGGAATTCAACAACCTAGCAGAGAAGTTCCTTAAAGAGAAATTATGGAGCAAATAATTATTGTTCCAAAATCGCCAGATACACAGGGCACGGGTGCCTCTTCATTTCAGTTCCTTTCATCTATGCATCTTTATATATTTCAGATCCAGAATAACTTGGGAATCAAGATTGCTGATTCCAGGTCCAACTTCTTGTGAGACCCAGAAACCACTTTACCTCTTGGGTTCTCAGTTTCCTCTTCCATGACACTGAAAAATGCTACTTTAGACTGTTCTCATGAAACACAGATTATGATATTCAACAAACAGATTTGGTTATCCATTCTCTGAGCTACTGCTCTGTCACAGTTTTGAAAAGAATAACTCTTTTAGATCCCAGCCACAAGACTACCATCAGTAAGCTAAAACTTAGCAGTGATTGTAAAAGAGCTGATTTCATTTCCAAAGAACCCTAATTTTCTCCAGGGAGTAGTAACATTGAATATGGCACTTCAATCTTTAAAAAGAGGGCCTCAGCTTTAACGAATTCCAGCACATTTATACTCACGAAAGAAGTGCAGTACCGTGTAATTTTCACTTCAATCCTCAATTTCTTCTCATTAGGTCTTTCTATTTAGATTGGGGCCTCTGTGCATGCACTAATGTTTCCCATTGAAATGTAAAATAGTTATTTGGGTGATTTTGAGCTGTGTAATAATGTAAATAGTGATATTTTCTAAATTTAAAAAATTAGGATATGTGGTCTGAAAAGTCTAGATCCACTTGGAGAGACATAGGGACAAAAATTTGTAATTGAAGGAAAACATGCTAAATAACACAAGAGCAGGTTCCAAATAGATTGAATTCTATTTGGGATATTGGAACATCACTGGTTCATCGTAGTCTAAAGTGTACTAGCTTTTCTCCAAAAACTTCAACTTCATGTTTTGTCTACTTACAATTGTGCTAGAAAATTTAGTCACACATTTATTTAATTGTTGCATTTATAAAAATGGCCATTATCATGATGGAATCATTTTACAGAACTATTTTAAACTTCAGCACGTGAAGTTCCTGCCTCACTTTACCACTTCAGATCATGGCTTCAGCCATGCTGAATACACCACATGAAGCTCTTTCCTTCCTCCATGCCTTTGTTCATGCTGTCCCTCCGCCTGAAGTACCCTTCCCCTTCCCTCCTGGTTTTATTCGACCCACTAGTCCCAGCTCATTGATCATCTCCTTCAGTAGAGTTCAGTGTTAGGTTCCCATAGTACCTTTTAGCATATTTCTATTTTAGCACTTAACACATTGATAATCCTGTCTCTCCCATGGGATTGTCAGAAGCCCTTGAGCTGTCTATCCATCTTTAAGTCCTTGGTGACTAGGAGAATGTCTATCCCATGGTTGGCTCCCAGAAATGTTTTTGGAGTACATGAAAGAGGGTAGTCTTATCCACTTCCATGTTTATTACACAATGTGGACTTCTTTTTGCTTTTTTTTGTGTGCAGGGAAAGATTTGCTGTGAGCTAACATCTGTTGCCAATCTTCCTCTTTTCTTTCCCCCTCCCCACAGCCCCAGTACATGGTTGTATATCCTAGATATGAGTTGTTCTAGTTCATCTATGTGAGCTGCCACCACAGCATTGCAACTGATAGATGGGTGGTGTGGTTCCGTGACTGGGAAGCGAACCCGGGCCACCAAAGGGGTGAGCACTGAACTTTAACCACTAGGCCATCAGGGCTGGCTCTCTTTTTGCTTTTCTTGACCTTATAATTCACCGTAAAGCATACGCAGAGAACATGGAAGGAAGAGATTAGAAAATCTGAATCAGGGCCTGTAATGGGACAAGCATTGAGCTAAAATCCAGATTGTTTTCTTAATGTTGCTTTTTACTACCATGCACCTCTCATCTTATAACCCAGTGCTATTATCATGTATAAATTTAAAGTGATTTAAGAAATTTCGTCATCTATTTTAGTCATGGTTTTGCAGAGTCACCATCTTGGGCATGTGAATGTCTGTGACAAAGAAAGTCAAGTCAAGAGTTCCAGTCCCCCACTTACTAGCTTACTCTAGGTAAATTGCCTCAACTCTCTGTGCCCCAGGTTCCTCCTGTGAAATGAGGTAGTCATGTCTACTTCACAGAGTTGTAGGGAATACATGAATTCCTGTTGTGTAAAGGGCTTGACAGAGGACTTGGTAGTAGGTCACACTCTAAGTGGAATCTGGAACTTTTGGACGATAACTCAGTGGGGCAGGAGATATTCTGGCAGGCAGGTGGGCAGAGTTCTAATAGAGAGAATTGGGTACTACTTAAATCAAGTACCTCAAAGAAGCAATTGCACCCGTGTTAAAAACTGCTTGGACTTTTATGGCCCCATCATTGCTTTCTGCTCTGGGGATAAGATGAAAGGTTCTAGTCTGAGGCTGACTGCAGTGTTGGCCAGCTTGCCCAAAATGCATGGCATCCCCAGCCCTCCCTACATCATCTTGAGCTTGGAATTAATCAGAAAAAAGAAAAACAGTATGTAATTTTGGTCCCCAAATCCACCCATTAAAGGCATACATACCACACCTCAGACCCTTACTTGAAGGCTTACTGACTCTGACACAGATTTAAGATACAATTTTTAATGAATTTCCTAAAATGATTCCTGGCCCTGCAAATTAAAAGAAATTATGAAAGGACTGATAGAAAGGACTGATAGAAGTAAGGATAACTTGCAGTGAAAAGTGTTAACTGCCTGATATTAAAAGAGAGACCTGGAAAATTAGACACAGAACAGTATTACTCTCCAATATGATAATGGATGTTCCTAAGAGACCACTCTGAGTCATGTAAAAAAAAAACAAGGCTAAGTCATGTTCAGTATCATTCTTTTCCAAAGGCAGGGAAATATGAAATACACTTTAAGGAAGATTTCTGTTCAAAAGTTTTGATTTCAGTGGTCTGCAGAGTTGACTTATGTGGAACACCTCGTTCTCTGCCAAAGCCAAATAAATGAAGTATCTCTGTATTTAGAGAATAAGGAAAGTGGAACATTTGTTGTAATAATGTTCATCTTTTTTTTATACTTGTTAAGAACAACTATAAAGCTGGATTTTTTTCCCCAAAGATTACTGAGGAGCAAACTCAACTATACTGTGAGCTTCTTGAGGAACAGGGACATTTTATTGTGTTTACCAGGTCTACATCAGGACCTGGCACTCAGAGGTGATTTCTTTTGGGATGGAGAAATGGATAGATGCTGGGGAGCATGAAGCTCATGGATATGTAACTGATTTTGATGTGTAAATTGAAAAAAAATAATTCAAGTTCTAGTCTCATTTCTGCTACTGTCCATCTGGGAGATTTGGGGCAAACCTTTTACATCTCTGGGCTTCATTTCCCTCATTTGTAAAATGAAGAGGTTGGTCTAGATCATTTTATAAAGTCCTCCCAATTCTAAAAGCCTATGATTTTATAGAACAAAAAAAAATCTGTTCTTATGCATCTGACACATAATTGAAAGTCTCAACTAAGTGATGTAAATCAATACACCAAGTAGCAAATTTCACTTCAAAGACATTGGTATTCTTGGAATATAGTTAGCATCCTTTTGGCTTTGTCTAAAGCACATACTATGCAGTCAAAATGGCTTGTCCACATTTTTTTTTTTTGAATGAAAAGATTTGTGCCTCCCACATGTAGAGCTTGGCGTATTGTGAATGGTAGCCTACACATACGCAAATGAGAACTGGGAAGATAATTAAATCTGAGGTAGAAATAGAGTAGACTTGTGAATGAACAAAGGAAGTGTGTTTCTCTAGAAGCCAAGATGTCAAAGATACATTTTATTGGTACTGTACACTTTTAGCTTTCATGTAAATCAGTATTCAGCTGCTTCAAATGTTCTAACTGCATTTCTGAAGAATCCATTGTATATATTAACTGTGGAGATGTCAGACATTTTTAAATTCCAAATTTATAGAGCTTCATGGACGTGCATGATGCTATACATAAAGAATTGAAGGGTCAAAATGCACTTTATTTTTGAGCTAAAAGTAGGAACAAAACAGATTCATTTCTAAGACTTTGCTTCTAAACCTGGGCGTCTATTTTTTTTTTTTTTCCTCAGAAAATAACCATGGAACTAAAAGAGGGAAAATGCAACTAAAGGATTCTAAAATGCTTCTTTACTGCATACTTTTCCAATGGCTCAGTTTTGGCAAACTAGCTCCAGACCCTACCACTATCCAAGCTCCCACTGTCCTTCCTTATGACTCACACTCACACTTGAGTGCTAAAAGGCTGCTCTGTGGCTGCATGGATGCCCTGTCAGAACAAACATAAGCTGAGAGTGAACCCGAAAGTCATTTGGTCCAATCCCCTTGTATTACATACATGGAAACTGAGGTCCAGGGAGGTGACATTGTTCACACAAAGTAACACAGCAAGTCACACAAGTCTCTTGATTTCTAACACAGTGCTCTTTTCATAGCCACATTGATCCCTGATAAATAACATCAAACAAGAGAACTAGACCATTAAAAAGCAACAACAACAGAGTTATAACACTATACTTTTTTTCATATGAGCCATCTTTCACCTTTTCACATTGTTGCTTTTGTCTTGTCAGTTTCTTGTAGAAAGATGACTTGCTACTTGGAAATTCAACTTGGCATTTTCTTTAGACAAAGTGATCTTTTAAATGTAGCCAACATTTCTTTTGGAGTATGACTCCATTTCACATAACACATCCTAAGATTGATGTTTACTAAGTTGGTTGTTTAAATCATGTTCGGAGCTTGGTTACATGGGCTGTTTCTTTGTCTCTGTCTCTCCCTCTCTCTCCTTTTCCTTTGTGCTTCACACAAAAGGATGGGGCCCCCAGGATCA
This sequence comes from Diceros bicornis minor, assembly GCF_020826845.1. Classification (NCBI taxonomy): domain Eukaryota; kingdom Metazoa; phylum Chordata; class Mammalia; order Perissodactyla; family Rhinocerotidae; genus Diceros; species Diceros bicornis. The sequence continues at coordinate 37,972,325 of NC_080746.1, forward strand.
TGTGGAAATGGATCAGTGTATTCATGTGTGAGCTTTACAAAGCACTGGAGCAAAGGTGTCATTAAACATTAGAAGTCATTCAATCACACTCATCTCTTAATACAAAGTAAAGAGGAAAAAGGCTCTGTGTGGTAACTATCCATAAAGCTTTATGTATTCATTCACCTCTTACTTCTTGTAAGAGCTGGCTCCCTGTTTGGCTTCTCTCTCCATTAGAAGAGGTTTGAGATTAGCTTGGTTTTTCTGAGTCTGACCTTAATACTCAGCTTTTGTTTAGTGCTGAAAGTAACTAAAGTAATAGATTTTTAAAAACAGCTTCTGGGTTTAATTCTGATTATGTTTCCTTTCAAATGACCGGGGTTTTCCTATGTATCCATGATGCTGCTATGGGCTTGGCAAGAGAAAAGAATGACTCTTCTCCCAAAAAAGGGAATTGTCTACTCTTAAGTATGTTTCGAGCAGCTTTTTCTAGGCATTAAATGTAAAAGTCATTTAAGGGAGGTTTCAATGTATCAGTATCCTGTTTGTCCTGAAATGTAAATGGAATTTATGAGCGTTTTGAAGCAGATGCCATCTGCTGGATAGTTAAGATACTGTAACCAAAAATAATGTGAACAGAAAACAGATGGAACAGTATACCTTAATGAAGGCACTGATTGCTAATTTAAGTAAATAGTAATTCCCAGGCCCCAGGTAGAGTGCAATGTCCCTAACTTAGTGTCTGCAGTCTAAATGTTTAAATTTATTTTTTTCTAATCTGAATAAAGATATCCCTTCCTATTCCTGTGCAGTGCTAGATCCCCCAAACTCTTCATCTAGTTTGCAATCATGAGAACAAATGCAAAATAAATGCTCATCTTCACAGAAAGGATAACTTAGCAGTAATGCACTTGGGAGCCCCAAAAATTAAAACCAGAGGTAATATAAGAGAAAATGGAAAGACAGAAACAGAGATGAAATAGGGTTATGTAGGAATAAAGTCTAAGTATACCGAATTAAAACCACATGTAAGACATAAATACAGGCTAAACAGCTAATTCTTTCTCCAAGGGACCCTTTAAAAGGATTGATCTCTACCTAATACCCCCACACTCCCCACACTGCTCCCTCATTAGAAGAGCCCAGGGATAAAGCAGACACTCCTTAAATTACCCAACCTCCCTTAGAAATTATATATTACAGTAACATTCTCTATAACTCCTGTTGATGCTGGATCCCCCTGGCTCTTCCTTTCTCTGAGTAGGTTCTTTCACATTTTGAGGACTCAGTTTCCTCTTTTGTTAAATATGACCGGATGAATTTTACTGTCCTGGTGAGCTATTGAAAAAAAATCAAGATGCAAATTAATACTATATCCATAAACAGCAGCCCCCCAAAATATCCCTGTCTAGAGTTACAGCTTAGAATTAGGACACTGACAAGTAAGAGTCTGTGCAAGTGGTGTTTCTCCACAAGTAGAAAAATATCCTAAGAAGTGAGCAATTTCAGAACTCCAATCTGCATCTGGCTAGGAAGCCCTATGGGGAGTTTGCAGAGAGAAAGCAGTGAGAGACCCATACATTGCTATAAGATTGTTCTGGAGACCCATGCATTGCTATAAGGTTGTTCATTTCTGTTCTCCCAATGGAAAGTAAAACAAACTCCATAAATTTCTTGCATGAAGAGCCCTCAAAATGAGGGCGCCCAAGTTGTCAGCTCCTTCTCCATTTCTGAGTCACAGATACACATATATGGCTAAAAGGAGGGAAGGAGCAGACAAAATACCAAACAGATGAAGAGAGAAAGAAAAGATGTTCCCAAACATATTAATTGTTAGCCCACATGACTTACTGGTATGTTAATGTCTCGCATCAGCCACTGCTAATGAGAATGTTGCCCCTTATTTCCCTTTTAGTTTATAAATGGTGTAGCATTATGTAATCACCCTAATGAGGTAATAGAAACATAAGTACACAGGAAAATTTGATAGGGTTTTCTCCTAATTCATCCTCTGCTGTGTTGGTCACCCCCCATCCCAGTAACTCTCCCCCTCCCCTCCACACTCCCCCCAAACTGGCTGAGTCTCCAGTCCCAAAGGACATATTGTTGGCTATTATTTATAATAAGTCTCTCTCCTCTTGGCAGGATATAGAACAGCTGTTGGTCTATTCTCTGCCACAAAGACCAACTTCCCTCTTTTGCCCAGGATGATTGGAAGAAAGTCGGAGAGAAGAGCAATTTATAGTTGTGTTACAGCACCTCTATTTTTTTTTATGTTTATTTATATTGCTTCCATTTCTGTCTGGGATTTCTGAGATAATCAAGATCACTCCACTAACAGAATTCTCATTTGGGGAGGCTCTGGTGGCAGTCGATGGCGTTTTTCTTCATTGAGTCAGACATTTTAGAACTCCAGGCTAGAGGAAGTGGTGAACATTTCTTCTGTGGGAGTTTGAGAATCAACGTTGTTGTTGTCGTCGTTGTTTCCTTATGAACTGATGAATGTGTTCTATGTTACATGACAATAAGTGACTTTGAATTTCTCAAAAGAAGGCACCTTGTCTTCATCAACTTTCTGTTCCCAAAACGTAGCACAGTCCTTGCTCAGTAAATGTTTGGTGAGTGAACTGAGTGGAGTACAGAGTAGGGTTCTGGTTTGTTCTCCATTAGGTGTCAACTGTTCTGACAGACTAGCAGTTAAGTCTCACCCCAGACTTCAGGCCAAGCAAGCCGTCACCAGAGGTGGGGCTTTTTCCTGAGATCTTTTGTCTTGGATTGTTTTGGGCTCCAGGCCTCATCCTAGGCAAAGAAGTGCAGGAACTCAGTGTTTCGAAATTTAGGATAGGTACTGCATCTTCAGAGAGACCTGAGCACCTCCAGAAGTAGAATGTGGAGAGAATTTCTCTGTTCTTTTAGGGGTTGAGGGAAACTTGCAAAGTGGGAAGTTAGTCTGAGACCCCAGACCCAGAAAAGATCCAAATGGCTTTGATACTAGGTATCAATGTGACATAAGACAAGACAGTCTCTGGTGGACAGAAAGGAATCACAGTCCAGCATTTTGGTTTCTCCTCATGACAAGTGTTTGGAACTGAGACAGATTGGCTGCTGGTCAAGGCCGTGTTTAGTAAAGACTGGGCAGAAGCAGAGAGGAGTAGTTACATCTGAGGTGTTGTGGTGTGGCAAAGAGGAGATTGATTTCTGATTCCTTTATTTATTTCTATAGGAGAATAACTTGGTAAATATTAATAACGACTCATTTCTGGGGCTGGCCGGGTGGCGCAAGCGGTTAAGTGCGCGCACTCCGCTGTGGCGGCCCGGGGTTCTCCAGTTCGGATCCCGGGCGCGCACCGACGCACCGCTTATCAAGCCATGCTGTGGCAGCGTCCCATATAAAGTGGAGGAAGATGGGCACGGATGTTGGCCCAGGGCGAGTCTTCCTCAGCTAAAATAGAGGATGATTGGCCAATGTTAGCTCAGGGCTGATCATCCTCACAAAAAAAAAAAATAATAAATAATGACTAATTTCCTCCATAGTCTAACCAGGCCCCTTCTTGGAGAATTGGAGAGCTGCCTATTTCTGTGTGGTGTGTGCCTCTTTGTAAGGGTTCATAAGACACTTCATATTTCTTAAACTGTGTTCCTAAATGTGTAATAAGCATCCTGATGGACCTGACTCTTATTTTCTCTGATACTCCACAGCCCACCCAATATGCACTTAACAAATGTTCCTGACAGACACACAAAGAATATATGTGATTAAAGAGGATACTAGGTGCTAAAGCCCCTGAGATGTCTGCCTTTATGATAACTTTCAGCATTTTGCAGGCAACACGGAGGCAAGAATAATAATAGCTGTGGTTTATAGAGTGTTTACAATACAACAGGCACAGTGGTCATCATTTTACATACATTATTTTATTTTATCTCATAATCTGGTTTCTAAAGGGAATTTTTGCAGACGTAACATGTCACAGTGCTCACTTTTGCCCAGTTGTGAGCCAGGCCTTCAGAACTGGAACAGGAAGCTGGTCGGGTTGGATCAGAGCATGGCTTCAGCTTTCTCTGGAGAAGGAGAGATGTGGGCCTAATACACAGTTAGATCCAGGTAAACTTTGCCCTTTTTCTGCCCTCCACCTTTCTCTCTGGTTATCCTGATGCCTGTTGAGTAGTTGCTTGTTAACTCGAATAAATTTTAATTGGTGGGTTTTCAGGCATTGTAGGAGATGAAGAGCCAGGAAAGCCTTCGTAGAAAATTGTTGAAGTCTTGGTAAAAGCCACTGTTAAGGTGCACATCACATTAAATAATGTACTGGTTAAGGACTGGGATCTGGAGTCAAATGCCACACTAGAACTACAACTTTGAGTCAACCTCTCTGTGCCTCAATTTCATTGTCTATAAAATATGTAGAATAATACCTCACAGAATTCATATTAAGGATTAAATGAGATGATGCATGTAAAATACTTAAAACAATATCTCATATTTAATAAATATTGGCTACCATTATTACTAATAATATAATATATACCTCTTTTTTTTTTTCCCAAAAGATATAAGGGCTAATTGAGAAGACCTTGAATACTTTTTGTATATGGTACAATGCCTGGCACATTGTTGATTCTAAATAAATAATAGCTGGTTGGATGGCTGGATGGATAAACGAATTTGAAGTTATGTGGATAAAGGCACTACAAAAGACCTCATTCTTTTTAGATCCCTTCCCAGAAAGTCATTCCTTACATGTTACCCAAAGGAAATCACCATGACACTAAACCAACCTGCAACATTCGGCAGGCAGTTTCTTAGGCTCAACTAGACATTTAGACTCACAAGACTACTATACACCCCCTTTGACATCAGTCTACTCAGAAGGATATAGGATAGGAACTATAGCTTGCCAACAGAGCAGCATCAGGCATTCTTCTGTAATTAGAGTCCTACCGGGTCAGGTGCAAGATGATGGAATCCATATTGGGCAGGTGAAGGAATTGCTTTTGCTTAAAGGCCTTATATCCCACAGCAGTCAATAACTCATGTAACAACTGCAAAGACATACCTTTCAGGGTCCTCTCAAGGGACAGTCTAGTTACAAGAATTGCTGCACTCAGGGAAGTCCAAAGCATGGCATTCCATCAGGTATTTACAGTTCATTTGTAGTTTCCACCAGTCCAGATGCAGTCTACCAACAAGGGATCATTTTCACCATATGCAATGTTGCCTAGTAACATAGTTGACACATACCATCTTTATCTGTTTCCAGGGAAACAAAGCTAGGAAGTTAACCAAAGGTCAGATTCTCATGCAAAAAAGGAAAGAGTTTTTGTTAACTCTTTGCCCACACCATCTAAATAGTTACTTACAACATAGCCTGAGAAATCTATCCAGTGTCCTTATGAAGAACTCATTCTTACATCTCATACCTGCCACAGATACTTCCCAAAGTGGAATAATATATAAGCATGGCCACATCCATCATTCTGCACTCTTCCTCCAACCACCAAGAGTCAAGCTCAGCGATCCTTGACACCATGCCTGCCTTTCACATCGTCTCCACCTCCACCAATCAATAGTCTCATCCTTCAAAGCCCAAGCATAGGCAGCTCTCCAACACACGCATTCACTTTTATAAATACACAAGAGATTTCAGTTTCCCTGGACCTGTGTCATCTTAAAAGATCATCCCAGCCCAGGAGCCACACCACTAAGGATCTTTTGAATTTCGCCCTTCCTTGCAGAGTTGTTGTGAGCATAAAATGAGATCAAAGAGGTAAAGAGTTGAAAGGACCATAGTGAAAATCTAAGGTAGCTTTACTACTCAGAGAATGGGAATGAATTCTAAACACAGTTGAATGGCATCAGATCCACTTAAGTGGGAAGCAGAGAGAAGTCCTGGCTTCCTTGATTTAATTATTAGTGACGATAACCATCTGTACTATAAGGAGTTAGGGAGATTTTTTTTGACCAATGGGAACCACTAAACTATCAGATCATTTCACCTTTTAAACAGCTACGAATTGGTAGAGAGTTTGGTTACTACCAGCTTGCCTTAGTAAAAGGATTAAGTACTCCATTATTTCGCTGCCCGAATGATAATAATAGTTTCTAATTATTAAATTATTACTGTATGCCAGGGATTGTGCAAAGTGCTTCATTTACCCTCTCTTATTTAATCATCAAGTATTACTAACTATATTTCTCAGCTGAAACCAAAGCTCAGAGAGATTACAAGATTTGCTCAAGGTCACTCAACTGTACGTGGCAGAGCCAGGAGCTAGGTCATGTTTAGTGTTAGTCCAAATCCTGTGGTCTGTGTTCTGTGATATCTTCATGGAGATGGCTTATAAATTATGCATTATTTCCATTAAGCCAATCTGTAAATGCAGTGGGAACAGATTTCACATTACTTTTAAAAATTACTTTTATCTCCTTTTATCAAAAAAAAAAAGGACTTTGTTGAAATAGGAGAGTTAAATTTAGATTAAAATATATGCGAGACAAAGGGAAATCCTCATTTTATTTGAATTTCTTTTCTCTCCTCTATTTTATATTATTACCTATTCTAAAATGGAGCTTATAATACAAATGATCAAAAAAGGGCATAAAATACAAAGGGGAGTAAAGAAAAATAGAGCATAGTATGCAGAATCTGAAGTCACCACTCTGCAACTAGTCCTGTCAGAGTCCTTTCAAAGGAAATGATAATTACAACTCATTATCTCCCTTGAAGACATGCTATTAAATAACATAAGAATGGGTTCTAAATCAATGAATCCTATTTGAGATATTAGAAGCATCACTGGTTCATTATAGTGGAAAGTTTAATAGCTTTTCCAAAAAATTTCAGTTACATGTTTTGTCTACTTATAATGTACTTGAACACGTATTCCTGCCAAAAAGAAAAATTCAACTAAATTCTTCCACTATGGCTAGTGCGTTCCTACTTTTGTTTGATTAATTCACAGATCCGTGCAATGAGACAATTTGCATTTGGCAAGAAAAATTCTAAATTGGGCAGTTTAATTGCCAAATAAATTTCAAAACTTTCATGGGGAGTGGGGAGAAATGTAGACATGTCAGCATTTTGAACTCATAAATGGGTATTTTCTTGTAAGGTCATGCCAATCTAAGAGAAGGTAAAAAAGAAAAACTTTGGTCTATCAGATAAAATAACTTTTTCTTTAGGAAACTTGAAGAAACCCATTCAATCATATAATTTTTCAATGAAGGTAAATGTAATAAAATTTTATAATTCACTTTATTTTCTTCAACTCCTCTCAAGAGATTCTTTTGGAAAATAGTTGCATCAATAACATGACCTACATGTTTAAAAAATCTTTCATTTAAAATAATTTTCTTTGTTTCTGAATTAGAGTACAAAAGACTAGTTTTATAGGAAATACAAGATTGATTTTATCAGAATGGTTTCATTCTCCTAAACTTTATTTATTGGGGACATAAGATGAAAACAGGGAGTGAACATTTATCTATTTACTTTGTTTTCTTTAATCATTTAATTTTATAATGCATTTTGATTCCTATACATTCTTATTTCTCAATACGGCTTTCTTTGTTTTCTGTTAAATTGCTCACCCATTAAATAAAGTTTAAATAATATTAATTGCAGTGTATGTGAGAGTTAGCGACCTTTCAAAAGTGGGGCACCTTGTTATGACAACTGGTCTGGAATGCTGGGGTAACTAGAGTGGGTACTGCCTGTTCAAATAGAACATGGAGAATAGAGGTAGCACAGAGTGGGTAGAAACCCTGAAAGGTCTCAGCATCTCAAAACTATCCCACCTACTACTTTCATCTTTTCCACTACAGACTAGAAAGACCAAACCCGTTCCTCATTCATACCTTAGCATGACTTCTTTTAACAAATTTTTTTTCTAATACTTGATAGAGATCATCAGAAGGAATGAATGGAAGAAGAAATAATATCTATTGCATGCTTACTATATGCCAAGAGATGGGCTAGGCATTTTATTTAATTTATCAATTATCTAGTGAATCCTCAAAGCATATCTGTAAAGTAAGTTTAATTAATCCCACTGAAAGGGGAGGAAACTGAGGTTCAGAGAATGAGATGATTTACTCAAAGTTTCTTATTATAAGATGCCAGAACCAGGATTTGAGATAAAATTGCTTGGAGTTTGGGTTGAGAGGTGAGTTGGTTGAATAATAAGAAATTGAAAGGAAATTTAGAACCAGGGCATTTAGGGGAAGAGCATTCAATTTCAATAATTTCATTCGACAACTATTTGATTACGTATTAAGTACCAGCCTATGCCAGGCACCAGGGGAAACAGGAGTCAACAGAAATTACATGGACACTATACTCTTGTCACTTAGTTGAGAACTGAATAGCCAGGAGGAGAGGTAGAAAGTCCCAAAGGCAAACTTTGTATACATCTATTGAGAGCTTCAGCTTAAACGTTCCCTCTTCCTGTTGTAAGGTTCTGACCTGGGCTTGGACTAAGCTCATTCACAAAGAGTAAAACCTGGCAAATTTATTGTTGGAAAGTAGGGGCTATGATTCTGGGGCCTAATATTTAAAGAGAGCTTTAGTCTAGGCCTCTGAAGTAGAGCCTCTGTAATCATCCTGGCTAATCCGAAGGGCATAGAAGTTGGACATGATGATCTAGATTCCATTTCTCTATCATATCTTCCCCTAAGCAGACTCTGGCACTTAAAAGATACTTTATAAATAATTATGGGAGGGAGAGAGGGAGGAAGGAAAAGGAAAGGAAGGAGCAAGTCTTCCTGGACGTGTGCTCAGATGCTACCTGTCCTCCCCAGGGACCTCTGATTGTAAATGGAGTTTGCCTATGCAAACCCAGGGGCTGGGATTGTCTTGTGTGTTAAAAATGTTCTCAGTAGCTCAGAGCTGTGCTGTCATGTAAGTCCATTTTTTAGAAGCATTAGTCTTTTAATTTGAAGGTAAGTTGTATCTTAGAAAATTTGAGATGAAAAAAGAATGCATTAGTCTGACAGAGGTAGTCTACCATTCATAGTTTTGAAACTAGAACATTTTGCTGACAAAGAGAAATGTATTTTTAAGCCTGAGTTCTTAAAAAAAAAAAAAAAAAAAACTTCCATCCTAGTCTTCTAGCTAGGCTATTTCTGCCAGCTCCCCGGCTATGAACACAACACATTCTTGCAATTCATCACTTCCCTTGGCTCAAGCCAGCCTTTAAAATGGTTGGCGGCATATGCTTCTCATTAGCTCTGCCTCTGCCTCACCTGGGCTGATCAGACTCCTCTCTCCTGCCCGCTGCCTGCCCCCTTCCCCCCTCCTCCCTCCTCCTTCCCCAGCCCCAGACGTACTCCTGCCAGCTTCTCTTACCAAGCAGCGCTGCCTGCTGGCATGGCAGGAGGTAAGCAGAGGCGAAGAAGGAAATAGTTCAGTTCTTTCGAAAGTAAATTCTGTGGTTTAACAGCCTTTCGTTCAGAAATAAGACCTAGGAAAAGAGAAAGCCAAGGGCAAAACCAAAAACAATAACAGAAATGGAAAAAAACAGAAGTTTGCTGACTGGGACAAAAAATAGAGAGGGGGACAGCAAAAGGTTAAGAGGGAAAAATTCCCATCATGACATCACTTTAGCAGCCAAATGTTTCTTTAGGTCACCAGTTTCTGTCTTGACTTATCTTCTAGACTTTACAAGGAAGTTTTACCCATTTGGAGGGTATTTTCTGTTTAGCTTGGTTATCTGAGTGATAAAATATTCCTTTCATTTGGTGAATTCTGGTTTCCTCTGTGACCCCGTGTAATTACACCCAGTGTATAAATTAAGAATTAGACTAAATCAGAGATTTTTGGATCAGCCCAAAAGAGACTTTCCACACGCTCCAAATTCTTTTCTCATTTTCTCTCTTGTGTGATAGCTTTTGATTAGCACTTTCAATCCTTGGCTTACCTTCCAAAGTAATCAAGAAAATAAGTTCTCTCAATATATCATCAGAGTATAATTGGACGCTCTGATCCCGAGTTATTCACACCATAGGACTTAGAGTGCAAGTTGGTAGGCATCTTTTTTGAAACTAGTTGTTAATGCAAGAAAGGAATGTTGAAAGGGTAAAGGCCTTCATCTTTGATGGCCTTTGAGGATCATGGAAATCTGAGGTTGGAAGGAACCTCAGAGATTCCCCAATCCACACCCTTCAACTCACAGATGAAGAAGCTGAGGCTAAGAGGTGACCTCCCACTGTCATACCGGGAGGAAGAGGTGGGACGAGGATTCACCCGGGGCTTCTCAGCCCCATTCCTGTTCTCTTTTCCACGGTGTGCAAGCACCACACTGTCCTGCAAGTCCCTTTGTGCCAACTTTAGAGACAGAGTTCTGCGGTCTGCAGGTCTGGAATGGCTTTGTGTTCTGGATCCAACAGTTAATATAGAACCTAATGGGGGCCGGCCCGGTGGCGCAAGCAGTTAAGTGCGCGCGCTCTGCTGCGGCGGCCCGGGGTTCGCTGGTTCGGATCCTGGGCGCGCACCGACGCACTGCTTGGCAAGCCATGCTGTGGCGACGTCCCATATAAAGTAGAGAAAGATGGGCATGGATGTTAGGCCAGGGCCAGTCTTCCTCAGCAAAAAAAGAGGAGGATTGGCGGATGTTAGCACAGGGCTGATCTCCTCACACACACAAAAAAAATATATATAGAACCTAATGAACAAAAGTGACTTTGCTCAATATTGGTGACCCATGACATCCATATGACCAATAGAAAACCTCCAGAGACAGAACCACCTCTGAGAAAATTAGAAAAAGTTTCTTGTTCCTCAGGGCATATCCATACTCCTGCCCCTCACCTTTCCCCCTGGGTGCAAGGCTTAGCAAAGTGCAGGCTGGATGTATTTCAGCCCTCACTTCTCCCTCAACTGGGTGCTCTTGTGTGGGCAAAACTTCCATGACCACATGTGTGGTGGTCCTGACCAGAGGGTGTTCAGGATCAAGAGAATCTTACCAGATGTAGCCGTACCCCTGATTCACAGATAGTCATCCTGATGTTCTCATCTGGAGCAAGAGTCCTCTCATTAAAATAGGTAAAGGAAAAAAAAACTTATCTTCAAGGACTTGAACAGCTTTTTTTCCTTTACACTTCTCATTTCTTAAGAACTGAGCCAGATTCAGCTCTGAACAAAATTGTACAGTCAGACAAACATGCCAAGAGACCTCTTTTCCTCTTGATTCACCTCTTTTCAGCAGCCAGATGCTTGTACATCCTCTCAGCTACCTTCCCTGTCACTCCCTCCTGGCTTGCATTCACAATCCTTTCTAGGATATTAGCTGATAATGGCCTCATGCATTCATTCAAAAAATATTTATTGAGAACTCATTATGTGCCAAGATTAAGGTCTTACCCTTCCTAGGATATTTATGTTTTAATAGAAATTCTCAAGCCTAGCAAAATGCCTGGTACATAATATATAATCAATAAATATATGAGAAAGGGAGAAAGGGACAGATGGGAGGCATTTTATACTCAAAGAATGGTGCAATTCAGAAATCACATCAGGCAATGCGAAGGGGAATGGGAAAAATTGGGGGAAAGAAACCTTTGTAACCACCCTACATGTCATGGCAGAGAGGCCTTAGTGTTCTGTTCCATATTCCCCAAAATACTTAGGACCGTGTAACCACATGAAAACTGCTGCAAGCACCCACATTCTACCTCTGAAATTCTTCCAGACATGCCTCCCTCTTGCCCAGCCCAATACCCCAGCACTTCTGAGCTCCTGAATTTTTTGGACCCTGTTCTGGTCCCACAGCTTGGTTCCTGTTGTTTATCTAGCCCGTTGATTAACAACACAGTCTTGGATTGCTGCCTGGGCCTTAGCCTTCATACTGGTGCAAGGCAAGGCATGATTTCTGGGATTTCTCTCTGGCTCCAAGTACTCCACACCTACCTTTGTCCCCAGGCCCTCAGGCCCTGGACCCCCACTCACTTGACCATCATAGCTGCTTATCTCTGTCTACTTATTTTAGGTTCATAAAAGGGGCGTTCCATAGGTACTAAAATCACTTACAGAATCCTTTCCTTGAAAGCCTCTGTTGGAAGTCTTCTCTCAGTTTTCTTCCTATTAGAGATATTTACCATGTATCTTTCTATGCCTTTCAACTGGGAGTTCCTAGAAAGAAAACACTGCCTTAGTCACCTCTGTAACATCATTATTGCTTAGCCCAGAGCCTTGTACATAATAATTGCCCCTAAAATATTTTGTCTTTGTTGAATAATTCAATCAGATATTCTATTGTCCATATAGTTTTAGTTGTTGTTTTAACCAGAGGAAATTAACAGGGATTTCTCACTGGTTCTGGTCTTCCTCTGATGGGAAAATTTTTATAATAAATGCAAATTACTTTGCCATCTGTGTGCAGCATACGTTCTGGAATCCTTTCCCTTTATATGAGGAAACCAGGTTTCCCACCAATGACCATTAAAGTACATTGGCAGCCCTTGCAGCTCTTTCTCCGTAACCCAGATGGCCAAGTTTTCTTCGCGTTTTCACTTGAGGATTTTTAAAAGGCTTCTTTATGTTGCTCCTTCTTTTCAAGTTTCTGGACAGAGAGGTTGGACCTTCTGCTAGGACCTCCCTGTGTGTAGTCTCTAGTCATTGTGCTGATTCTGTGAGAGGAAGTCTGTTTTACTAGTTAAAACCCAAATCCATTTGCTAATGTGTCTGATCTTTTGTGTTTCTGCTTGTAAAATGATATCACTATTAGTTGTTGCTCCTTCCCTCCCTAGGTTGATATATAAATAGAGTAATAAATTAACTGATCTAAGAAAAAGATGGTGTTCATGTGTTCCCCAATGGACCTAGTCCTGAATTAACGGCTGTACCTGGATTATGGAATGTTAATAACTGGTAATCAGCATAATGTTACAAGTGTTTGGTTCTGCTCTGTAACTGAGTAAATGAGATGGAGAAAAGGTTTCATAGAGACCAAGCCTGACTTAAAGACAAAAACATAGGATGGGAGCCAATGGTGAAGGACTTTGATTTTTAGGCTAAAGGTTTTGGACTTTATCCAGTAGGGAACCACACTTGGATTTTAACAAGGGAGTGACATGATTAGATACGAGTTTGAGAAATGTCGTTCTGCCTTCAGTGCGGAAGACCAATGGGGATCCAAAGTCAGTTTAGGACTACTACTAATGCAGTAGTCTGTTTGGAAAAGAGGAGGGCCCAGATGGAGGAAGACAATGGAAACTGAAAGGAGGAAGGATAGATTTGATAGACATTTCAGAAAAAAAGTATGATCTTCTACTCCTACTCCCTTATCACTCACTCCAGCTACTTTGGCTCCCTCCTTGTTTCTCACACATCAGGGACACTCTTGCCTCATGAATGTTCTCACTGACTGGACTACGCTTCCCTCAGATTACTATGGCTCTCTTCCTTAGATCCTTCAAGTCTTTGCTTGCATATCCCCTTCTTAATGAGTCCTACCCTGATCAACCTATTTAAAAATCCATACCCCTACCAAAAGTCATGTATCAGAATGTTCATAGCAGCGATGTTTACAATAGCCAACAACTAGAAAACATCCAAATGCCCATCAACAATGAAAGGATAAAGTGTGGTATAGTTACACACTGGACTATATCATAAAGTAATCAGAATGAATGATTAATCTACAACCATATGCAACAACATGGATGAGTTTCACAAACATAATGCTGAAGAAAAGCACCCTGATAAAAAAAAAAGAATATATGGTATACAATTCCATTTGTATAAAAGTACAAAAACAGTCAACATTCAGCTCTATCATTTGAAGTCAGGATAATGGTTACCTTTGGCAGGGGAGTTAGTTACTAGAAGAGCACAAGGAGTACTTCTGGGCTGCCAGTAATGTTTAGTTTTTTTGTTCGGCATGCTCGTTACATGGGGTTTGTTCAGTGTGTGAAAGTTCAGAGAGTGGTACATTAATGATATGTGTACTTTTCTATATGTACATTATACTTCAATAAAAATGTTGAAAAAGCAACCCTTCCCCTGATACTAGTCAGCTCCCTTACTCCATTTTTCCACAGTACTTAGCACTTTCTAATATATGCTATAATTATAATGTTCATCACATTCTTTCCCTATTAGAATGTAAGTTCCATGAATGCAGAGATTTTTATGTTTTGCTCACTGCTGTATCTATACCATCCTGAAGTGTACGTGGCACATAATAAATAATCAAATGAGTGAATGAATGAACTCTTGAATCAGAAAAACATGAATAGAACAGGCCCAATTCAGAGACACAAGTGGAACCCTGGTTTGAGGACCAGTGTTGCTTTGACCTTTTCTCCTTCCCAAGTGTGGTAGATAGGCTGCTAGCCCCAAGGTTGTGACAATCTCTTTTCCACACCTGTCTTGAAGCTAGTTCTCAAGACTACTTCTGGGCCTTTAATTAAGCCTTTTTCTTATGCTAGACTGTTCATTCCATCTGCCCCATGTCAGAAACCTTCCCATCTTCAAAGCCAAGCTCAAATGTCACCTTTTCCATAAAGCCTGTCTGAGCAGCCTCAACCTAAATTCCTCCAGCTCCTTATTTTTACTCTTTGTGTGGTACTCTTACAGAATTGTTTTTATTCATTCGTTGCTTCAACAAATATTTATTTAGCACCTACTAAATGCCAGGTATTATTTTAAGTGCTGGAAATACAAGGTTGAACAAAACAGACATGTCTCTCATAGGGTATATTCCAGTAGGGTAAATAAACAATAAACTAATAAATAAATACATAGGTAAAATTATTTTGGATGCTTTGAAGGAAATTAAGCAAGGTAAAGAGTTAGGAAGTGATGGAGTCCTATTTTAGATAAGTTATGAGAGAAGACTTCCCTACATTGACAACACTGAAGGAGAGACCCAGATGAAGTAAGGAAGTGAACTCTAAGGAAGAGCATTCCAGGCAGAGGGAAGAACAAGTGCAAATGCCCTGCAGTAAGAACAAGCTTGTAGATGAGTCTTGTGTGTGAATTCCTTGGGATGGGGCTTAAGTGCCTAGCCCACTGTTTTGGATGGAAAAAGTTCTGAGTGATTGAATTTATTCAACGTTTAGTAACTTTTTAATCCATTTCACATTTTCCTTTAGATAAGCACTCCTAAGATGTGTTCAATAGAATATGCCCCAAACTGGATTATGCAAAATCTAGTTACACCACACACACACACAATTCTGTGTCCAAATAAGTATAGGAAACTAAGTACCTATTTATTAAATTCCTAATATTTACCTGACTCTGTTTCATAATTTTACAAATAAAATATGGATACCAGAATATTGCAATATTATTCTAATTATGATACTAGAAAATAGATTTTCAACACTCTCCTTACTGTATTAATATAATACATATATTCACAGCCCCACCCTGCCTAATTTTAATCTACATCTAGTGATCACACTGTTAACCAGGCTGTCTCTTGGGATATTTGGTCACTGCCAGGACTGGGAGTTAAAATATCAAGGGGCAAGTTTGTAAGCCTTGAAATAAACAAATAGCAGTCAGGGAAATAGAAACAAGGCTCAGAATGCCCAGTGAGAGAGCAGTCCTGAATGGTAACATACATCCAGACTCTATGGATGAACTGACTTTGAATGCAGCTCCCTCTGGGAGAAAACATCTAGAGAATTGCCAGTTCTGACTTTCTGTGTATTTTTGGTCTTTCCTCCCTTTGCATGTCCTGTGTGAATCGGCCTGCACTAGGTGACTGGTGACAGCCTTAAAACTCAGTTCTAGTATCAATCTATGTTTCTTTGCTCCCTGATTGCGGACCTCTTTAAGTATTTATTGGTTTTCCGTGGTCACCAGCCAGCTGCAGATACATGCTTCAGTAACAAGGCTGAAATTTGCAAGAGGCTATTGAATGCAGGTGTAGCTGTCTTACAACTGTGTATGAGTGTGTTTGTCTCAAAATGCATAGATGTGTGTGAGAGAGAGAGCAAAAGAGAACACCTGAACTTTTGGACAAGTTTAGCCAAAGATCTCATAGCCACTGGTAATTTTTAAAAAGAGAAAAGAGCATATATTCTTACTTTATTGTGGGTGTGGCATTTAGCTTTACAGGTTTAAAGGCAGCAGGGAAACTGCAAAGCCAGAGTTTTTTCTGAGGCATTAGTTGCTGTGAAGAAAAACAAGCCAAAGTTTTACTTGTGGGCAGAAACATCCCAGAATGCATCTGGTGATTGGGCAGAAAGTGAGCACTGGCAGGGGGCCAGGTGCATTGGCTCCCAGCTACAGTGCAGAAACAACCTAGGCGGTGTTCTCAGGCTCGGATCAAATTTCCAAGATGGATCAGGTTCAAAATTATCTGCTCAGCTTTCACTTATCTAAGATGATGCTCCAGGGCCAGCCCCGTGGCTTAGCGGTTAAGTGCGCGTGCTCCGCTGCTGGCGGCCCAGGTTCAGATCCCGGGCGTGCACCGAGGCACCGCTTCTCCGGCCATGCTGAGGCCGCGTCCCACATACAGCAACTAGAAGGATGTGCAACTATGACATACAACTATCTACTGGGGCTTTGGGGGAAAAATAAATAAATAAATAAATAAAAACCTATGTATATTTAAGATGATGCTCCAAGTCTATGCTTACAGTCCTCTGAACTAGGAACGGAGGCTAAGGGGAGAAACCCCTCTGGTGTTTATAAATGCCACAAAAGGTGTTTTACCTTGTTTCAATAGGCAGCAGCACGCCTGGAGATTAGAAATGGACTGTTATTCCTAGAGAATTCAGGACAGTAAAGATTATTTGGAGTTAACAATTTTCAGGGTTTTGTATCATAGCATTGTGACTCCAGAATTATTTTTACAATGGAACTTCTTGATTAAATCTCTAATTTTAAATAGTTATGTGATTCAACATATTTTGAATCTCGAGATCTAATTTCCCTAATCATAGACCAAATAAGAAATAATGCTAAATCTAAGAATCACAATTTACCCATATTTACCATCCTGTTGTTGGCACCTAAAATCTTGTCTTTCAGGCCTAGTGCGTTTTCACCCCTCATTGCAACTGTGACTGTGGTGGTGACCAGTCCAGTCCCAGGGGCTGTGAGTCAGGAGTGGTTATTGTGTGTTCTTAACCACCATATTCCTGCAGAGAGTATTGCTAAAAAACCTTAAGATGAATGAATGATAAATCACTCCTAGCTGTGAGAGGAAAAAAAGCCCTCCAGAGTGAACTGAAAGGGCTGTTCTGCCCCCACTTAAAAGCTCAGTCTTACTATCTTGTCTCTATAGCCCTATAGTATAGACAGGATTATCTTAAACCTAGCTTTTTGTGTTTGTCTAACGATATATGATGTCATTCTGGTGGGCTTAAGCTGCTCATTAGGTGAGGGATTTTTCTCTTTGTCACCTCCCCACTTGACTGTAGAACTACATGTACAGCATCTCAGAGAAGTAGCTATATTTTCCTCAAAATCCCATTTAGTTAGAAATAATATTGTGGTAAAGTGAAAAAATTACTATACTCATTCATTATTTTTTTCACATATTCCATTCTTTGAAGGTCCATTGTGTACCAGGCACACTTTTAGACCTTTTTGGTATTTAATCCCTACAGACCAAAAAGGTTATGTAACTTGCCCAAGGTCACATGGTTGGAGCCAGGACTAAATCCAGGTCTTCTGATTCCAAGTTTGTCTGTCTTCCTCTCATCTCTGTGTGTATGAGACAGTGTTTGACTTTAGGAAACAGAGAAATCTCTTCAGTCTCTCTTGAATAAAAGGAGATTTCCTGGATGGATACAGTGGAGTCTTAGAGAACCCAATGTTGGAAGGATACTGAGATTCAAGAAAATGAGAAAGTCACAGAAGTCATCTTCTCTGTCTCTGTATTTCTGTCTTTCTGAGATCTCATGGTCTCTCACTTCATTCTTCCTTCTGAAGTTTCCTCTACAAGGACCTTATTATCTTTTGCCCAGTAACTTCAGCCTGTACAGGGCTTGGGTTACCATAATACCAGTTCTTACTCCACATGACTTCACGGGTCCAGAAGCCAACAACTGACGGACTCAGCCTCCCTGTCTTGCATAGAATCTACACTCTCAAAAAACAGGCATAGCAGATTGTTCCAAAAGACAGTGTTGCAAGAAAATAATAGGCATACCTAAAACACGTGTTATTTTTTTAATATATTCTATTTCAAATTTAAAATCTGAAATACTTATGCTTGGCTTTTAATAGTTTTCTTCCAGTCTAGTTCTGTTTATTTTTCACATCCCAACCACTGATGATGATAAGCCTACGCTTTTGTTTTTTATTTTTTGTTTTTTTTGTGTGTGTATGTGAGGAAGATTAGCCCTGAGCTAACATCTGTTGCCAGTCCTCTTCTTTTTGCTGAGGAAGATTGGTCCTGGTCTAACATCCGTGCCCATCTTCCTCTACTTTATATGTGGGACGCGTGCCATAGCATGGTTTGATAAGCGGTGCGTAGGTCTGGGCCTGGGATCTGAACCTGCAAACCCTGGGCCACCGAAGCCAAGTATGCGAACTTAACCACTATGCCACCAGGCCAGCCCCAAGCCTACGTTTTTTTTGACCTATCTCACTCTTGCCTTGATTGCCTCCTTACTGGCTAACACAAAATTCTAAGATTCCAATCTTTTTCCTTTGTGGTGGTTATGCAAACTCTTTTCTTTCTAGGTAGCTTTCCCTGTTAACCAGGTAATGATATGAGTCTGTCCTTAATTCCAGCCTCTGCCTATGAGGATGGTTCAGGTCATTCAAAAAAGCACTATCTTTTAAACCAAACCTCCCAGGTACTCCTATATGGTCCCCCTTGTGACCCAGAGCATATATTGAAAGGTATGTGGTTAGAATGATTGGAGTCTAGGGCAAAAATAACTGGCCATATGTGATCAAACCAATGACTTTGATCCCCCAATATGCTAACTAGACAAATAACTGACCCCAAATTTACAATGGATGGTCTGAGGCCAGTGCTGAGGAATAGCACCTGTTTTCCCCTTTGACTATATCTTTAAAATTTCTCATCATGCCTAAACTATTATGAATGCTCAGTAAAGTATCAAAAATAATTTTGGCATAAGGAATTCCAGGCAGAACTTGAAAAGTTTCAGGACTTTTCTTATTACTTTCTATTTCCACAAAGCCCTTTTTTGCATTTAATGAGAAGGAGGTTTATAGTAAGCTGATGGAATCACTTTTAATTAAATGGTTTAATAAATAACAAATGTTTTTATCAATGTTTTAAACCAGAAGAAATTACACACAAACACAGACACACAACATCAAAGTATTTGACCAACTACCCTAGCTGGCTGGCTGTGCTGTTTTAAAAGCAGTGAAAGGACAGGGAGATGGAGGTCAGATTCTGTGCTTCCTGAATCCAGTGTATTAGTCATCAGATACAAAGGATATAAAACCCTGGCTTTACGAGTGTTTATTATGTTATTATATATCCTTATGAGACCTATTCCCTTTAGGACACCTAAAGTACTAGGATGTTTGGGATGTTGAACTATTTCACTGTAACTATAACAATTAAAACCTTATAAAATGCATCAAATAAAATAGGTCCAATGCTTCCACTCAGTCTAGTTTCTAAGAAAAATAGTTATAAGGAGTTTTGCTCTTTCCCAAAAGAGATTAAAATTCAGAGATTGGCCAACAGTAGGGGGAGATAAGAATAAAAGAGAAGAAAAGATTTGCCTTAAAACTCTTTATAAAGTGTTTTTATTTTCATGCTTAACAAATGAAGCCTTCATCATCTTTGCTTCTGGGAACAGTTTCAAGCCTAAGAAACACAATTGGAAACCTGCCGTATTGCAGCCCATCCCCAGTTAGTCTTTCCAACTGGATCCAAATCAAGTATCTCCCTTCCAAGAGTTCTCTGAAAAAGCTCCTGATAAGAGATGAAACCTAGCCAATGCAACCTGGAGGGCTGCACATTTACCTTCTGCCACCAAATTTTCCAAGAAGTGACCCCACTCCTCTTCAATGAGCTCTCTCACCACACCACAGCTCTGCCTCCAACAGTCAGTTTCTCCACCCATGCACCATCTTAAAAAAAAAAAATCATAATCATAATACCCTGGAGTCCTTTCATTCAATATTTATTCAAAAAGCATTTCTTGAGCATTTACAGTGTGTCAAGCCCTGTTCAAGACTATGTGTGGACAGTCCCTGTCTTCAAGAAGCTCACGGTCTTTGAAGGACTCCTAGACTTGCAGCTATTACCTAAGTACAGATTAATTTATTTATTAGACATTTTTTATAGCACTCCTGCCAGGCAATATAGAGGATACAAGTAGGGCATGGTTCTTTATTGCCTGGAAACTACAATCTAGAGAAGATAAGACATGGAGAAAGAACTACAATATAAGGTAGTACATGGTAGGTGTTGCAGGAGTGGTAGTAGATATAATCGTCCCCAGGGCAGGTAATGGTTTGGAAGCCAACTTGGATACAAGGTAAAGGTGAGCACTGCCAGGAAAAGGAGTTTGAATGAATTATGAGCAGCAGCCATCTTGGGAGGTTACACTGGTATATTCCTTGCCATTTTTTTTTAAAAAAAGTTTTTAAACAGCATATATTAATTTTTTGACTTGAGAAGTAAAATAAACTTACAATTTTTAAGGGGGCTTCCACCATTTTAAAAAGTAAGTTATAATTTACATACTATAAAGTTCACCTTTTTAGTGCATAGTTTCCCAAGTTTTGACAAATGCATAGCCGTGTAACTACAAACACAGTCTATTTATAGAACATTTTCATCACCCTGAGAAATTCCCTTGTGTCCATTTGTAATCAGCCCCTTCCCCCACTTTCAGTTGTGGCAACCACTGGTCTGTTTTCTATCCTTATAGTATGTTGAATGCTCTAGGGGTTCAGAAGAGGGAAGGAGAGGATACATGAACCTTTCTTTATTCACCCTTATGACAAGGATGGGAGTCACTGTCACTCAAACTGAGATCTGTAGCATCATTAGCATCATTGCCTGTGGGGTCTTGATATATCCTTGGGTTCACAGCTTTATGCATTGGGTTCGCACCCTTGAAGCATCGAAATTGCCCTTGGAAGTTTTTCTGCCTGCTGGGCTGGCTTTAAGTGGCGTTCTGGCAGTTCTCTGTCAAGTCAATCGTCCTTACCTTCTTCTGGAACTGGGCCACTGTGGAGCTTTCAGTAAACCTGAATTATCTCTTCGATCTATAGAGTTTGAGTTTTGATTTGTAAGATGGAAATTCAGCTGTAATTCTATTTGTGGGTGTGCCATAATGTAGAGATGTAATTGTGCTTCCCATTTGGATGGACAGTATCACGGAAACATTTATTAAATATTCTTTTTTTTCCCATGGTTTTGTAATGTCCTTGCTCTCATATGACAATTTTACTTATATTTGTGATTGTATTTCTAGACTCTCAATTCTCTTCTATTCTGTTGATCTTTTCATTTTTCTAAAGCCAATTCACACTGTTTAAATTACAATGGCTTATAAGTCATCACATACCTAGTATAGTAATTCCCCCTATCTTTTTTTCAGAAATATAGTAATTATTTTTGAACTTGCATCCTTCCATATCAATTTTAGAGTGAGTCTGTAAAAAAAAAAAAAAATTAGCAGCAGAACAGTTTTTCCAAACATAATATTTTGTGGTCTGCCAATATACAAAATGAATAAAAATACATGCTCTACTTGACATGGGATGGAGTCTCTGGATATGACCTTTAAGCCGTACTTTTAGCCCCTGAAACTTCATTTACCAAGCTTCTAGGGTATAACTCTACATAAAAGTGAGAGCTTTAAGCCAGTGAATGACTAATGGTGGGAATTTCCAGCCCACAGCAACAACAAGGTCAGAGGAGAAGATGGGAGAACAGATCGGGGTGATGCATGCTAACCCAGCCCATTTTTGAGAGTTTTCCCTAGTACTATCCTTGACCTATGTCCAGTAATTGTAAAACTACATTATCTAGGTAATCCTCTGTCAAGTTTCTTCACAGGAAAGGATAGTTTTGCCTTAATTATGACTCATTTTAGAAACTGGAAAAAAATTTATTTCCTACTTAGGTAAAGAATCCCTCTGAGATAGCAAACAACTAGAAACCTGGATATTGTCCCTGGAAGACAGACTAGTAGAATTTTTACATTGTAAAAATCTCTCAGATCACAGTCCATCCCTATCAGGGGAATATTACTGCACAAACAAGATGAGCATCAGTTAAAAGGTAATTTCCTGAAATAGTCTCATGTGGAACAAATTGAAAATCCACAGTCCTTCAAGAAAGATTTTTTTTTCATTACTTGATCTTTACAAAATTGTTTCACTCTTCACTTCCCTTGCAGATGTTGCAAATTTCAGAAACAGGCAGGGACCTTTGGACTGAAATGAAAAATTGATCCACTTAGAAATGTAAAATTCCATTCAAAATGTTTAGAATATAATAAGTGGGGCCTGGAAAAGAGTATACCTCTGACTTTGAGGATTTCCTTTCTATGTTATTCAGATGCCATAAATCTGGCAAAGAGCAACAGTGCCCTCAATGTGATGAATAACATTTTTATAACCTTTTTTATAAAAACAAAATGGCCCATGTGTTGGGAATATATGAACATTGGTTGCTACTATTGATAAGATCTGACAAATTATTATGTGTTTAAGGAAGTACTGGGGGGTACAATAAAGGATGCAGCAATTCTATAAATTCTATACATGTGTCACATTTTATTCTGCCTTTTTTAAAAATGCATAATTATCTCCATTCTGACTTTATTTCCTAGATATCAGACTTTGCTGATTTTTTATTTTTCTATAAGAAAAAATTTAAATACTTGCTCATTCATTTATTCATTCTACAAATATTTGTTGAGTGCCTATTAGGTGTCACCTTGTTGACCACCGAGGAAATAGGAGTAAACAAGACAGTCCTAGGCTCTCATGGGATTTAAAGTTTATAGGAGGTGATAGACAATTAAGTCAATGAGGAAAGAAGCATAATGAGTGTCATGATCGGAGACATGTAGGGGACACTATCGGGGACCTAACCTAATCCTGGAGTCGGGAAGGCCTCCCAGAGGCAGTGATACTTAAACTGCTCCTTGAAGGATGAATAGGAATTAGCCAACTGCAGAAAAGAGGACAATTGATAAAATGTTTATAAGAGAGAAAGGAAGAGTCTTTCAGGCAGAGAGAATAGCATTTGCAGAGGTGATGTGGCAAGTGGGGGCATAAATGTTTTGAGGGAGCAGATATAGGAGCAAAAATTATTATTTTTAAAACTTTCAAGGTCCAGAGCAGAGTATCTAATACTTATCTCAATATATGTACTCAATCTGTGGATAGTTTCCCCTACAGTTGGTCAAATAATAAATAGAAAGAGATTCAGACAGCTAGACCTTATTGGTATCTTGTTTATATATGAATCCATTCATACAAAAGGAAGAACAGTGAATAAGAATGTACTATGCTCCCCCTTACCTTTCTATTTCTGCCTTTTCCACCTGATAATCTCCCAGCCCTCCTCCAAGACTCAGCATATCATCTCCTCTAGAAGGATTCCTTCCTGGATCCTTCCTCCTCAGGTCTGAGGTAGATGCCCCTCCTCTGTGGTCACCCTGCACCTAGTTCTTACCTCTCTCAGAGCACTTTTCACACTGTTTATTTTCCAGCTTATCTACCTACTCAACTTTGAGTTCCTTAAGGTCAGAGACAGGTGTAAGGGAGAGAGTAAGAGGGTGCTTCGGAGTCCAAGAGTCGTAAGCTGAAATCATAGCTCGGCCATGTGCTGTGTAGCCTTGAGAACTTGCCTAACTACTCTGAAATTCAGCTTCCTCATCTTTAGAATTGGGACAATAATGGTATATACCTCTTAGTATTAGAGAATAATGTATGTGAAGTGCTTGGCCTGGTGCCTAGCTTTAATAGCACTCTATAAAAAATTTGCTGAATGAGTGAATGAATGAATGAATGAGAAAATGTGAGATTTGTTCACAAGAGTGTTTATTCAGAGCTCTCTTTAGACTGTAGTCAATTCAGTAATCAAAGTCCCATGAGCTCAGTCCTGGGCATTGTCACCTTAGCCAGAAACTCTAGAGGCACAGGTATCCTTTGAACAGGTACTGATTGAAATAGCCTCAGCTGCTTCCAGAGCCATTCCAGACTCTGAAATGCAGAGTCTGGCTTCCGAAACCAGACTTCCAGCTTCCTGTACTTCGTGTAGGTAGAAAAGGAAACTTCCTACAATGTTGTCCATTCATTTGTTCATTTATTCATCCATTCATGAAACATTTATTAAGTACCTACTATGTGCAAGGGAATGTGATAGATGTTAGTGATGTAATAGAAATTTGATGAAATGTTTTACTTATTTATCTATTTGCCAGGATGCTAAACAAATGCATTGTATATGATACATTTTTTCCCCCTTTGGCCACCCTGGGACCATCTCAGCCCTACCTCATGTTACACATGCGCTTCCACTTCACCCCTCCTCTCCCTCTCCCTCCACTAAATATAAGTATAAAGATATTCTTATATATCCTATTCAATCTGAGCTATGTGTGCTGAGCACAGGTGCAAAAAGGAGTACTTTTGAGCACTATTAAAATGAAACTCTGTAGATGAGGTTACATAAAGAATAAAGGGGGGTCAGCCAGTGGCCTAGAGGTTTAAGTTTGTGTGCTCGGCTTCGGCAGCCCAGAGTTCGGATCCCAGGCACAGACCTACACACTGCTCATCAAGCCATACTGTGGCAGAGTCCCACATACAAAAGATAGAAGAAGATTGGCAACAGTGTTAGCTCAGGGATAATCTTCCTCACACACACACAAAAAAGAAACAAAGAAAGAATAAAGGAAAACTTATGGCCTCCCACCTTACTTGTATGCTACTGACTGTATGAATCACTCCTGAAGGAAGGGAGGGTTGGGTGTGTTTATCACGTATGTATCATCTCACCACATTAGAAGCTGATGCTCTTAGTGGGGTTGCTAAGAGGATGAGAGACAGATAAAATGATGGCCAAGCATCCAAGTCAGATGTAACTGTTGTCTCTCTTGGGTGGTGCATATGACTTCAATTTACAGAGGAGATTGACATTTTACGGTTGTTTCAGAAGCATACCTTCTGCTATTACTCAAAATGAGAACCCATTTTTCTGTTTATTCAGCAAACACTTATTGAGGGCCTGTACATACACTGCTGACTAAAGTATGATTCTTCTTCTTCAGATAACACCTGGTCTAATGGGAGATGAGGAAACTGATAAATGAAGAAATCATAAGTATAGTGCCAGACGGTGGTTAAGAGCATGCGTCTTGGAGTTTGCACTGCATTCGAAACCAGTTAATTATTTGCTTTCTGTCTAACTGGGAGTAGTTACTCAAGTTCTCTGAGCCTCTGTTTCCTCATCTGTAAAATGGGGATAACAATAGCATTACCTTAGAAAAAGTTTTGTTGGAGAGTCAATGAGATAATCTATTCTCCTGGTCTCTGGAACATTGTAGGTCCCCAATAAATGTTAGCTGGGGTTTGTTTGTTCTTTGTTTTTGTGGTAGTTGTTTTCAGAGGTTATGACAGAGTCTTGAACAGAGTGCTATGGGAACATTGAGAGGATGCAACCAATTTGACCTATGCAAAGATTTCCCAAGGTGGCATCAGAATTGGATATTGAGGGCTGAGTAAGAGGTGACCAGAGGGAGAAGCAGGGGAAGGGCATTCTAAGCCTCCAGGATAACATGTCCAAAGTCACAGAGTCATGAAAATACTGGAACAATTCAGAGAACTATTCAGGGAAGTTCTGTAAGGTGAATGGGTGAGAGTGGTGAAAAATTATCCTTAGACACAGGCTGGGGAGATATAGCTGCCATATACAATGATTGGAAATTTACCCTATAGTCAATACAAAGTCAGAGGAGGTCCTCTGATTATCCCTTTTAGCTGTACCTACCACCAGACCACTCATCTAGCAGATATGGCTTTCAGTAATGTGAATGCACGTCTGCACACCTAGAAGATGTAAAAAATACAGTGTAGGAAAATAGAGAAATTCTGTGATAATAATAGCTAACATTTGTTTGAACTTTATGGATTACAAAGAACTTTCATACACATGATCTGTTTTAAGCTTGTGATTTGGCATTAAAAAGATTTCCAGTTCATATAGAGGGAAACTGAGGCTCAGAGAGGTTAAGCAACTTTTACAAGATCACACAATTAGAAAGTAGTGGAGTTGAGGCTGTAAAACCATTTAACTCCAGGGCCGAGCACTTTGTAGAAATGACCTTCTCTACTACTGCAACTCTTTCATTGTCAATCTAAAAATTTTTCCCTAAGAACTCTTAATTGTCTATTAAAAAACAGATCTTCCCCTCACTGCTTTGGTTCTCTAAAATACTGCTGAAATCTCCTTTAACCAGCTTTTCCCTAGTCTTTGCTTCAGCTATTTCGTGCCTTTGATATCTAGATTTTCCATTTTTATGATCAACTTATATCTTTTTTTTTTTTTTTTGTGAGGAAGATCAGCCCTGAGCTAACATCTGTGCTAATCCTCCTCTTTTTGCTGAGGAAGACCGGCTCTGAGCTAACATCCACTGCCAATCCTCCTCCTTTTTTTCCCCCCAAAGCCCCAGTAGATAGTTGTATGTCACAGTTGCACATGCTTCTAGTTGCTGTATGTGGGCCGCGGCCTCAGCATGGCCGGAGAAGCGGTGCGTTGGTGCGCGCCCGGGATCCAAACCTGGGCCGCCAGTAGCGGAGCGTGCGCACTTAACCACTAAGCCACGGGGCCGGCCCCATCCTATATCTTAACTTTCTCCAAGCCTAGACAACTGAGAGTGTTTGCTATTTAATTAATCTGTCACTTTGCTGCAGGAGACTTATCCATTTTAAAGGTGATTCTGGTCTTACTCAGAAAACTGCCTCTTATTCACTACTTTTTGTTAGAGGCACATAATCATAATAACTTGACTTCTTCCACATCTTCCCTACTTTCTCCCTCTGCTGTCTTACCCTCTGCCTTGCATGTTCTGTTTGCTGTAAGCCTGAAAATGCTTGGGCTGTGAATAACTTCTGTAGGAAAAACCCACCAGGTGGAAAGGCCTTATAATGAAAAGCCACCCTTTGTGTTTCCAGGGCCTCTTGTGAGAATTTATTGAGTCTGTCTGCATTTCCCTGACAGCCCTAAAGATCCCGCTCCCACAGATGGGACATCCCATGTAGCAAGTGTGGTCCTGCCTTGCTCTAGAACATGATCCCACATTCCATATCAGTCCTCTAACTAGCTGGGTGGTCCAGGCTCCATTCTGGGGAGCCTTGCCAACTGCTGATGCCTGGCTACTGGGCAGCCAGCAAAGCTTCAACATGTGTGGGAACTGTGCTGGAAAAATGAGGAGGCAAGGCCACGCTCAGCAAGTGGGCGCACTGGGAATTAATGTAAGAGAAAGGAGGTTCTCCAGAGGCCTCGATGCTACCCAGCAACAAAATATGCAAACAGTGACTCCATCATATGGTAACAGTGCCATCTGTAGCCTGTCCCCTTGTACATCTGCCCATCTCGACTGCAGATGAGGAGGGGAAGCAATGTGGCTGCACTTCCCTGATTGGAGGGTCA
The DNA here is from genome assembly GCF_020826845.1 of Diceros bicornis minor. Classification (NCBI taxonomy): domain Eukaryota; kingdom Metazoa; phylum Chordata; class Mammalia; order Perissodactyla; family Rhinocerotidae; genus Diceros; species Diceros bicornis. The sequence continues at coordinate 37,999,883 of NC_080746.1, forward strand.
GGGCTTTCAGTCAGTAGCATAATTAACTGAATGTCTCACCAGGGATAGTCCATTCTGGCCCACCTCTGCAGAGGTGCTTCATCCTATTCTGACTGGTTCTCCGGGACCTCATGCTCCTAAACTCTCTTCCTCACAGAATCTCCCTTTAGCTCTACACACCCTACTCATTTTTAAGGTTCAGGTAATGCCTGTTGGTTTACTCCATCTGCCTGTCTGTTCTATCCTCATCATCATGACACCACATTACGTTAATAAAGCTCTTTGCAATAGGCTGAGTGCTTCCTCAAACGTTCTGTCACGTGATCCTTATGAGCCCTCACTCAGCCTCATTATGGGTCACATTAGGGATATGTTATTAGCTTTATTTTACACCTGAACAAATAAGCTCAGAGAGGTTAACTGATCTGTCTGAGGTCACACAGCTAGTAAATGGCACAGCTGGCACTTAAACCCATTTTTCGACTCTAAATCTAGTGCTCTTTCTTTAACAGATACTTACGGGAACAGACAGACAGGGACAGCGAGAGTGGACTAAATCCAACGACTGTCACATATGCTTATAGGGCCAAGTGACCCTTTTCAAATCAGCTCCCCAGCGTCTTTCTCTTCCCTTCCCACCAGGCGAAAGACTAATCCTTCTAAAAGCCCTCTGCTCTCTGTTTGCCACCTTAATCCCCAAGATCCCATCTGTTATGTCTCTGGACACAAATACACATGGCCCGTTTAACTGCAGTGATTCAGGGCAGAATGAGAAAGGCAGGAAACTGGGACAAAATTCCCTGATTATAACAGGGCAAGCACTGGGGTTTGGGACAGATTAGCACAGGGGCTAGCAATGGACGTCATTGTGGCAGAAAGAATACAGGACCAGATAACTGGTAGGAATACAGTTACTTGATCAGCAAAATGAAATTCCACACAGTGTCTTCCGGGTGCTCTGACCCCTGGATGGGTCATATGGATGGAAAAACAGGAGCAGCAGGAGGGATCCAGGCAAATAGACAGGGTGAGCCGGAGCAGATGATCAGGGCTCAGAAGCATAATCACAATGCCTGGGGTGGCAAGATCAAGACAGTGTCTCTCATCCTAAAGAGTCTGGGCTACAGGGACCGGAACTTAGTCACAGGCACGTGACAGGGATCCTCCAACCAGAACCAGCTTCAAGGTGTGAACTTGGTCTCAGGAACAAAAGGCAAAGCCTTGTTTTCAGAACTTTAGACTTGGTTCAGGCCACACCTAAAACCCAGCTTCAGAAAGAAGGGGGATGCTGGGCCTGGGAACAGGCAGGACTTAGCATCCCTCAATTTGGGGCATTACTCTCATAATCTATATTAATCACAGTAGGCGAGGTTATGCTGCAGTAACAAATACTATCAAAATCTCAATGGATAAAACACAGTTTTATCTCTTACACTATATGTCCACAATGAGGGCAGGGGGATCTGTTCATCATAGTCATTTAGGGTCTAAGGGTAATGGAGCAGCCACCACTCTGAGCATTGCCAGTTGCTAAACCAGAGAGAAAAGAGAGAGTCCTCAGTGTTCTCACATTAGCAAATAAATTCTCAGCCAGAGAGTGACACACATTGCTTCAGCTCAAACTCATTGGCCAGAGCTAATCACACATCCCCAACCACCCACAAGAAAGCCAGGAAGTACAATCTTGCCACAGGCCCAGTAGTCAGAGAGCTGCAAACATTCAGTGAGCAGCACGCAAGGAAGCTTTGATGTATTGGACTCATGATAGATTATTGTCTTCAACCTTAGTTGGGAAACTAAAGGCATCAGTTACAGAAATCGGGGAAACATAGCCTTTTCCATTCATTTAACAAATATTTATCAGTCACTGCTATGTGTGAGGCCATGCTGCTGGCCATGGATACAATGGGGACCAGATACAATTCTTCCCTCAAAGAGCTCCCAGTCTAATGGAGAAGACAACAAAGCCACATGGAGTGGGAGAGGAGCTTCAATAAGGAGAAGCCCAAGATCGTATGGAAGCATGTGTGAGAGGTGACTGGCTAGGCTGAGGGATGGGAAGATGAGTTTAAGGAAGGCTTCCAGGGTTACGTATAACTCTGCTCATTAAAACACAGACACACACATGTAGATGCACACACCGCAAAAGAAAGTGAGAGTAAATCAATAATCCCTAGCACCAGAGTCTGTCCTCTATCCATGTAGCATAGTTGTCCCTACCCTATTGAGACCAAACTTCACAGAGGAAAGCTTCTGGGTTTATCCACTAAAGTCTGGCTCTAGACTTCTAGTGACTTGAAGGTAATTCAATTTGAAAAGGAGCAACAGTCTCTCTCTCTCGTTTTGACAATAATTTTCTCCCTTAAACTCTGCCACTGAGACCTAAAATTCCTATTTCATTCACTTTTCTGGTTAATGCATAAAATATACTTGTAGAACTCCAAACATTATCTGAAAGCAGGCGTACAATAACCTCCTACCACCTTAGTTCACAGTAAGATTTAGTATCCATTTAGCTTTAGTCACCTAGCATGCTCAAAGCAAGGTCTGTGGACCAGCAGCATTAGAATCACAGGGGAGCTTGTTAAAATGCAAAAACTCAGTACCCCAGCACTCCATGCCCCCACCATGGCCTGCTGAATAAGAGTTTGCCTTTTAACAAGATCCCAAAGTGGGGCCAGCCCAGTGGTGTAGTGGTTAAGTTCGTGCACTCTGCTTTGGTGGCCTAGGGTTCGTAGGTTCAGATCCCAGGCATGGCCCTACACACAGCTCATCAAGCCATGCTGTGCCTGCATCCCACATATAAAATAGAAGAAGATTGGCACAGATGTTAGCTCAGGGCCAGTCTTCCTCAACAACAGCAAAAAAACACCCAACATCCCAAAGTGATCCATATGCACATTAAAGTTTGAAAAGTACTGACCCAGCTGAGAACAAGAGAAATTGACCATGAGATACACTGTTTTTGGTATCAAAAAGGTGACCTTTATAAATCTGAGGCATGCAGTCCTACTAGAGAAGGCAAGTATGGATTAGACTTGAGAAGCAAGTAGTGGGTACACTCCTGTGCAGAAGAGAGTTGTTTAAGAAAAGGAGAAAAGACAGATAGCAGGAAAAGGGAGTTTTGAAGGCACACTGCCTTTTATACTCTCTTGCCTAGAGATGGTCTTGGGAATTATGTTGGCCTTTGTTGGAGTTGAGAAGTGAAGTAAGGGTTCAGGAGGCCCCTTCCCAGTTGCTCTCCCTTTTCTCCCTGCTAAATCTGTGTGTGCAAAGCTGTTCCATCTACGTGCACTCCCCTTCACTGACTTGTACCTCCAACACTGGCCATGCAGAGAGTGGGTCCATTGACTGAAAGCTCTCCACAGCCTCATTAAATGGCACTTAACAACTGAATAGCATAAAGTCCAGAACTGGGAGACTCAGAGGGACAACCGAAGTCTGCACTTTTGGGTAATGAATATGGTGGAAAATTTATAAACTAGCAGCTGGTATTTGAACAAAAGTTTCACCTAAAATGGGCTACCATGTGCAATCATATCCTTCCAATATTAGAATCTTCTAAATTTGTCCTCTTGTCCCACCTGCGCTCTTTACTTAGCTTGTCAATCCACTATTCACTGCCAGGTGTCTGGTTCTATATCTACATTATCATTACAGTTGTTGTTGTTGTTAGCCTTTCAGTGCTGACGTAGCTGTAATGGGCAATTGAAGTGTATTTCTGTAGGACTCAGAAAGTTGAGTTACCTTAGCCCAAATAAAATTTGATATGCCAGGAGTTATATCTGAACTGAGTGAATGGAATTCTGTCCATAACATTTTTCCATAATGTGGCTTTTTTTTTGTGTGTGTGTGAGGAAGATCAGCCCTGAGCTAACATCCGTACTAATCCTCCTCTTTTTGCTGAGGAAGACCAGCTCTGAGCTAACATCCATTGCCAATCCTCTCCCTTTTTTTCTTCCCCAAAGCCCCAGTAGACAGTTGTATGTCATAGTTGCACATCCTTCTAGTTGCTGTATGTGGGACGCGGCCTCAGCATGGCCCGAGAAGCGGTGCGTCAGTGCGCACCCGGGATCCGAATCCCGGCCGCCGGTAGCGGAGCGCGCGCACTTAACTGCTAAGCCACCGGGCCGGCCCCCATAATGTGGCTTTAACTGTACTTTATTCAAAAACTTGTCTGTGATTTTTGGAGCACATCCAGCAGGCATTTCCACCCAGAAGACCTCAAGTTGAAGCTAATAGCTACTTGTTGCAAAAGTATTAGCGAGCAAACCCTGTAGATATTATATTCAAAATGATTGCTGTGATCAGGATGGTAACTAAAGACTATCATTGGCACGATTATAACTTCACTAGTAATACTTATTAGTAATATTATTTGCTTTATAAGTAAAACCAATATACTAAACTGTATATATTATGAAGCAGATGAAATAAGGGTAAGAGTTTACATTACTAAGGCACTTGTCATTTTTCCTTTAAATTATTTTCATAAGCATACAAACCTAAACACACAAAAGCCCTCCATATTTCTTTCTGCTGCCTCTTCATTTTTCTGCGCTCCTTTTAAGCCATACTCCTTGAAACAGTTCTCCAAAAACCCTGACCCTCACTTTTACTCTTTTCGTTCTTCTGTCTTCGTTCTTCTGTCTTGAACACATTCCAATCAGGTTTTTGTCTCTACATTTCTGATGGAATAGCTCTTCAAAGCCGTCAGTGATATCCAGTCGTCCATTCCAACGGTCAGTTCTCAACTCTTAACATGACTTATCAGCAACATGGAATCCGTTGATCACTCGCTTCTTGACACACTTTCTTCGCTTGGCTTTCAGGACACCACTCTTTCATGGTTCTCAGTCTCTTTCGCTGGTTTCTTCTTTATCTACCAGACTTCTAAACAATGGGATGCCCAGAGATCAGTCTTTGAACCTCTTCTTTTCTTCATCTGCACTCACTCCCTAGGTGATAACATCCAAATTCATGGCTTTAAATATCTTCTCTATGCTGACAACTCCAAAATTTATATTTTTAGCCTGGATCTCTCTCCTGAACACCAGACTCATATATCAAGTTGCTTACCTGACAGCTACACTTGGATGTGTTAAGCATCTCAACCTTGACATATCCCAAGTTAAATTTTTTATTTCCAACCGCCCGCAACTCCCCTCAAAACCAAAAGCAAAGCAAAACTGTTTGTCTCACAGTCTTCCCATCTCAGAAAGTGATAACTCTGTACTTCCCTTTGCTCAGGCCAAAAATCTTATAGTTGCCCTTGATGCCTTTCTTTCTCTCTCATTCCACGTCCAGTCCATTGGTTAACTTTAATGGCTCTGCCTCTGAGTCTATCTGGAATCCAGCCACTTCCCACTGCCTCCACCCTGGTCCAAATTACTCTCTCTCCCCTGAATTATTCCTTATAACCTTCCTACAGGACCACTCCGCCCCCTCCACCACCACCACCACCACCTTTCCCTCTTGTTCTGCACCAGCCGCCTAGGTTGCTATCCGTGCTTGAGATATACCAAACATGCTCCCACCTCAAGACTTCAGGAATTTCAGGACTTGGAATTCCTCCAGCTGTCTCTTCACTGCCTTCAGGTCAATCGTCATATTATCTCACATGTCTTCTCTGATCAGCCTACCCCCTCCAACCCACATGTCCAGCACACCCGATGCCCCATTCCTGCTTTCTCTTTCTTTATAGCGCTCTCATCATATGATATATTATTTGTTCATATGTTTATTATCTGTCTTCCTACAGTAAAATATCTGTTTCATGAGGGCTAAGACTCTGTTTTATTTACTGCTTCAACCCCAGTACATGGCACAGTAGGAACTCAAAATATATTTTTTGAGTGGAAGGTAGGAAAGAAGGAAGGAAGAGAGGAAGCAGAATGGAAGGAGGGAGGGAGGCAGAGAGGAAAGAAGGGCGAGAGAAAGGAAGGAAGGAAGGAAGGAAGGAAGGAAGGAAGGAAGGAAGGAAGGAAGGAAGGAAGGAAGGAAGGAAGGAAGGAGAGGGAGGGAAAGAAGGAAAATCCATTTTCATGATCTTAGAGTGTAGTTCAGTTTTTAACATTTCATTTACGTGCAATTTTTCAGAAATTAGGAGTTGTGTAAACCAAGGCACACCTGTCCATTCAAACTGGTTCTGAATTTGCCATTTACTAACTGAGGGATATTGTGCAATTTAGTTAATTTCTCTAAAAGCCTCATTTTCCTCATCTAAGAAATGGGGGGAATGGTAAAATATGCCTCAAAAGACTGTTGTGAAGATTAAACAGGGTAATACCTTTGAATTGTTTGATAATATGCCTCATACTTAGCAAGCCCTCCATATACATTGATTATTATTATTATTACTGGTTACTCCTCATATATTTCATCTTACTAAATTATTTTTAAAATTACTACAGCTTAGTATTATTTTCAGAATTGTAAACTTTATATGGTTCCCATATATCACAAGAAAGGACAACTGGAAACATTTGACTGGTTCTCCCCCCACCCTTTTTTTTTTTAGCTATTTAACAGATCTTTTCCATAGAATTTTCACTCTGTTCTTCCTGTTATGTGTTCTAATCTGAAAGTGGTCTAAATCAAAAGTGTAGTCTTTTCTTCTTTTCCAGAATACTAACAGTGTATAGCATATCCACTCTTTTCTTTATGTTCCTAAAGCTCATAATTTCATACAAATGAAACCTAGGAAAAGCATTCTGGGTATTTGTATCTAAATGGACATAACGAGCCCTCTATTTATTTCCAAAAGCCCTTGTAACATAATTATCATAGTTAGCTTACATCCTCACAATTAATGTTCCTCTAAGGATCTGACTACCTCTGCCAGATAGGATGGTATGTGCTCCCTTCAAACTTGGGGAGGGGGAGATTCAAAACATCAGCAGAAGTAAGGTATAAGAGGCATAGTGGAGGGGCAGCATGGCTATTAAGGGTCCTGAATCTGGTGCAGGTGGTAATTTGATGATCTGATCACCAGGGAGCTTCCTGCCACTGGGAGGAACAGGATGGTCAGAATGAGTCTTTGATCTCCAGCTTTTATCTTCTAGTCTTTCTCTCCCCTCTGTTTCACTTTCTTGCTCTCTGCTCCTTCTCAACATGAACTATCCCCACCTGCCACCCCCATCCCCCCTCCAGCCCTGCCCCCAAATACAAGTAGGCCGTGTCTGTTCTCATGACTAGTCAGAGAGCAGTTCCAGATTCAGGTAATAAGTTGAAATACAACATTTCATTGAATGGAACTATCTAAGATTATCTACACAGACACAGAGACCCAATCTGAAGTACTGATAAGAGCTGATCCCTGAGTCCATTCAGTTTAAGTAAAGATTAAGTTCTGAGCAAAAAGACTTTAGAATCAGCCTGATGTTGCACTTAAAGTCAGCCTGATGTTGCACTTAAAGGCAGCCAAAAATGCCATTTTTATGTATATTCACTAGGGATTGCCCTCCTTAACCTCCTTTGTTAAGGCTCTGGAAGCCACAAATGTGTGGTCTCTGATGTATACCTCTCCCAAAATTATATTCTTTCTTTTAACCTGTAATGACATGAGAAGTTAAGTAATAGTTATAATGGTCACCAAGGTTAACTGAGCCTTGTTAATATGAAGCACTTCATATGCATTATCTCCTTTAATCCCTACGTTCATGATCTCCATTTTAGTAATGAGAAAAACAGAGATCTTAAGACGGGAGTAACTTGCCTACAACTATGCCATAATTCCTGCAGGAAATTACCTTATTTTTCAGTTCATTTCAGCTTATGTCTTTCCTACAGTATGGAGAATCTTCTACACATTTTGACATACATGGGTCATAACTAATATGCCTCCATAACTAATAACTGCCTTTTTTTTTTCATTCTTAGCACTTTCATTTTATTGTTCTTTGCACTTCCACATTTATTGGATTGGCTCAATAGAAAACATGTCTACAGCTTCATGCTTTTATTTTAGCCAACTGGAGTACAGTGTTTACAGAATGATTTTTACACATATTATCTAGTATACTATACTGGGAATTAAGCATCATACTACTTTTACAGATCAGGAAACTGCAGTTCAGAAAAATGAAACAACTTAATGTCATATTAATCCTATATCAAATGCAGGCCCTATAGCTCCAAATTGTATATTTGTTGCACTAGACTACATTGCTTCATATTTCCGTATCATGTGCCAATAGTATATATTGACCACTGCTTTATAACAAAGACTCTGGCTGAGTTAGTTCTGTATTATTTTTTATATTGATATTATAGCAGGGCTCTGAAGTCGGGCTGCCTGAGTTAGAATTTTGGCTCCATGGCTTACCATCTAGATGAATTATTTACCATCTCTAAATGTCCGTTTTCTCATCTGTAAAATGGGGATACTAATACAGCTTATCATGAAAGGTTGTTACAGTTATGAAATATGATAGTGTATAAAGCACCCAGCGTAGTGACTGATGGTTAGAAAGTTCCCAACACATGATAGCTTTTACTGTTATTTATGGATAATGACTCAAATAAACATGTATTGGAATTTCTCTGAGATTTCCACACCCCATGATTTAGAAATTGTTCTAATGTTCCATGCCATCTACACATAGTTTTAGTGTCTCTTAACTTGTAATTGATTTAGAACTTTGCCCTAAGACTTTGAC